>NC_136063.1:201296470-201743292 GCF_964261635.1 Lissotriton helveticus | reverse complement strand
GGTAGTGAGAGTGTGGTAGTGAGAGTGAGAGTGTGGTAGTGGTAGTGAGAGTTGTGGTAGTGAGAGTGAGAGTGTGGTAGTGGTAGTGAGAGTGTGGTAGTGAGAGAGAGTGTGGTAGTGAGAGAGAGTGTGGTAGTGAGAGAGAGTGTGGTAGTGAGAGAGAGTGTGGTAGTGAGAGTGTGGTAGTGAGAGTGTGGTAGTGAGAGTGTGGTAGTGAGAGTGTGGTAGTGGTAGTGAGAGTGTGGTAGTGGTAGTGAGAGTGTGGTAGTGGTAGTGAGAGTGTGGTAGTGGTAGTGGTAGTGAGAGTGTGGTAGTGGTAGTGGTAGTGAGAGTGTGGTAGTGGTAGTGAGAGTGTGAGAGAGTGGTAGTGAGAGTGAGAGTGTGGTAGTGAGAGTGTGGTAGTGAGAGTGTGGTAGTGAGAGTGTGGTAGTGAGAGTGTGGTAGTGAGAGTGTGGTAGTGAGAGTGTGGTAGTGAGAGTGTGGTAGTGAGGTGGTAGTGAGAGTGTGGTAGTGAGAGTGTGGTAGTGAGAGTGTGGTAGTGGTAGTGAGAGTGTGGTAGTGGTAGTGAGAGTGTGGTAGTGGTAGTGAGAGTGTGGTAGTGGTAGTGAGAGTGGTAGTGAGAGTGGTAGTGGTAGTGAGAGTGTGGTAGTGGTAGTGAGAGTGTGGTAGTGGTAGTGAGAGTGGTAGTGAGAGTGGTAGTGGTAGTGAGAGTGTGGTAGTGGTAGTGAGAGTGTGGTAGTGGTAGTGAGAGTGTGGTAGTGGTAGTGAGAGTGTGGTAGTGGTAGTGAGAGTGTGGTAGTGGTAGTGAGAGTGGTAGTGAGAGTGGTAGTGGTAGTGAGTGTGGTAGTGGTAGTGAGAGTGTGGTAGTGGTAGTGAGAGTGTGGTAGTGGTAGTGAGAGTGGTAGTGAGAGTGGTAGTGGTAGTGAGAGTGTGGTAGTGGTAGTGAGAGTGTGGTAGTGGTAGTGAGAGTGTGGTAGTGGTAGTGAGAGTGTGGTAGTGGTAGTGAGAGTGTGGTAGTAGTAGTGAGAGTGTGGTAGTAGTAGTGAGAGTGTGGTAGTGGTAGTGAGAGTGTGGTAGTGAGAGTGAGAGTGTGGTAGTGAGAGTGTGGTAGTGAGAGTGTGGTAGTGAGAGTGAGAGTGAGAGTGTGGTAGTGAGAGTGTGGTAGTGAGAGTGAGAGTGTGGTAGAGAGTGTGGTAGTGGTAGTGGTAGTGGTAGTGAGAGTGTGGTAGTGGTAGTGGTAGTGAGAGAGTTGTAGTGGTAGTGGTAGTGAGAGTGTGGTAGTGGTAGTGGTAGTGAGAGTGTGGTAGTGGTAGTGGTAGTGAGAGTGTGGTAGTGGTAGTGGTAGTGGTAGTGGTAGTGAGAGTGTGGTAGTGGTAGTGGTAGTGAGAGTGTGGTAGTGGTAGTGGTAGTGAGAGTGTGGTTGTTGGTAGTGAGAGTGTGGTTGTGGTAGTGTGGTTGTGGTAGTGTGGTTGTGGTAGTGAGAGTGTGGTAGTGAGAGTGTGGTAGTGAGAGTGTGGTAGTGAGAGTGTGGTAGTGAGAGTGTGGTAGTGAGAGTGTGGTAGTGGTAGTGAGAGTGTGGTAGTGAGAGTGTGGTAGTGAGAGTGTGGTAGTGAGAGTGTGGTAGTGAGAGTGTGGTAGTGAGAGTGAGAGTGTGGTAGTGAGAGTGAGAGTGTGGTAGTGGTAGTGGTAGTGAGAGTGTGGTAGTGGTAGTGGTAGTGGTAGTGAGAGTGTGGTAGTGGTAGTGGTAGTGGTAGTGAGAGTGTGGTAGTGGTAGTGGTAGTGGTAGTGAGAGTGTGGTAGTGGTAGTGGTAGTGGTAGTGAGAGTGTGGTAGTGGTAGTGGTAGTGTGTAGTGAGTGTGGTAGTGGTAGTGGTAGTGGTAGTGAGAGTGTGGTAGTGGTAGTGGTAGTGAGAGTGTGGTAGTGGTAGTGTGGTTGTGGTAGTGAGAGTGTGGTAGTGAGAGTGAGAGTGTGGTAGTGGTAGTGGTAGTGGTAGTGGTAGTGGTAGTGGTAGTGAGAGTGTGGTAGTGGTAGTGGTAGTGGTAGTGAGAGTGTGGTAGTGGTAGTGGTAGTGAGAGTGTGGTATTGAGAGTGTGGTAGTGGTAGTGGTAGTGAGAGTGTGGTAGTGGTAGTGGTAGTGGTAGTGAGAGTGTGGTAGTGGTAGTGTAGTGGTAGTGAGAGTGTGGTAGTGGTAGTGGTAGTGAGAGTGTGGTAGTGGTAGTGAGAGTGTGGTAGTGGTAGTGAGAGTGTGGTAGTGGTAGTGGTAGTGAGAGTGTGGTAGTGGTAGTGAGAGTGTTGGTAGTGGTAGTGAGAGTGTGGTTGTGGTAGTGTGGTTGTGGTAGTGAGAGTGTGGTAGTGAGAGTGAGAGTGTGGTAGTGGTAGTGGTAGTGGTAGTGGTAGTGAGAGTGTGGTAGTGGTAGTGGTAGTGAGAGTGTGGTAGTGAGAGTGTGGTAGTGAGAGTGTGGTAGTGAGAGTGTGGTAGTGGTAGTGGTAGTGAGAGTGTGGTAGTGGTAGTGGTAGTGAGAGTGTGGTAGTGGTAGTGGTAGTGGTAGTGAGAGTGTGGTAGTGGTAGTGGTAGTGAGAGTGTGGTAGTGGTAGTGGTAGTGAGAGTGTGGTAGTGGTAGTGAGAGTTTGGTAGTGGTAGTGAGAGTGTGGTTGTGGTAGTGTGGTTGTGGTAGTGAGAGTGTGGTTGTGTGGTAGTGTGGTTGTGGTAGTGAGAGTGTGGTAGTGAGAGTGAGAGTGTGGTAGTGGTAGTGGTAGTGGTAGTGAGAGTGTGGTAGTGGTAGTGAGAGTGTGGTAGTGGTAGTGAGAGTGTGGTTGTGGTAGTGAGAGTGTGGTTGTGGTAGTGTGGTTGTGGTAGTGAGAGTGTGGTAGTGAGAGTGTGGTAGTGAGAGTGTGGTAGTGAGAGTGTGGTAGTGAGAGTGTGGTAGTGAGAGTGTGGTAGTGAGAGTGTGGTAGTGAGAGTGTGGTAGTGAGAGTGTGGTAGTGAGAGTGTGGTAGTGAGAGTGTGGTAGTGAGAGTGAGAGTGTGGTAGTGAGAGTGAGAGTGTGGTAGTGGTAGTGGTAGTGGTAGTGGTAGTGGTAGTGGTAGTGAGAGTGTGGTAGTGGTAGTGGTAGTGAGAGTGTGGTAGTGGTAGTGGTAGTGAGAGTGTGGTAGTGGTAGTGAGAGTGTGGTAGTGGTAGTGGTAGTGAGGAGTGTGGTAGTGGTAGTGAGAGTGTGGTAGTGGGTAGTGGTAGTGTGGTAGTGGTAGTGGTAGTGGTAGTGAGAGTGTGGTAGTGAGAGTGAGAGTGTGGTAGTGGTAGTGGTAGTGAGAGTGTGGTAGTGGTAGTGAGAGTGTGGTAGTGGTAGTGGTAGTGAGAGTGTGGTAGTGAGAGTGTGGTAGTGAGAGTGTGGTAGTGAGAGTGTGGTAGTGAGAGTGTGGTAGTGAGAGTGTGGTAGTGAGAGTGTGGTAGTGAGAGTGTGGTAGTGAGAGTGTGGTAGTGAGAGTGTGGTAGTGAGAGTGTGGTAGTGAGAGTGTGGTAGTGAGAGTGAGAGTGTGGTAGTGAGAGTGAGAGTGTGGTAGTGGTAGTGGTAGTGGTAGTGGTAGTGGTAGTGGTAGTGAGAGTGTGGTAGTGGTAGTGGTAGTGAGAGTGTGGTAGTGGTAGTGGTAGTGAGAGTGTGGTAGTGGTAGTGGTAGTGAGAGTGTGGTAGTGGTAGTGGTAGTGAGAGTGTGGTAGTGGTAGTGGTAGTGAGAGTGTGGTAGTGGTAGTGGTAGTGAGAGTGTGGTAGTGGTAGTGGTAGTGTGGTAGTGGTAGTGGTAGTGTGGTAGTGGTAGTGGTAGTGGTAGTGAGAGTGTGGTAGTGAGAGTGAGAGTGTGGTAGTGGTAGTGGTAGTGAGAGTGTGGTAGTGGTAGTGAGAGTGTGGTAGTGGTAGTGGTAGTGAGAGTGTGGTAGTGGTAGTGAGAGTGTGGTAGTGGTAGTGGTAGTGAGAGTGTGGTAGTGGTAGTGGTAGTGAGAGTGTGGTAGTGGTAGTGAGAGTGTGGTAGTGGTAGTGAGAGTGTGGTAGTGGTAGTGAGAGTGTGGTAGTGGTAGTGAGAGTGTGGTAGTGGTAGTGAGAGTGTGGTAGTGGTAGTGGTAGTGGTAGTGGTAGTGTGGTAGTGAGAGTGTGGTAGTGAGAGTGTGGTAGTGAGAGTGTGTGGTAGTGAGAGTGTGGTAGTGAGAGTGTGGTAGTGAGAGTGTGGTAGTGAGAGTGTGTAGTGAGAGTGTGGTAGTGAGAGTGTGGTAGTGAGAGTGTGGTAGTGAGAGTGTGGTAGTGAGAGTGTGGTAGTGAGAGTGTGGTAGTGAGAGTGTGGTAGTGAGAGTGTGGTAGTGAGAGTGTGGTAGTGAGAGTGAGAGTGTGGTAGTGGTAGTGGTAGTGAGAGAGTTGTTGTGGTAGTGGTAGTGAGAGTGTGGTAGTGGTAGTGGTAGTGAGAGTGTGGTTGTGGTAGTGGTAGTGAGAGTGTGGTTGTGGTAGTGGTAGTGAGAGTGTGGTTGTGGTAGTGAGAGTGTGGTTGTGGTAGTGAGAGTGAGAGTGAGAGTGAGAGTGTGGTAGTGAGAGTGAGAGTGTGGTAGTGAGAGTGAGAGAGAGTGTGGTAGTGAGAGTGTGGTAGTGAGAGTGAGAGTGTGGTAGTGAGAGTGAGAGTGTGGTAGTGAGAGTGAGAGTGTGGTAGTGAGAGTGAGAGTGTGGTAGTGAGTGTGGTAGTGAGTGTGGTAGTGAGAGTGTGGTAGTGGTAGTGGTAGTGAGAGTGTGGTAGTGAGAGTGTGGTAGTGGTAGTGGTAGTGAGAGTGTGGTAGTGGTAGTGGTAGTGAGAGTGTGGTAGTGGTAGTGGTAGTGAGAGTGTGGTAGTGGTAGTGGTAGTGAGAGTGTGGTAGTGGTAGTGGTAGTGAGAGTGTGGTAGTGGTAGTGAGTGTGTGGTAGTGGTAGTGGTAGTGAGAGTGTGGTAGTGGTAGTGGTAGTGAGAGTGTGGTAGTGGTAGTGAGAGTGAGAGTGTGGTAGTGGTAGTGGTAGTGAGAGTGTGGTAGTGGTAGTGGTAGTGAGAGTGTGGTAGTGGTAGTGGTAGTGAGAGAGTGGTAGTGGTAGTGGTAGTGAGAGTGTGGTAGTGGTAGTGAGAGTGTGGTAGTGGTAGTGGTAGTGAGAGTGTGGTAGTGGTAGTGGTAGTGAGAGTGTGGTAGTGGTAGTGGTAGTGAGAGTGTGGTAGTGGTAGTGGTAGTGAGAGTGTGGTTGTGGTAGTGAGAGTGTGGTTGTGGTAGTGTGGTTGTGGTAGTGAGAGTGTGGTAGTGAGAGTGTGGTAGTGAGAGTGTGGTAGTGAGAGTGTGGTACTGAGAGTGTGGTAGTGAGAGTGTGGTAGTGAGAGTGTGGTAGTGAGAGTGTGGTAGTGAGAGTGTGGTAGTGAGAGTGTGGTAGTGAGAGTGTGGTAGTGAGAGTGTGGTAGTGAGAGTGTGGTAGTGAGAGTGAGAGTGTGGTAGTGAGAGTGAGAGTGTGGTAGTGGTAGTGGTAGTGGTAGTGAGAGTGTGGTAGTGAGAGTGTGGTAGTGGTAGTGGTAGTGAGAGTGTGGTAGTGGTAGTGGTAGTGTGGTAATGGTAGTGGTAGTGGTAGTGAGAGTGTGGTAGTGGTAGTGGTAGTGGTAGTGAGAGTGTGGTAGTGGTAGTGGTAGTGAGAGTGTGGTAGTGGTAGTGGTAGTGAGAGTGTGGTAGTGGTAGTGGTAGTGTGGTAATGGTAGTGGTAGTGGTAGTGTGGTAATGGTAGTGGTAGTGGTAGTGAGAGTGTGGTAGTGAGAGTGTGGTAGTGAGAGTGTGGTAGTGAGAGTGTGGTAGTGAGAGTGTGGTAGTGAGAGTGTGGTAGTGAGAGTGTGGTAGTGAGAGTGTGGTAGTGAGAGTGTGGTAGTGAGAGTGTGGTAGTGAGAGTGTGGTAGTGAGAGTGAGAGTGTGGTAGTGAGAGTGAGAGTGTGGTAGTGGTAGTGGTAGTGTGGTAGTGGTAGTGGTAGTGTGGTAGTGGTAGTGGTAGTGTGGTAGTGGTAGTGGTAGTGTGGTAGTGGTAGTGGTAGTGTGGTAGTGGTAGTGAGAGTGTGGTAGTGGTAGTGGTAGTGGTAGTGAGAGTGTGGTAGTGGTAGTGGTAGTGAGAGTGTGGTAGTGGTAGTGGTAGTGTGGTAATGGTAGTGGTAGTGGTAGTGTGGTAGTGGTAGTGGTAGTGGTAGTGGTAGTGTGGTAGTGGTAGTGGTAGTGGTAGTGAGAGTGTGGTAGTGAGAGTGAGAGTGTGGTAGTGGTAGTGGTAGTGAGAGTGTGGTAGTGGTAGTGAGAGTGTGGTAGTGGTAGTGGTAGTGAGAGTGTGGTAGTGAGAGTGTGGTAGTGAGAGTGTGGTAGTGGTAGTGGTAGTGAGAGTGTGGTTGTGGTAGTGAGAGTGTGGTAGTGGTAGTGAGAGTGTGGTAGTGGTAGTGAGAGTGTGGTAGTGGTAGTGAGAGTGTGGTAGTGGTAGTGAGAGTGTGGTAGTGGTAGTGGTAGTGAGAGTGGTAGTGGTAGTGGTAGTGTGGTAGTGAGAGTGTGGTAGTGAGAGTGTGGTAGTGAGAGTGTGGTAGTGAGAGTGTGGTAGTGAGAGTGTGGTAGTGAGAGTGTGGTAGTGAGAGTGTGGTAGTGAGAGTGTGGTAGTGGTAGTGGTAGTGGTAGTGGTAGTGAGAGTGTGGTAGTGGTAGTGGTAGTGAGAGTGTGGTTGTGGTAGTGAAAGTGTGGTTGTGGTAGTGAGAGTGTGGTTGTGGTAGTGAGAGTGTGGTAGTGAGAGTGAGAGTGAGAGTGTGGTAGTGAGAGTGAGAGTGAGAGTGTGGTAGTGAGAGTGAGAGTGAGAGTGTGGTAGTGAGAGTGAGAGTGTGGTAGTGAGAGTGAGAGTGTGGTAGTGAGAGTGAGAGTGTGGTAGTGAGAGTGAGAGTGTGGTAGTGAGATTGAGAGTGTGGTAGTGAGAGTGAGGTAGTGAGAGTGAGAGTGTGGTAGTGAGAGTGCGGTAGTGAGTGTGAGAGTGTGGTAGTGGTAGTGGTAGTGAGAGTGTGGTAGTGGTAGTGGTAGTGAGAGTGTGGTAGTGGTAGTGAGAGTGTGGTAGTGGTAGTGGTAGTGAGAGTGTGGTAGTGGTAGTGAGAGTGTGGTAGTGGTAGTGGTAGTGGTAGTGAGAGTGGTAGTGAGAGTGTGGTAGTGAGAGTGTGGTAGTGAGAGTGTGGTAGTGAGAGTGTGGTAGTGAGAGTGTGGTAGTGAGAGTGTGGTAGTGGTAGTGGTAGTGAGAGTGTGGTAGTGGTAGTGGTAGTGAGAGTGTGGTAGTGGTAGTGGTAGTGAGAGTGTGGTAGTGGTAGTGAGAGTGTGGTAGTGGTAGTGAGAGTGTGGTAGTGGTAGTGAGAGTGTGGTAGTGGTAGTGAGAGTGTGGTAGTGGTAGTGAGAGTGTGGTAGTGGTAGTGAGAGTGTGGTAGTGGTAGTGGTAGTGGTAGTGAGAGTGGTAGTGAGAGTGTGGTAGTGAGAGTGTGGTAGTGAGAGTGTGGTAGTGAGAGTGTGGTGGTGGTAGTGAGAGTGTGGTGGTGGTAGTGAGAGTGTGGTAGTGGTAGTGAGAGTGTGGTAGTGGTAGTGAGAGTGTGGTAGTGGTAGTGGTAGTGGTAGTGAGAGTGGTAGTGAGAGTGTGGTAGTGAGAGTGTGGTAGTGAGAGTGTGGTAGTGAGAGTGAGAGTGTGGTAGTGGTAGTGGTAGTGAGAGAGTTGTTGTGGTAGTGGTAGTGAGAGTGTGGTAGTGGTAGTGGTAGTGAGAGTGTGGTAGTGGTAGTGGTAGTGAGAGTGTGGTTGTGGTAGTGAGAGTGTGGTTGTGGTAGTGAGAGTGTGGTTGTGGTAGTGAGAGTGTGGTTGTGGTAGTGAGAGTGTGGTAGTGAGAGTGAGAGTGTGGTAGTGAGAGTGAGAGTGAGAGTGTGGTAGTGAGAGTGAGAGTGAGAGTGTGGTAGTGAGAGTGAGAGTGTGGTAGTGAGAGTGAGAGTGTGGTAGTGAGAGTGAGAGTGTGGTAGTGAGAGTGAGAGTGTGGTAGTGAGAGTGTGGTAGTGAGAGTGAGAGTGTGGTAGTGAGTGTGAGAGTGAGAGTGTGGTAGTGAGTGTGAGAGTGAGAGTGTGGTAGTGAGTGTGAGAGTGAGAGTGTGGTAGTGAGAGTGTGGTAGTGAGAGTGAGAGTGAGAGTGTGGTAGTGGTAGTGAGAGTGTGGTAGTGAGAGTGAGAGTGTGGTAGTGAGAGTGTGGTAGTGAGTGTGAGAGTGAGAGTGTGGTAGTGAGTGTGAGAGTGTGGTAGTGAGAGTGTGGTAGTGAGTGTGAGAGTGTGGTAGTGAGAGTGTGGTAGTGAGAGTGTGGTAGTGAGAGTGTGGTAGTGAGTGTGGTAGTGAGTGTGGTAGTGAGTGTGGTAGTGAGTGTGGTAGTGAGTGTGGTAGTGAGTGTGGTAGTGAGAGTGTGGTAGTGGTAGTGGTAGTGGTAGTGAGAGTGGTAGTGGTAGTGGTAGTGTGGTAGTGAGAGTGTGGTAGTGAGAGTGTGGTAGTGAGAGTGTGGTAGTGAGAGTGTGGTAGTGAGAGTGTGGTAGTGGTAGTGAGAGTGTGGTAGTGGTAGTGGTAGTGGTAGTGGTAGTGGTAGTGGTAGTGGTAGTGAGAGTGTGGTAGTGAGAGTGTGGTAGTGGTAGTGGTAGTGGTAGTGAGAGTGTGGTAGTGGTAGTGGTAGTGGTAGTGGTAGTGGTAGTGGTAGTGGTAGTGGTAGTGGTAGTGAGAGTGTGGTAGTGGTAGTGGTAGTGGTAGTGGTAGTGGTAGTGAGAGTGTGGTAGTGGTAGTGGTAGTGAGAGTGTGGTAGTGGTAGTGGTAGTGAGAGTGTGGTAGTGGTAGTGGTAGTGAGAGTGTGGTAGTGGTAGTGAGAGTGAGAGTGTGGTAGTGAGAGTGAGAGTGTGGTAGTGAGAGTGTGGTAGTGGTAGTGAGAGTGTGGTAGTGGTAGTGAGAGTGTGGTAGTGGTAGTGAGAGTGTGGTAGTGGTAGTGAGAGTGTGGTAGTGGTAGTGAGAGTGTGGTAGTGGTAGTGAGAGTGTGGTAGTGGTAGTGAGAGTGTGGTAGTGGTAGTGAGAGTGTGGTAGTGGTAGTGAGAGTGTGGTAGTGGTAGTGAGAGTGTGGTAGTGAGAGTGTGGGTGGGAGTGTGGGGGTGTGGGGGTGTGGGAGTGTGGAACTTCTGTAGAAAGTAGAGGCATCCTTAAAACAAATTTTCCTCCTTAATGAATTTCATCTAATCAACTTAATTTCAAGTTGCCAGTCTTCTGGGTCCCCTTTTGATCCTCTTTCAGCAAAATATATGTGCAAACTTGTGCCTAGACTGGCCAAAGACCTCAGTGTAGATTTCAATTATTCACTAACTACTAGCACATTGTAGGGCCATAGTGAAACACCTTCTGAAGAAACCTTTGCTTGTACCAGAGAACTATATAATTTTAGACCCATTTCCCTTTGCCTTTCCCTCTCTAAATAGTTGGAAAAGTGGATTGTTCAGCTATTAACGGAATTTCAAGAAATATTAGACCCCTTTCCAATTTTACTTTATCAGGGGTTGAGTATAAAGCCCCCTACAAAACTGGACGTGATCTCTGCTTTGGACACACTTCGTTAAATGATGGATGTGGTGGGGTCAAGAGCGTTAGTGTTCCATGATCTCTCACAGCCTTTCACACCATTGGACACAAAATCTTATTTTCTATATTGCCAGATTGTGTCATCAAAGCGATAGCTTTAGCCTGGTGAAAGACTTTGAGTAGTTGACAACAAATGATAATGATCTCCTTTCCCCCCTGTTCCCCCCCGACACATCTCAATAGAGATGACTTTATTGTGGCCTTCCTCAGGGGTCCAATATGTCCCACTTCCTTTTAAACCTGTATACAAGACCTCTGGCCTGTCTATTACAATAGCTACAGATTCTGCAGCACTGCACAAGACCACATTCTACACTGCTCACATTTAAACCGTGGCTCAGGTTGTTCTGTGGCCCCCGTCCACTTTTCCTGCTCCGGGCATTGTCTCCTCCACCATGGACATTTATGAGCAGTGTAGAGTGTAGCAGTGTAGAATGTTGCCTTGTGCAGTGCAGCAGAATCTGTATAGCTATTATAGTGAGGAGGTTTGCAGAGTGGATATTTGCGCAAAATATTTTGGTTTGTATATACTTCTGGGATACTGCATCTACATATGGATAACGTTTACAAAGTTGCTTTTCATAGCACGTTCCTTGAAATCTAACTTTCACCAATGCTTTTTTTTCTCTTTTTAACATTGTCTCTACTTGGTCATGTGCTGCAACGACTTGAATTTGGTAGATATTTCTAAATATGAGTATTCCACGTTTTCCTTCATGAGTGCTTCCATCTTTTTCATAACATCCTGAGCTGTGCCACAAGTAAAAACATTGTTAATAAAAATACGGTTAAATTAAGGTGGGACCTGAGCTGGTAATAAGTAATTGATTAATTGTAGGCAAATTTCTTTGCCTTCACATTTTGGTGTGGCGTGTCTATAGTGATGCAATACTTGCCTTGTTTTCTTTCCTGTCTGTTATGATGAGAAGCAGATGTTATACAAATGTTTTTGTTTTTTTAAAAACATTTTTATTTTCATTTTATCATATGGCAACAAAACAGTCATGTTATCACAGGTCAACTTATCACCCCTTCCGAACCTCCACCCCCCCCAGCCGAACCAATACAGGCATTATCAATTGTGTCCATGTCTGCCATACCTGATCATAGTATCCCCCGCACCTCCAGAATTGTGTGTGTGCCTGCATCTCGCGATGTTATGCAAATGTTGTCTGTTATTTGGTATCAAAACATTACCTCCTTCCTTAATCCTTGCGAGTCATGTGATAAGGTTATTTATTAACCGTTGTTTTATTAAACTGTGGTGCCGGTAGTGGAAAAAAACATGCTTGGGGGTTAGTGTATTTATTATTGATGTAACAGTTCATGGGTTTTTTTCTGGTCATGTTTAAATCATTTGAAAAATTAGCCAGAAAAAGATCCTCCTTTTTTGAAACAAGAGAATGTGGCAGGAAAAATCACTTGCAATATAGTATAGTAATTTTTCCTAATTCATCTGGACCAAGTCACGTGAAGTAGGTCACCTCTTGTTTAGTTGCTTTTGTAATTGATGGTGTTACAGACATGACATCTACAAAGAATCAAGTAATGGCTGTAATTGGGGAGCACATTCAACGCGGAAGGGGGGCCAGACTCACCGGAGGACATCGCTGCTGGGGCCCTGACGCTGTTTGCTCTTCTCCGCCGCCGTTGCTCACACCATCGCACGGCTGCAGCGGGGGAAGACTACAGCTCCCAGCGGGCATAGCAGCTGAACCGCCCACTTCCTGGTGGAGCGCGCCCGGAGGCGCTTAAAGATCGAGTGCTCCCTCGGTGGAGCGGGAGCACAGTCAACGCGGAAGGGGGGCCAGACTTACCGGAGGACATCGCTGCTGGAGCCCTGATGCTGTTTGCTCTTCCCCGCCGCCGTTGCTCGCACCATCGCACGGCCGCAGCGGGGGAAGACTACAGCTGAACCGCCCACTTCCTGGTGGAGCGCGCCCGGAGGCGCTTAAAGATCGAGTGCTCCCTCCGCGTCGCGGATGCGCGCGGGCGGCGCCGGGCGGAGCCCGGGCAGAGGGCGGGCCGTCTGTGGCCGTCCAGGGACGGGACGGGCCACCCCCCTAACACCTTCACAGCACCGCTCGCAATGGGCAAAAGGAAAAAGTTATGTGCTAAAGATGACAAGGGCACAAAAGCTAAACACCCCAGAAAGTCAGAATCGATCATCTCATACTTAACATCTGCCGTGGGGGTATTGACCAGAGAAATAGCCAATGCAGAGAAAGAGCTGGGCCTCAATGTCACAGACCTCATACAGGCCCCTCCGGTAGACAATAGCCGGGTAATCCCCCTGGAGCCAAATGTCGTGATCACCAACCGAGGAGGGACCTCAACCCACATAACCGCATCTATCACACAGGCAGATGCTTCCCAACCACAGTCTACCCCACCTGTTGCCTCTTCACATAAGTCGCACCAGAAGCAGAAGCGAAAGCTCTTAAACATGGCGGACAGAAGGAAAATAGCCACAGCTAAGACATACCGAATAGATCCCTGTTTCAAAGCACATATTGGGAAAATGGTGGAGGACTTATTTATTTCACGTTTGGAACCAGCTCTCGAGACCATTGCCAAAGACATTGTTGACACTTTGAACACCTGTGTCGCTGGGCTCATGGCTAAATGTAATAAGATTGATGCATTACTGAATCAACACATGGGGAAAACGAGGGGTTCCACTCAGCTAGAAGCATTAAATGTTAATCCTCCCACAGCAGACACCGCGACCGTCAACACTACTTTAGGTAGACCCAACAGCCTGACAGGGAATGTAGCTATGAAAAGACACCCAATTGTAGAGTCGAGGGCCGAGGGCAGTCTGCCTGAAACAAACATGTGTAGCCAGTCAGCAGACAAGACTGGACACACACATCAGCCGGGCCATACTCTGGAGCTGCCCCCGGAGGCAGCACCTTTGGTGGCTGTTTTTACTGGGGTACCTCCAATCAGGGGAGACACCATTGAAACAACCGCTGACTTGATGTCCCAAGCTAGACAATGGTGTTATCAGTTTAGCACGGGTGGTGATGACGTTGCCGCTGCTCTTACTATGGCAAGAAGGGTCCACTGGGTGGGACGTTGTCCTAAGAAAATCTCCGGGGACTGTGTGGTGGTAAATTTTAACAATAGGTATAGTGCTGAAAGACTATTCTGGGATGGTTCGAATGTCTTAAATAAGGGTATTAGACCTCTCCCCCTGGGTTTTTTCTATCCACCAAGGAGGGAACACAACCACCATCAACAGCGACCAAATCAGCACCATACACGCCATAATTTCCACCACAACAAGACATGTACAACATCGTATCAGGCCAACATGAGGGCACAGTGGAGACCTGTCCAGGGAATGGTGGTTAGTGGGGGGGAAGCTGTTGCCCCATCAACTCCCATATTTACTTCCATACAGTCAGATTCCACAGTACACCTTTCTAACAGGGAAGAGTTACAGCTCTGTAATCGATACTCACCTCTCTCACAGATGGAATCCAATGACTGACTGGAAGATCAAACCTCGGTCCTGGGAGTGGGATTAGGGGATGTCACTCATACTGTACAAAATCGGGTGAATACATGTAAAATGCTAAGTTGGAATGTGGCAGGAATTAGATCAAAAAGCTCTGATACAATCTGGTTACAATACATAAGACAGTTTGGTATCCTTGCTTTCCAGGAAACTTGGGACGCTGAATCTATCTTTAATCTAGATGGCTATCAAAGCTTCACCATTCCAGCGGTCCGGGGGATTGCAGGGAGATCAAAGGGGGGTTTACTTTTCCTTATTTCCCTAAACCTCGCAGGCACTTTTAGAAAACTTAACGGGGAGTCAGACAATTTCCTTATAATAGAATGGTTTATTGCGGACCAATATTATCTATTAATAAATCTATATAATGCAATGGGAAACTCCCTTCAAAACGAAGATTCTAGTGTGTTAGATTATTGTCTGTCAGTCTATAAGCTTAGCAACTCTTGTGATTATGATATAATTTTAATGGGAGATTTCAATTTACACCCTTGCCCATGGGACTGTTATGGGGAAGACGTGGTGGGACCTGAGAATGGGAGAATACCACATTTTGAACATAACAAACAGGGTGATGCTCTGGAGGAACTATTAGCTAATCTAAATCTATTTGAACCGGCCAAGGAAGGTGGCAGAGAGGCTCCCCCCACTTTCATAGGACGAGGCGCTGAATCAGTGATTGATTACATTTTTGTCTCACCGCGAGTCATGTGCAAAATCCTTGCGCACAGAGTCATGATATCAACCTTTAGCGACCACAATCCGCTTGCATTGGAAGTGGAATTGCGGTGCAGGGTTGCTATCAGTGACTCTGATAGGGCGGCACCACGGCACTTAGCGACAAAAGATCAACGAAGACGTATAAAGTGGGAAGCCGTAGTCCCGGAGGCCTTTTTTGAAGATTTGGCCATCAAGGCAGAGTCCAATTTAGGCGTCTGTCTGGATGAGTATGCCGTGGCCACAGAAATTATAACATCTTTTACAGCAATCTGTGACCAAATTGCAGAAAATTTACACAAAGAGAGTAGACCGCAAACTAAGAAAGCATTTAAATGGTTTGACTCCTCTTGCTCTAAGGCTCATGGGGCTCTCTTAAAAGCACTTAAGAGCAAACCAAGGGACAAGGCCCTAGTCTCTTCTCTCCGTAAAGAGTACAAACAGGCAATTTTTATGCGGAAACACAAAATTAAAGAGGAGGCATGGGATAACCTGCAGTCAATCGACGTGCTAAAAGATAGTAGAAAGTTTTGGGCTGTAATAAATCAGTCCTTTTTCTCGGAAACTGACAAACTAGACACAGAATGTGTTATTCCAGATGATGTGTGGCTCAAACATTTTACGAGCATTTATAGCGACAAGGAGCATCAAAAGTTAAACTTAGGAAGCCCCACTTCGGGTCACCCTACCCAAATTGTTAAATTTGAAATAACAGAAGTAGAAAAAGCCATTCGAGACACTTTGAAACATAAGGCCCCAGGGCCTGATGGGGTCCCGGCTGACCTCTATATCCTGTATCCTAACTTCTGGGCCAAGATTTTAACTAACGTGTTCAATGCATCAACTACAGCAGGTTCCCCCCCATCTTGGGCCTCTTCAATAATTGTACCTATTTTTAAAAAAGGGAGCAGAGGGGACCCTGCCTGTTACAGGCCAATCTCTCTGTTGGACTCTGCCGTTAAGATCATGGGCAGAGTCCTCTTGCAGAGATTGGGAGATTGGATGCTTGAACGGGGGGCGCTCTCGAACCTCCAGTACGGTTTTAGGCAACATAGAAGCACCATGGACCAATGCTTAAATTTACATCTTTTGATTAATAAATATACTGTAGCAAAAGACGGTTTTTTATACCTAGGGTTCATGGACCTATCGTCAGCGTTCGATCTGGTGAACTGCTCCAAACTATGGCATATTCTGCTGGAAATGGGTGTAGACGCTTCCCTGGTTCACTTTCTCAGCGACCTCCATCAGAACCGAGCGGCAACTGTTAGAGTGACGCAGGACGGCAGGTGCACGGGCCAATTCAAACCCAGGCGGGGGGTCAGACAAAGTTGTATTCTGGCCCCCCTTCTTTTTACAATTTACATTAATGGCCTGGAAAAATCTCTAATTGGGGCTAGTGCAGATATTCCGCGTGCAGGGGGAACGGGCATCCCGGTCCTCCTGTACGCGGACGATGCCGTACTCATCGCTCGCACAGGCCTAGGCCTACAGAGGCTGCTGGATAACTTCGGCACCTTTATGGAGTCATTAGACCTAAACGTTAACAGCTGTAAATCTCATGTTATGATTTCTGGAGGCTGAAGGAAGATTAGCAAGGTAAACACGTTCAGATGTCTGGGCAATCAACTCTCCAGGGTACCGGTTTTTAGCTACCTTGGAGTGTTGTTTGACGAGAAGGGTAACTGGGGCCCCCAACAGAAACAGAAGAGCAATGCTGTTATAAGATCTACGTCCGCCCTTCTCAGCTTTGCTAAACGACTGGGAGCTAGGCCTATGGACGCCATTCTTAAAATATACAAGGCCAAATGTTGCGCGATAGCATCTTATGGGGCCTCAATATGGGGATATGCCAATGTGGGTAAAATACAACTCGCGGAGAACAAATTTCTTAGATCCCTGCTGGTGGTACCTCAGTCAGCCCCTACTCTGTCCATCCATTCTGAATTGGGTTTAGGCTACATTACGGATTGTCTAAAAGTAGCCCCCCTAATTTGTTGGGCGAAGACATGGCTTAATGAGGATATCACCCTCAACCACCTTATCCTTAAAGATTGCTTATCCCTCGACAAGGCAAATGGCATACCATGGCTGGCATACATTAGAGCGGCGTGTGTCAGACTGGGTCGCCCTGAACTATACACAGCCCCAGAGGGTATTAGGAAAGAGGATGTGGACTGGATCAAACATAATTTCAGGATGATGTTGGAGGCAGAAAGGGAGGAGGAGGAGCGTAGAAAATTGGGTGTTAGAAGTATCTATCTTTTACAGACTTCCCCTTCAATTGAGCCCTACCTGAAGATTGTCACAAAGCCTTTCCACCGCTTTCTGTTGACAAGATTCAGGTTTAATTTAATACACCTCAACTTAGGATTCTTTCCGAAATGGGGTAAACCAGAAGAATCCCCACCATGCTCCTGCGACAATTTTTCAACTCAAGATACCCTCCACCTAATTATGTTCTGTGAAAAGTTTTCCAAGGCACGAAAAAAAAATGTATACCCCATTTTACGAGAGGCGGCCTTTGTGCAAGTAAGACCAGCACTCCTACACCTGCAATTTTAGTGTAGCAAGCTTCTTGGTGGCAGCAGCTAGGATTAATAAAAAGAATTGTAATTGTATGCTCCAAGTATAGTAGGAGGAGAAGGGGGTACCTCGATATAAATGATGCTAATTCACATGATGCATTTTTTACTTTTTAATTGAATTTTTAGAATGTCTTCTTATATTTGGAGTGAATATCTTTATCACTACCTATTTTTATGAACTGTAAATAATGTATATATATGAATGTTCGCAAATGCAAATGCTTGCACAATTATTTACCTTGTACATATTTTTGAATTTATCTCCTGCATCTGAATGTATGTATATTGTTGCTGCTTTTTATGATTTTTAATCGAAATAAAGAATTTTGACTGACTGACTGGCTGTATTTGGAAGTAATAACAGTATGTGTGCTCTTTTCCTGTGTATTGTAGGTCTTGGAGACAGTAATGTTCCATTCGTTTCTGAAAGCTCGCCTTAACAAAAGTATGGACGCTTTCACAAGGATGGAGCTAACTACACCCTCTGTAACTAACAGGTACCTTTGTTTTTCCAAATATTTTTATTAGTAAAACATTCGAAATTATTTTAAATAATTATAGTATGTTTTCTCATTCAGTTCAAGCAAAGTGTTGGCATTTAATGCATACATTCCAACGTTTGTCTCTGAAACTATTTACTCTTAGTCCCTACAATGCTAACATAGGGATTTAGAAATGGATTATGTACTTGGAGATGCGTTGTGTGTGGTTTTACCTTTGTGTTAAAGGAAATTGACAATTTTATTGTCTGAAATGCTTGTCACAGATCAGTCTTTTATATTATAAATTCGTATTTATCGATTTGTATAGCGCTACCGATACCTAGAAATGTGTCGGGGTGCTGATAACAGCAAACTTCAACTCTTAACCATTTCGGGTCAATTAAAGGGTCTAAAGCCATGTTTTTAAGTCTTTTCTTTGTACAGTAAGACTTCTTTGATCTAACAGAGAGCATGAGAGAGGCTGGCAACGTGGACAGATAATGCTCTGCTCACAGTAGGAACTCTGTTGAATTCGGGAAAAATGAGCGAGTTGTCGCCAGCGGCTCGTAACCAGCGCTTGAGATAGTACAGATTACCTTTCTAATGTGGGATATAAAGGTCAAATTGATGAATTGACTTGTGAACGATACTAAGGGGTTTGAACATAATCCTTTAATGTAGTCAATTCAAGACTTCAAATGCTGATAAGTGACATGTAAGAGAAAAGCAAGTCTGACTGAGGTGGTTTGAATTCAATACTGGTGTTTGAGGAGATAGTCTGAGGATCCCATAAATGTAAAAAAATAATCCAGATACGCGTGGATGGGAAAGAAGGAAAACATGTTTATAATGTGCTCAACGGAGAAAACCAGAGGAAAGGCTATAGGAGCAGCCTTACTCAGCAGAGGCCAAAAGGCTGTTGAGAATGGATGCAGGCGCCTGCCTGTGGAGCAACAGATATCTCCGCTTTCTCTCTGTTGCACTTTAAGGACTTCCAACTAAGCCCAGATGGGATATCTCATATGCTGGTGTGGAAATTCTTAATCTGAAGTGGTGCAGGTGCCAATTGGTCCGCAGATCTGATCAACTGAATATCATATGCGTAATTTCATTAAGTTAACTCCATTGTTACAGATCAACTGAGTCAGAGATCGGAGGTACACATTAAATAAGGTTGGACTCAGAGAAGAAACTTGGGGAACCCTTGACATCTGTTCTCCAGGTAGGAATTTCACCATCTCAGAGCTCTGCCAACCTTGAGATCAAGATTTTGTGTGACAATTTTAAATGTGGCTGAAACAGAAAGTAATACAAGGGCCATAAAATGGCTCTGGTTTTCTGCCATTGTAAGGTCGTCCACGAGAGACAAGTGCAGCTTTGCTACTGTGTGCAGGACCAAACCCTGATTGAACAGGTCAAGTAGATGGTAAAGCTCCAAAATATCACATAGGATCCTATTTACCTATTTTTTCAAAATCTTTCAAGGGAAAGGCCAGAATGCTGTAGGCTGGATTTAATCTGGTTTGATGGGTTGGCTGTTTTTTTTTATTTTTAAGATAGGGACCAGCATAGCTTTTTTCCACTCAGAGGGCACAGAGCCAGTACAGACAGAGTGATTGCAGATAGCCTGTAACGGCCAGCTAAAGAAAATGCCATTTCTTCACATGTCTTCGGAGGTACAGGATCCTCATAAGACGTTTTAGCTTGACTTTTACCTATAATCTGCAGTTGGATATAGAAAAGGATGTTGGCATCAACATTGATTTGGTGTTGCACAGTCTTTTTGAAATGCTTATTGTGCATCATGATAATGAAATTAGTCATTAGTTGTCAAAGTCTGCCTTTGGTTACTGAAAATAATGTAACGGTGTGTTGATCTACTTTCAGATTTTCAGAAATGTTCAATTCATCTTCAAAGGAATCAAAATAAAGTTACTTTTTTACTGATTGTGTTTTGCTAGGTAGAGCATGGCCAGCTTTATTCTTACATTTGTTCTTGGTGCCTATAAAGATAAATATGTGTATCACTCAAGTGACCTAAATTTAGGGTGACGTAAGTATACACATTTAGCAAGGTAGTGGTGTATATTTGCATGGATATCTAATACTTCTGTAAAAGGCTTAGCCTGCTGTAGTTTGTTAAACAGTGAAAGCAAGCATTATAATGTTTTTCCAAAAGCCTAATTTCAGGTCGTTTTGTAGACCTTACTGATTTGAACTGAGCGCTTCTTGCATAGCGGATAGAGCGATCCGTGGAGTTTGGGCAAACATCTGCTGTTGCAAAGCCTGCTGGTAAAATTGCATGTAAGATTGCAGCAGGCATAGATCAATCAATCAATGATGACATTTGTATAGCGCACTACTCACCCGGGAGGGTCTCAAGGCGCTGGGGGAGAGGGGTCCGCTACTGCTCGAAAAGCCAGGTCTTGAGTTGCTTCCTGAAGGAGAGATGGTCTTGGGTTCGCCAAAGGTGGATGGGGAGGGAGTTCCATGTCTTGGCTGCCAGGTATCAGAAGGATCTTCCTCCGGCGGTGGCTCTGCGGATGCGTGGGACGGCGGCGAGGGCGAGGCTGGTCGACCGTAACTGGCGGGTGGGCGTATTGAAGGTCAGGCGGTTGTTGAGGTACTTGGGGCCTTGGTCGTGGAGAGCCTTGTGGGTGAGGAGTCTGAACGTGATCCTCTTGCTGACGGGGAGCCAGTGCAGGTCTTTCAGGTGGCCGGAGATAAGGCTGTGTCGGGGAATGTCCAGGACGAGTCGTGCGGAGGCGTTCTGGATTCGTTGGAGTCTTTTCTGAAGTTTGGCTGTGGTTCCGGCGTAGAGGGCGTTTCCGTAGTTCAGTCGGCTGGTGACGAGAGCCTGGGTGACCGTCTTCCTGGTTTCGGTGGGTATCCATCGGACGATCTTTCGGAGCATGCGCAGGGTGTTGAAGCACGATGATGAGACGGCGTAGACTTGTCTGGTCATCGAGAGGGAGGAGTCCAGGATGAAGCCCAGGTTACGTGTGTGGTCCGTTGGTTTGGGAGTGGTGCCCAGGGCAGGGGGCCACCAGGAGTCGTCCAGGCGGAGGGCGATGACCCCAGGATGAGGACTTCCATCTTGTCTGAGTTCAGGTTCAGGCGGCTGTTCTTCATCCACTCGGCGACGTCTTTCATTCCTTCGTGTAGGCTGGTTCTGGCGGTAGCTGGGTCGTTGGTGAGGGAGAGGATCAGCGTAGGAGATGAAGTTGAGGTTGTGTTGGCGTGCAATGGCTGCGAGGGGGCTCATGTAGACGTTGAAGAGGGTGGGGCTGAGCGATGATCCCTGTGGTACGCCGCAGTTGACTTCTGTGGCCTCGGATCTGAACGGGGGAGGCGGACTCTCTGGGTGCTTCCGGCGAGGAACGAGATGATCCACTCCAAGGCCTTCTCTTGGATTCCGATGTTGCTGAGGCGCTGCACTAGGGTGCGGTGGCAGACAGTGTCGAACGCTGCGGAGAGGTCCAGGAGGATGAGGGCCGCTGTTTCCCCATTGTCGAGCAGGGATCTGATGTCGTCAGTGGCTGCGATGAGGGCGGTCTCAGTGCTGTGGTTGGCTCGGAAGCCGGACTGTGAGTGGCCGAGGGATCCGTTCGTCTCGAGGAAGGCGGCAAGCTGTCTGTTGACGGTCTTCTCGATGACTTTGGCAGGAAAAGGGAGGAGCGAGATGGAGCGGAAATTCTTGAGGTCGGTGGGGTCCGCTGTTGGTTTCTTCAGGTGGGCGTTGAGCTCGGCGTGCTTCCAGCTTTCCGGGAAGGTGGCGGTGTTGAAGGAGGCGTTGATGATGTCCCGGAGTTGGGGTGCGATGATGGAGTCGGCCCTGTTGAAGACGTGGTGGGGGCAGGGGTCGGTTGGGGATCCGGAGTGGATGGTGTTCATCGTGTGGGTGGTGTCTTCGGTGCTGACCGGGGTCCAGGCGCAGAGGGTGGTGGTAGGTGGCGTTGGTTCGGTGGTTGGGTGCGTGGCTGGTGCGCCGAAGCTGTTGTGTATTTCGGCGATCTTGCGGTGGAAGAACGAGGCGAGCGAGTCGCAAAGGTCTTGCGAGGGAGTGATGTCATTGTAGCTGGCGCTGGGGTTGGAGAGCTCTTTGACGATGCTGAAGAGTTCCTTGCTGTTGTGGGCGTTGTTGTCCAGTCGTTCTTTGACTGCTGTCTTCTTGGTGGTGCGGAGCAGCTGGTGGTGTTTGCGGGTGGCGTGCTTCAGGGCAGTCATGTTGACTGTGGTCTGGTCATTGCGCCAGGCTTTCTCGAGGGTGCGGCAGTTCTTCTTGGAGTTCTTAAGTTCGTCGGTGAACCAAGAGGCTTTCTTGCTGCCGTGTCCGCTGGGAGGGGCCTTCAGTGGTGCGAGGTCATCTGCGCAGTTGGTGATCCACTGTGTGAGGTTGTTGGCTGCTTCGTTGGGGTCCGTTGTTCTGGCGGGAGGGTTCTGGCTGAGGGAGGTGGTGAGCTGGTCGGCGGTGATCTTGTTCCAGTTCCTGCGAGGAACCTGTTGCGGGTGGTGGTGGGTCGTGGTTTTGCTGAAGCTGAAGTGGACGCAGCTGTGGTCAGTCCAGTGAAGTCCGGTGGAGTGGCTGAAGGCGATGTATTTGCTGGAGGAGAAGACTGGGTCAAGCGTGTGTCCGGCGTAGTGGGTGGGGGTGTTCACCAGTTGCTTGAGTCAGAGGTTGGCGAGGTTGTCCAGCAGGGTGGAGGTGTTGCTGTCCTTGTTGTTCTCCAGGTGGAAGTTGAGGTCCCCTAGGAGGATGTAGTCAGCGGAGGGGAGGGCATGCGGGCTGATGAAGTCTGTGATGTCTTCGCTGAATCGTGTGCGTGGTCCCGGGGGTCTGTAGATGAGGGTTCTTCTGAGTGTGGTCTTGGGGTCGGTGTGTATCTGGAAGTGGAGGTGTTCGGCGGCGGCGAAGGTGTCGTCGGAGCTGGTTGTGATGCGGATGGTGTTCTTGTATACGATGGCGATGCCTCCTCCGGTCTGGTTGACGCGGACCCTCCGGGTGATCTTGTATCCGTCCGGGATGGCGATGGCGATGTCGGGGGTTGAGGAGGCGTTCATCCAGGTTTCCGTGAGGAAGGCGACATCTGGTGATGTTGTGTCGAGCAGGTTCCAGAGTTCGACGGCGTGTCTGTGGACGGAGCGGGTGTTGAGCAGGATGCACTTAAGGTGGTTGCTGCTGGTGCTCCACTTGGCGGGTGCGGTGCAGGTCCGGAGGCAGGTGAACTTGCAGGTTTGGCAGGTGAAGGGTCCGTGGGTGCGTTTCGGGGTGGCTCGGTAGCAGGCGGGGTTCCGGCCAGCGTTGAGTGCGTGGAGGATGGCGGCGTCGTAGGTGCGTCGGGTGCGTTGGTATTGTCGAGGACCAGGGGTCCTGGCGCTGGGCGCGGTCCAGGTGCGGACGGGCGCAGACGGGCTTGCCTTTGGCGCGCCTTCGGCGCACCCGCTGCGCGCACGTGCAGACTATGCCATAAATGGAGAGTGGGGGGGGAGGAGGGAGGGAGGAGCAGCTGGGAGGTGGGAGCGGGGTGGCGAATGGGAGAGGGAACCGAAGGAAGGGGGCGGGGCCGCGGGGGAGCAGCGGCAGGGAGGGAGCGGGGTGGAACAGCGGGACAGGCGGCAGAAGCGCGAAAAACAGAAGAAAACAAAACTGGGTCACAGCGAAATACAGAGGAACAAAAACAGGGGTACAGCAGGCAATACTGTGGCTATCAGAGGAGGGAGAAGAGCCTCGCCAGCAGCGGCGAGCGGGCGTCGGCAGCAGGGGACCGGGTGACCTCAGGAGGAGCCACGCGGCGTGTTTAGCGACCGGCACCGACGGGGTAGATGGATTCAATCTGCCACCCTCTGTCCCTCAGAAATTGTTGTCACACTTGAATAAACTGTGAAGCGGATACGCTGATGGATTCAAGGCTGAGGTATTGTTAACTTTAGCAAAACACAAGTAGCTAAAGAGAATTGTAGGCCTAGTGGTTTTAATTTACTTATCAAAGGTTCTAAATAGTCTGCACCAAACTTTGATCTGTTTGTCTCAAGATGTTGCCATCGCCTTTCTTTTCTAAATTATTTTTTCTTTGACCATCCTATGCTGTCTTGTTTTTTAAATTAGTGTTGGATCTGAAAGCCCAAGAAGAAGAATTGTAGAGAGAGCGGCGTTGACCAGATTCAGACCTGAGCACATGTTTAGTAAACGATTAGTAATAAGCATGCCTGATTTACAAGTCCTGACAAATACAGATCCTCCCGCCAGGCACTATTCATTGCGAAAGCCAGAAACTGCAAATGGTAAGGAAAGCAACACATGCATTGTTTGTTTTTCATTTTAAACATTTTAAACTTTAGCATTCATTTCACGCCTTATTTTTACTTTAGTTACTTTCTATACTTGAACAATTATTATGGTATCTCAGTGGCTTAAAGCAACCCCATGTCGATGATCGTGTAACTTACAGATTACTGTTGCAAATGCTGGCAGGTTTGACAGCCTTTCATTTTACAGGCTCAGTAAATTCATTACCATGAACGTCTTGATTCCGAGTGGAGCAGAGAGGTATGTGCAGTTTCTCAATAAAATTCACAGTTTATCCCATGCAATAAAGACTACCTCGTCTGAATTTTTTGGGGTTTATCATGGAGATTTACTGTACTCTTTTACCCTGGTAAATTCTGGTAGGTTTGACCTACACATGGACTAGGCAAATCATTTAATAGACGTTTGTCTTCAATCTCCGTCATGAAATCATCCTCGTATTCACATGCTTAGAGAAAATCCTGGCAGCAAGGCTGGAGCTCTCAAACAGTAACATTTATACTTTTCTCCCCAAAAAATCCATTTTTAAATTTGGAAACCACTGAAATAGCAAAACAAAAGCAATCTCCTGAAAGGTGATTCTCTCTTTCATATTTGTTCCTAGGTGCGCAGAACTCACTTGGATTTTGAGAAATCTGACCATAAAGCAATATCACATCTGCTATATTTTAACAGCTCCTCAGAGCATGTCTGAAGAAAACAGCTTGCCTTCACACACAGTTTTATTATTCGATTTTACTTCAAAAGAAGTTTATTAATGTATTTTTAATATTTTCAGTTTTGATGAGGAGAACTGCTCATATGTATTCCTACAAGAAACCTGTTTTCTGATTCTTGGGATGTGGCTTGAAAGCTGGGTAACATGGTAGCATCCTTCTGAACTCCAGACCCGGATTCCGCCTTAGCTGAAATTACCTGCTGCCAAATGTGAGTGATTGCACCTCCAGAAGGGGGGTGGGGCTTCGTGTAGCACTATGGTCGGCAACAAGAGCTTAATTGTACCCTGTGGCTCTGGAATTCACTCTAATTTAACTACACTGTGCTGGTCGCGTCGCAGCTAAGATGGAGGGTGCATCGGCGTTCTCTTAAAGACCACCCTGGAGCTGTGACTATTTTACAGTGGTCTCTGCAGTCTCTCAGCCCCTCGCTCAGCTGATTCTGGCAGCTCCCTACTTCCTGGCAAGGTGTATGCTGTTCCTTGGTTCCACCATTGCTGCTGCTCTGCCTGCCAGGTCATAGACTCCCTGGCCTTGCTATGTGGACCTGACAAGATTTGTCCAGCGTCCGCTGAGGTTTCTCCTGCAGCAGCAACCGCTTCCATACAGCATATCCCACTGCTTGGCTACAGCTAAGACATATTGATACTGGACTTCTTGCATGTTATGGGCTCTGCACCTACTATTTGACTTGGGACAAAGCCTTTTTGGCCCTTATCTAAAGTGTTAGTTCACTTCACTGCCCTAACCTTATAATTAGTGATTCCATGCATCTTTGTGCCTAGGCACAGCCTATAATGTCTGCTTAGGAGCATACCACAAGGTAGTCCCTGGTTCCGATCATGCATTTCTTCCTTGCTGAAAATCACCTGCATGGAGCAGCGCTTTCTCTGATACAAGAAGAATCCCTGACTTACTGGATGACTTACTCCTACCTACCTACGCCTGACATCCATGTTCTTAGGATCTCAACACCGTGCACAGTCATGTGCTGCTTTCTGGGGTGAAGGTGGCTGCATAGCCGAGCTTACAACTGCATGCACTGCTTTTCTCCCATATCACTTTGGTGCCCAGCTCATTTCATACAAAGATTGCATGCGGAGAGCGACAAGACTGGAGCGATGCTTGCCCAACTGGCTGAACAGGAGAACAAACAGACTCCAGTGCTGGTGATACATGACCATATTGGCCCTGGTCAGTACACATCTAGTTATCAATGGGGTATTCCAGACCCATCTGAATTAGACCTAAGCTGTGCGACAACAGCAGCCTGGATGGTCGGCACTCGGAGTACCTAGTGGGAGAAGGTGTAGGAGGGTGGTGGGGCAGGATGTGAAGAAGAGGGGGAAATACCACTTCCGACCCTGGTCATGGGGGACAGCAAAGTTGTGGACATACCCATCCATCGAGAGGAGATTCAGTAATTAAGGTGTTGAAAATTGCAAACCCCCCAGGGAGCGATTGTCTTCCTGCGGAGTTCTATTACCAGAATGCAGATATGGCAGCTGTTAAGGTTGCTGGAAGTTTATCAGGAAACCCTCCAAAAGGGAAGCTTTCCACGCACATGTGAAGCGCTAATTGTGATGGTGCAGAAACCAGACAATGACCCGACGGAAGCCGGTTTGTACAGGCCACTTTTACGATTAAATGTAGGTGTAAAGCTCCTTAGCGGCATACTAGCAGCGCATTTGCTCCCCTGTCTTTCAGCTCTAATACACACAGACCAGTCTGGTTTCATTCCAAAGAGGAGTACTCTCCACAATCTGAGGAGGCTCTAGCACGTATATCATGACCACAGCTGCAAGGAGATGCTTACCCCTTGCACTTCTAGACATCGAGTAGGCGTTCGACTCCTTCGCTGGAACTACTCTTGGCAGGTACTTAGAAGGCAGGCATGGTAACTGTGTATATACATTGGACCGGACTACTTTTTACTGACTCACCGCGGTAGGGGCCAGTCGGGAGGCGAGGTCTCGGAAACCTTTTGTTTACATTAGGGGAACCAGGAAGGGATGCCCATTGTCTCCACTCCTCTTTGGGCTAGGGATGAAGCCGATGGCGTAGAGATTATGTAGGATGTTGGGCCCCTGGGCTAATCATAGTAGGGGAAACCAAGCACATGGCCAGCATTTTTTAATATATATGTAATATCACTGGCCTTTCTGATAAAATGCTTTGGTTTCTCCCTCATATCCTACGCAGCTCTTACCCAGATTGTAGTCTCCCTAGTCAGTAATGATGACAATAGGAGCAACAGATTCAACAACTGTATGCTGGCAGTCAGTTTTTGGCTGAGCATGAACTGCCTTAAGCTAAACTCAGGAAAGACAGAGGTCATCTTTTTTGGCGAATAGGTCTCCTTTTGGTCCCCATCTTGGTGGGCTCAAGAGCTAGGAAATCTTCTGTTACCGGCTAGGAAAGTAAAAAATCTAGGAGTCCTACTAGATGGCAAGTCAATGCTATCATCATTCCCTATACAATGAAAAAAATAGTGAAGAAAATTCTCCCTTACAAAAAATGGTTGTGACGGCCTTGGTCATGTCCAAACTTGATTACTGCAATGGTCTCTGTCTGAACATGCAGGAGCAATTTCTAAACAAGCTTCAGGTTCTCCAGAACCCAGCAGCACGCATGCTGCTTGGAATTTCTAAATACAAATCTGTTAGGCATGCATTGTCTACGCTCCATTGGCTACCCATAAGGCACTTCACAACCCAGGCCTGGCATACCTGATAAATAGTTTTAAATGGTACTGTCCTAAAAATGTTGTTGTCCCTAATTTCAGACTCTCGTGATGGAGCAGAAAAAGCTATGTGGTGAGTGCCTCCAAACTGTGGAACATTCTCCCACCACACATCAAATCCATGTCTGATCTCCTATCTTTCGGAAGGGACAAATAAAACACTGCTTTTTAGCTTCCAGTCATATAATGGCTTTTTAGTCTCAGAAGGGCTGGTACCCCACTGTAATAGAAGCAGCACCAAGACACCTCCGAGGATACATGTGATTTAAAAGTAATTTTAACATAAGATAACCTAAAGACCCAGTGGGTGAAGCATCAGATGAATATCTCTGTCCTGGTCCAGATATCGGAATCAATAGCAAAACATCTGCAATGATGGCTACGGATCTGAGATTGGTTCAGCGGCAGACCCTTCTCCTGTCCCTAACCAGAGCAGACTGAATTCACAGATGTGTCCATCCTGGGTTGAGGTGACCATCTGGAAGAGGTGGAGATCAGAGGACTATGGTCTCCAGCGGAGTCCCAACCCCACATCAACCTATTGGAGTTGTGAGTGATTCGCCTGACATTGAAAGCCTTTCTTTCTTCTGTAAAGGGAAGACTGGTTCAGCGGTTCATGAACCACAGCACCCTCATGTTCTTTTCCAACAAATGGGGCGGGTGGGGTTGTGAACTCTACGTCAAGTGGCTCTGTGTTTCTTGACATTACTGGAACATCTTTGCATTTTCCTGGTGGTTCAAAATCTGAAGGGGTCTCTGAACGCCAGTGGACAAACTCAGCTGGTGATACCTAGCGGATCACCATTGACGGCTCCATCTGGAGGTGGTGGAATGTCTTTTCAGAAATTGGGAAGAAACCTGGTTAGAGCTATTCACCACCACAGAGAGAACACAAAGTCGGCACATCTGTACTCTGTAGGTTCCAAGATGGCACTCTTAGAGACACTTTTCATCTCCAGCCAAGGCCAACCTGTATGCCGATCTGCCAATACCACTCCTGCCCAGAGTTCTCAAGATGGTCAGGACACACTGGGCCCAAGTCATTCCTGTGGCTCTGGATTTGGCATGGAGAGTATGGTATCCTGAGCATGTGCATCAGCCCTCCGATCAGGCCTGCACTTCCTGAGGATCTCCTATCACAGCAACAGGCCAGAGTCCTGCAGCCAAACCTGCCCAGGCAGTGCCTTCATGCATGGAGATTGAGCGTCAAAAGTTGACAGTCTTTGACCTTCCCACAGAAGTCTGTAATGTTGTTCTGGCCACAAGCAAGCCCTCTGAAGTTAGTTTACACCTTCCGTTGGGACAAATTTGTGTCTTGGTATGCTTAAAAAAATGTTGATTTCCTTTCTGCACCTCTGTCTGATGCTTTGGTTCCAGGTTCCAGGCCTGTGCGGCCGCTGCCCGCAGCGGTGCCCCTGGTCCCCGACCGCTGCTCCTGGTTGTGCCCCGCCTGCGCTGCCTGCTCCTTCCGCCCCCTGCTTCTGAGCTCCGCCGTGTCTCCGTGTGTTTCTGTCTTCTCTGCCTGTGTTGCCTGTGCCTGTGTTGGCCCGACGTTGCCAGCTTTTTCCCACCTCTGCCCACCGTTGTCCCCTGGCCCCCTTGCTGAGGCCAGCCCCTGCCGCGTTTTCCCGCCACCTCCCCGCCGCTGCCCCCCCTGCGGCCCCGCCCACTCCCCTGGGTCGCCCACCCATTCGCCGCCCCGCTCCCGCCTCCCAGCTGCTCCTCCCACGCTCCGCCCCCCCACTCTCCTCATATGGCAGAGTGGCCAGCGCGCAGCGTTGACGCGCAGCGGGCGTGCCCCAAGCGCGCCGAAGGCGCGCCAAAGGTAAGCCCGTCTGCGCCCGTCCGCGCCTGGACCGCGCCCAGCGCCCGAACCCCTGGCCCTCGCAGACCCCAGCCCACCCGCCGGACGTACGACGCCGCCACCCTCAACGCACTCAACACCGGCCGACTCCCGGGATGCTACCGAGCCACCCCGAGACGCACCCACGGACCCTTCAGCTGCCGCCCCTGCGAGTTCACCTGCATCCGGACCTGCACTACACCCGCACCCACCAAGACCAAGACGAGCAACAGCAGCAGCCACCTGAAGTGCATCCTGCTCAACACCCGCTCCGTCCACAGACACGCCGTCGAGCTCTGGAACCTGCTCGACACTACTTCACCAGACGTCGCCTTCCTCACGGAAACCTGGATGAACGCCTCCTCAGCACCCGACATCGCCATCGCCATCCCAGACGGCTACAAGATCATCCGAAGGGACCGCATCAACCAGACCGGAGGAGGCATCGCCATCATCCACAGGAACACCATCCGCATCACGACCAACACCGACGACACCCTGACAACCACCGAACACCTTCACTTCCAGGTCCACATCAACCCCAAGACCACCCTCAGAGACACCCTCATCTATAGACCCCCAGGACCACGCACACAATTCAGCGAAGACATCGCCGACTTCATCAGCCCGCACGCCCTCCCCTGACTACATCCTCCTCGGGGACCTCAACTTCCACCTGGAGAACAACAACGACCGCAACACCACCACCCTGCTGGACAGCCTCGCTAACCTCGGACTCAAGCAGCTGGTAACCACCCCCACCCACTACGCCGGACACACACTCGACCCCGTCTTCTCATCCAGCAAGGACATCGCCTTCAGCCATGCCACTGGACTCCACTGGACGGACCACAGCTGCGTCCACTTCAGCTTCAGCAGGACCACGACCCACCACCACCACCAACAACAAGTTGCACGCAGAAGCTGGAACAAGATCACAGCCGACCAGCTCGCGACTTCCCTGAGCAAGAACCCACCCACCAGCGCAACGAACCCCAGCCAAGCGGCCACCAACCTCACAAAGTGGATCAGCGACTGCGCGGACGACCTCGCCCCCCTGAGGACCCCGCCTAGCAGACCCGGCAGCAAGAAAGCCCCATGGTTCACCGACGAACTCAAGAGCTCCAAGAAGAACTGCCGAGCCCTCGAGAGAACCTGGCGCAGAGACCCAACACCGGACAACATGACTGCCCTCAAGCTCGCCACCCGAAAACACCACCAACTCATCCACGAAACCAAGAAAACTGCATTCAAGGAACGACTGGACAATAACGCACACAACAGCAAGGAACTCTTCAACATCGTTGAAGAGCTCTCCAACCCCAACGCCGGAAACAACGACATCACCCCTTCGCAAGACCTCTGCAACTCCCTCGCCTCCTACTTCCACAACAAGATCGCGGACATACACAACAGCTTCAGCACTCAACCGACGCACGCCACGACCGAACCACTGCCCCCCACCACCACCCTCCGCGCCTGGACCCCGATCAGCACCGAAGACACCGTCCGCACGATGAACTCCATCCACTCCGGACCTCCGACCGACCCCTGCCCTCACCACGTCTTCAACAAGGCCGATGCTGTCATCGCACCCCACCTGGGGGACATCATCAACACCTCCTTCGACACCGCTACCTTCCCGGAGAGCTGGAAGCACGCCGAAATCAGCGCTCTACTAAAGAAGCCATCAGCCGACCCCACCGACCTCAAGAACTACCGCCCCATCTCGCTGCTCCCGTTCCCTGCAAAAGTCATCGAGAAGACCGTCAACAAGCAGCTGGCCGCCTTCCTCGAGACGAACGGATCCCTCGACCCCTCGCAGTCTGGCTTCCGAGCCAACCACAGCACCGAGACCGCCCTGATCGCAGCCACTGATGACATCCGAGCACTGCTTGACAACGGAGAAACAGCAGTCCTCATCCTCCTAGACCTCTCTGCGGCCTTCGACACTGTCTGCCACCGTACACTAGTGCAGCGACTCAGCAACGTCGGAATCCAGGAGAAGGCACTGGAGTGGATCATCTCCTTCCTCGCCGGAAGGACACAGAGAGTTCGCCTCTCCCCGTTCAGATCTGAAGCTACCGAAGTCATCTGCGGCGTTCCTCAAGGCTCCTTGCTCAGTCCAACCCTCTTCAACGTCTACATGAGCCCCCTCGCAGACATCGCACGGCAGCACAACCTCAACATCATCTCCTACGCCGACGACACCCAGCTGATCCTCTCCCTCACCAACGACCCCGCCACCACCAGAGCCAACCTTCACGAAGGGATGAAAGAGGTAGCCGAATGGATGAAGAACAGTCGCCTGAAACTGAACTCGGACAAGACGGAAGTCCTCATCCTGGGATCCTCACCCTCCGCCTGGGACGACTCCTGGTGGCCCCCGCCCTAGGCAGCGCACCCAAACCAACAGACCACGCACGCAACCTAGGCTTCATCCTGGACTCCTCCCTCTCCATGACCAGACAAGTCAACGCCGTCTCCTCGTCGTGCTTCAACATCCTGCGCATGCTACGTAAGATCTTCCGGTGGATCCCCACCGAGACCAGGAAGACGGTCACCCAGGCCCTCGTCACCAGCCGTCTGGACTACGGCAACTCCCTCTACGCAGGAACCACCGCCAAACTCCAGAAAAGACTTCAACGGATCCAGAACGCCTCAGCACGACTCATCCTGGACATCCCCTGTCGCAGCCACATCTCCGAACACCTGAGAGACCTGCACTGGCTCCCGGTCAACAAGAGAATCACCTTCCGTCTCCTCACCCACGCTCACAAAGCCCTACACAACCAAGGACCAGGATACCTCAACAGACGCCTCATCTTCTACGCTCCCAAACGCCAGCTTCGATCGACCGGCCACGCCCTCGCCGCCGTCCCCCGCATCCGAAGATCCACCACAGGGGAGCGGTCCTTCTCCTACCTCGCCGCCAAGACATGGAACTCCCTCCCGACCCACCTCCGCCTGATCCAGGACCACCTCGCCTTCAGGAAGCAGCTCAAGACCTGGCTGTTTGAGCAGTAGCGGCTCCCCCTCCCCGAGCGCCTTGAGACCCTCTGGGTGAGTAGTGCGCTATATAAATGCTTTGATTTATTGATTGATTGATTGCTGTTTGTTCTTTCATTAGTCTGGCAAGGCTTTGCCGCAACGCTTGAGTTCTCTGGGCTCGGGTGGCCATCTGGGAGAGATGGAGATCAGAGGGCGCTGGTCTCTAGCGGAGTCCAATCTCCACATCAATCTGTTGCCGTTTCGAGTAATTATGTAATTACAACTCTTTGTGAGAAAAATAGAAGCTGAAAAAGGGAAGAACCGGAGTATCTCGAGATGGATAGTTTGATGCAATAAGATCTGCTACACAGTGGCCAGAAGCCACCCCCTGAGGGTTGGCTATCTCACTTCACCAGAGCCGAGACTGCAACCACTGTCTTGGTGTGTGGCATCCCAGTCCTAGATATCTGTCAAGCAGCAATTTGGGTTTCCTTGAACACGTTCACCAAGCACTACTTCCTGGACAGGTCGATCCATCGTGACTGGCACTTTGACTGTTCGGCCATGTGGAACTTTCTAATTTAATTGTTTTCGTAGTCCCAACTCCGGGGAGGTATTGCTTGGGAATTTGTTTTAAGATAAGGAATCTGAGTCTAGAAGTCTCTATCAGATTAACAAATTACTTAACTTTGGTAACACCGCCTCTGGTGGAGACTGTATGTAGCTACATATTTCTTACTGACCCTTCCATCCTCCCTTCTCTGCGAACTGACTAAGGTGTAAGGGACACCCTTCTGAAGGCCTTAGCTTGGCACACTAGTGGTCAATTTTCATCATGGCTCTGCACTCCTCGTGTGGAAACTTGTGAAAGTAACTGATGACAACACACCTTTGTGGCTTCTATATAGGCACCGCAGACGACGCCAATAATGCCACCTGCCAGAGCGCAGTGATACTGTTTAAATATCTTCCAGAGTCAGTCTGATGTCTAGGAATTATTTTAAGGTAAGTAATCTGTGACTAGATATAGTACCTACCAGATAAGACGTTACCAAAGATAATTAACTTGTTCATCATTTCACTATTACGTTTAGAACTTACGAAGAACCATTTTCAATTTGATAAATGCCACTTCAAAACAAAAGGGATAGGTCTGTATGTATAGTTTTTACTCCATATTCTGTACTACTGTTTGTAGACCATTTGAACAAATTTGACATCAATTCAGATAAATACATTGTCATTTGGAAACATTACATACATTACTTCATGACTTGGCAAGGCTTAAAGATTTTACTAATTGGTTTAATTTCTTCAGTGATGTCTCTAATTCACACTCCAGAGCAGCAGATCTACAAATAATTGCCTTGCCATCTACCAAAATTTAAAGTGATATACTTTACACTTCATACAGGAAACCTACAGACAGAAATACTTTATTGGGAAATTTGTCAACCTCACCGATCCCTCCCATTATTCAATCTGTTAACGTCAGTTTCTGTGGATCAGATTGTGTAATCATAATTCATTTTCAGAAACCCAAATACTTAAGTGACAGAAGTTGGCTGTCCCTGCTGGTTAGTTCAGTACGCCATGAAAAGGGCTTTGTATTATTGTAGAAAAAATGTGCTGTCTTTCCAAACTAGAAAGCAAGATGACAAACATGTCACAACCTTTTTTCTATTATCCAAATTTGTCATTAAATGCATTAGAAAACATTGGCAACTTTTGGGGGCACTGAACTTTGACTTCACGAAAAGGTTTAACCTGAAAGACCACTTAGTCTGAGCTGCACATCCGGCCAAACCTAAACAGAACAACTTGCATAACATCTTAGGATTACCGCTACTAGAGAGTCATTTAAGGTGTGGGAAGTGCAGTGTTTTTAACCTTGCAATATAAAATGAGGCGGTACCTTATTCTGCTGGGCTTACTCCCCTCTCACAATTTTCAAACTGTGATGCCCCAAATGTCACTTATAGTATTCTGTGTCCTGTCTGTATGGCCTCCTGTATATTGGGGGAAAGAAGTAAGAAAAAAAACAGAAGGATTGACCAACATAGAAGCAGAATTAAGTACAAGGTTCCTAACGTTATGTTATGTTAAGCCGAATCCGAGAACGGTGGGTATCTTGGTGCTTGGAGAACGGGAAACTGCCCTATCTTGGGCCTATCAGAAGACCCAGATTTCCAGTCTCTTTCTGAATTTTTGCTCTGACCTGAGGATGTGAAAAGGTGTGGCCTCTGGTTCTTCGGATGTGAGTGACCAAAAGGTTAAGGTACGTGGGTCCTAGGTTGTGCGGGGCTTTGTATGTGTGTATGAGTAGTTTTAAAAGGAGTGTTGGTGAATGGAAAGCCAGTGGAGGTCTTTGAAGGGAGTTAATATATGGGTGCAGGGTGGGTTATTGACTATGTCTGGCCACTGCATTCTAGATGACATGGAGCCTCTTGGTGGGTTGAGTGATACCCACTTTAAGTGAGTTTTCACAATCTTGGTTGCTGGTGATTAGAGTTTGAGTGATTGTACTATGGGTGATGAGAAGAAGCCATTTTGAAGGTGCAAAAACAAGGCGAGGGATTTGGAGTTAACCTGGCTGGACACATTGATCATAATCCTCAGGTTTCTAGCATGGTTTGACAGAGTTGAAGTGGGTCCTAGTTCTGATGGCCAAGACCAGTGTGAGTTGCCTTTTCCGAAGAGTACCACTTCCATATTTTCCAGATGGCACTTCATTCAGTTAGACTTCATCCAGAGGGTGTCTTCTGACATGCAGTTGATAAACTTGCATTGAGTGTCATCAGAGAGGGAGAGAATAAGACACGTGTCCTCGTCAAGCAAGACTATGTTGAAGCCATGGGTATAGAGGATATTGGTCATGTTGATATTGAACAGTGTTGAGCCTAAAGATTAGTCTTTGGAGATGCCACCTATCAGGTTGGAGGGCTCGGAGTTGTAGGGGGACAGCCTGTGTGTGGCTTGTAAAAGACAGTGATCCATTGCGGAGCCAATGTGAAAATTCCTGTCTCATGGAGGCATTGGATGAGCATCATGTGGAAGACTGTGTTGAAAGCCAAGGAGAGGTTGAGGAGGATGATCCTTGCATTGTCGCCCTGGCCCATGATGAGGCTCATATAGTCAGGAGGGGTGGTAAGGTCCGTCTCACTGCTGTGGGTTGAATCCTGATTGGGGTGAGTCCCGAACATGCTTAACATTGAGGTGGTTGTCAGTCTCTTGTTACTGAGTTTGTCCAAGCCTTCGGCAGGTAGGGTAGCAGGGAGATGAGTCTGTAGTTTGCTGGTGTGTTTGGATCTCCAGTAGGGTTTTTCAGTAATGGCAGATGGTGGTGTGTTTCCATGTGTTTATAAAGATAGCAGAGGTAAGTGAGTGAGTAGGGCGGTGTAGATGGGTTTGAGTCCTTTGGTGACATGCGGGCAGGGGTCCGAGAAAGTTCCTGAGTCATTAGAGCAGAGCTAGTCAGCGTTTTTCATGGAGTGAGGGTGGACCAGCAAGCCAGGGAGGTTTCCTGTGTATTCTAATCATCATGTTGGAAGGGATGTTAGAGATCAAAGGTTTGATTGGAGTGCGAAGTTGCTGTGTATTGTGTTTATCGTGTTATGAAAGTACAGACAGAGCTGCAAGTTAAGCTTTTGTGAAGGGGTGACAGTTGTGGAGCTGGTGGTATGGTAAGTTGTCGTGGTACCTGCTTGCTTGAGGTCCAGTCCAAGAGGTGGTGGTGGTTTTGAGTGGGTCCTGGTTGTCTGAGCAGGAGGTGATCCAGTTTTGAAGTGGATCAGGAGAGAGGTCTCCTTAGAGGTTCGGGCGGTGAGTTTGGAGTTATTTGTCCTAAGTTTCCTCAAGATTGTATTCCAGTTGCGTCACATGATTTTAATGCGAGTGGTTCTTAGTTGGCAGTTGCAGTGTGTGTCAACTCAGATGAGTGTGTGGTTGGTTCAGTTTAGGGGTGTGTGCTTATCCACCGTGTTGTTTGAGGAGGTGGTAAAGAGATAGGGCATAGAAGATGTCAGTCAGTGTGAGTGGGGCCCATCATTCATTGCATGAGTTCAGGTTTTCCCGGAAGTTATTGTGCTCGCATCGGAGTAATCATCCAAGTGGAAATTATAGTCTCGGAGGAGGGTGAAGTAGATGGAGTTGAGCATGATGGTGTTGGTTATGGGGTGGGGAGGGAGGGCGGGCGGTGATGATGTCTGCAATGGTTGCTTCAAAGTCAGCTTTTCTCCCAGATGTGCAAAAGAATAGGACTCCTCCGAAGGTGGTGGTGGTTGAGATAGCTGAGTTTGAAAGCCAGGAGTTCCAGTTGGTCATAGGAGTTGGCAGAGAGGAAGGTGCATTTGATGTTTTCCTACATATGATTCCTATTCTTGCTCTGAGTTTGCTGCCTAGCCCTGCCCTATGATATTGTAGACGGGTGGGGTGACTGTCACAGTGTATGGAGCAGAAGCAGGTTTGAGCCAGGTCTCCATGTGGAAGAGTAGGTCCTGGAAAAAGACCCAGACTTCGGTGGCTTGTTTGGAGATCGAGCGTGTGTTGAGGAGGGTGCAGGGTGTTCCAGGTGAAGTGGCATGCAGTGCAAGCAACACCTTCACTGCAGATCGGGGGCCCAGGCTGCAGCGTCGGGAAAGTAGTCTGGGGCTCAGGGCATGAAGGAGTAGTGTCTAGGGCCGCACTGATTAGGTGGAGGTCGAGAGGACCCGGTTGCAGGCGAGGTGCGGGCAGACACAAATGGGTTTGCCCCTGTTTACCATTATAAGAAACATGCAGAAAAGTATCTCCAGTGGCAAGTGATTGAGATATATAGATTGCACTTAGAGAAGGTGATATCCAGATTTTTGAATCCTGGAATGTGTAACCATTAATAGAGGTTTCAACGCTACTGAGAACTGGTATACACTACTCTAACAATTTCCATCTACTAATGTCTACGCTTCTTCACTCTGACAGATTTGTATTTTTTTATGCAGATATTGTGAATCATGTGGAGTAGTGATTTTTGTTTGTTTTGTTCTGTATAGAGCCCATATTTATTGGTCATTTTAATCAAACAGATTATTTTTCTGTGTACCATTATGACTATCTCTGGAGACTGTAAAGAGCCGTTATGTGATAGAAGTACCTTGTAGTGAAATTTGACGGTGTAATAGTGTCCGTTAAGGTAACAACTTGTTCTCTTTTTAACTATAATCTCTTCTTTACGGCATTTGCCATTTCTTTTTATAACTGCTTAAGTATTCTGGCTGCTGAGCTTTTTTTATGTTTCATTGCCCGCTAATGTTTATCTAAATTCTTCTTTGAGGCACTGCCTATTCTCTATTCTACTTTGGCTGCACCCCTCCACTCAGTACATATGCGTCGTCCTGTAGATCTGCGATGAGACGCCACTACTACAGGGCTTGACAGAAATGGTTCGCTCTCCATTAAGTATGCTGGATGCTTCTCCTTTAAAAGGCAGTTTTCCCCGTCCTGAGACCAGTTTTATATGGCAGATGCTTTATAATTACTTCTTCTCGCTTCCACTGCAAGTCTGGTTTGCCCAGACTTTGTTTGGCTCACATTCTGAATCATACTAATGTCAAATGCATGTGTAGGAAAGTTGTAGGATCACTCGGCAGACACTAATTTCCTACCACCCAGCGTTCCCCCAGGTCTCCCAATAAAAATGGTATCTCACTCGTTTGGGTGGGTCACATACCCGTGACAAGCAAGGAGGGTCACCTGGGTTTTTGGCCCCGGGCTCAGCGTCTTCTGAAAACTAGACACCCTTGAAAGTCCAGGGATGTATGATTTGCGTGGATCCCCCAATGTGTCTCTATCCAGAATTCCCTGCAAGCCTCAAATTGTGCTGAAAAGAATCCCTTTTTCCACACATTTTTGTGTGGGATCACCGTACCGGGGTTCACAATAAACCACACCAAGTCCTATCTGCAGCCGTCCAAAGTACAACAATACCTCGGTGCCACAATAAACACCTCGACAGCGCTAGCTTATCCCTCTCCGGTAAGGATAGCGAGCATGCAAGCTCTTCTCACGAAGTTTCAGCCACAACACTCCCTTGCATTTTCATAGTGCCCCATGCAAGACTACAAATGCGTCCTCTCCAAGAGTGCTTAGCACGCCAATGGAACCAGGCTCAAGGTCAATTGACAGATCTAGTGTTGGTGGACGGTCAGACGCATCGCTCTTTGCAGTGGTGGACTTTCCAAAGGACAACCGTTCCTAGAGCCAGTTCCTCAGATAGTCTTGACAGCGGACGCATCTCTCTCCGGCTGGGGAGCCCACCTACTGCAACACACCATGCAAGGCAAGTGGACACCACAACAAAAGTTACTCCATATCAACCACCTGGAGTTACTAGCCATATTCCTAGCATTAAAAGCATTCCAAAAGCAAATATCAAACAAGGCTGTGTTAGTCCGCACAGACAACATGACAGCCTTGTATTACATACAGAAACAGGGCGGAACACACTCTCTGCAACTCTCTCAGCTAGCACAGGACATATGGCGGTGGGCTATACCTCAAAACATATTCCTCTTAGCTCAGCATGTTCCAGGAGTACAAAACACCATAGCAGATCTGCTAAGTCGTCAGACACAACAGATCCGCGAGTGGGAACTTCATCCGCAAGTTCTTCAACCATTCTTTCAGATGTGGGGACAACCTCAAATAGACCTCTTTGCCACCCACAAAAACGCCGAATGCCCAAGCTTCGCCGCCAGATATCCTCACCCACTGTCCAAAGGCAATGAGATATGGATGAACTGGTCAGGCAGATTTGCGTACGTTTTTCCGCCTCTCCCACTCATGCCACTAATAGTACGCAAACTACAGCAGCTTTCTCTAACCCTCATCCTAGTAGCTCCAACGTGAGCCAGACAGCTGTGGTACACCACACTGCTACAACTGTCTGTAGTACCGCACCAAAATCTCCACGCCCTTTAACCCAGAACCGTGGAAAGACCAGACACCCAGACCCAGCTCAGCTGAACCTTGCGATCTGGCTCCTGAAATCCTAGAATTCGGATATCTTAACCTTCCTCCTGACTGCATGAACATCATAAAAGAATCTAAACGTCCAACCACTAGAGCATGCTCTGCAGCTAAGTGGAAACGCTTGGTAATATATTGTCACAACAACAATTTTAATCCCCTAGATGTGTCGATTCAACACATCATAGGATACTTATTACACCTCCAAAGATGTAACCTAGCCTACACATCTATTAGACTGCATCTTGCTGCCATAGCAGTATATCTACAAAATAGACAGCATCCATCTCTGTTCAGAGTGCCTGCTATTAAAGCCTTTATGGAAGGCCTCAAAAGAATAATTCCTCCCAGAATACCACCTTCACCAGTGTGGAATTTGAACATTGTTCTCACACGGCTAATGGGACCTCCCTTCGAACCTTTACATGAATGTGAACTACAATTTTTTACATGGAAGGTTGCGTTTCTAGTAGCTATTACTTCTCTACAGAGAGTTAGTGAAATACAAGCCCTAACCATTCAAGAACCTTTCCTGCAAATGCATCATAATAAGGTCGTTCTCCGTACTAATCCTAAATTCCTTCCCAAAGTCATTTCTCCCTTCCACCTCAATCAATATGTGGAACTGCCCGTTTTCTTTTCGCAGCCACAGACAGCTCTTCATACCCTAGATGTTAAAAGAGCATTGTTATACTACATTGAGAGAACACAACCCTTTCGAAAGACCAAACAACTTTTTGTGTCTTTGTCACCACCACACAAGGGCAACCTTATATCAAAATCTGGGTTAGCTAGATGGATTGTCAAATGCATACAGATTTGCTACCACAAAGCTAAACGTACGTTATCTGTTGCTCCTAATGCCCACTCTACAAGGAAAATAGGGGCTTCAATGGCATTTTTAGGGAACTTTCCCTTCGATGACATCTGCAAAGCAGCAACATGGTCTACACCGCACACATTCACAAAAACATATTGTGTAGATGTGCAGACTAAACAACAAGCTAATATAGGCCAGGCTGTTCTCAAAACACTATTTCAAACTACTGCAACAGATACCGGTGGTCGCCGCTAAGAGTGGGTACTGCTATACAGTCTATGCACAGTGTGTAATCTGCAGCTCATATGCCTCGAACGGAAAATGCTACTTACCAGTATGCATCTGTTCTTGACATGTAGAGCTGCAGAGTTACACACGCCCACCCGCCTGCCCGGCTACCTTTATCTGTTCCAGTATTATCTTAATTAGATACAGATTACATGGACATCCTTCCTTTTCTTGCAAAGCTCCATCATTTCCCTAATGGCGAAAAACAATCTGAGGATGGAGCCGATGACCATGCGCAATGTGGTCCGAAGGAGGAGCCACCTAACTCGTGACTTCCACAGAACTTTTCAGGACAAAAACAAGTGCAAACATCGGGGCCCAACACTAGGTGGCGATCTATGCACAGTGTGTAACTCTGCAGCTCTACATGCCAAGAACAGATGCATACTGGTAAGTAGCATTTTCCTTTTAGCTGATTCTGCATTGGAGAGCCACACAAGTGAGGTATCATTTTACTCGGGAGACCAGGGGGAACGCTGGGTAGTTGGACATTTGTGCCAGCACGGTGATCCCACACAAAAATGTGTGGAAAAAGTTACTTTTTCTAAAGCTAAATTTGAGGTTGTATATGGTGATGCCTAGGGGCTAGTGGTTAATTGTTCTAATCCTTGGGGGCCGGGAGGTAGTTGATTGACAAGACTGCATTCCTGTTTGTAGACTTAGCTTTCCTTATTTTGAGGTGACCATTGCACTGGAGCCCGAGCTCACCTGAAGATTGAACTTCACACCACTGCTGTGTCAGACCCTTCGGTACTAAATAGGCCATCCTTTCTCTCTTAATGTCCTGGGAAGAGTGGCACTTTTGAAAATGATTGCACTCCATGGCTATTTTAAACCCTGCTGAATTTTCCCCCTTCTCGCCCCCAATCCTGGTTTAACGGTTTATCTGGGATGCTATACTCATTTCTGCGGGCGGATAAGACTCCACGAATAGCGCTCTTCATTTGTTTTCAATTGACCTTCGATGGTGGTTTGGGCTGTTCGATGTTTGACTATACTATTGCGACGCACAGCTCCTCGGGGTTAATAACTGACTGACAGAGATCCGGATGACCTTGCATTTCATCTGTAAGTCACGCTTCTTGGCCGCCAACGTATACTAAAATAATTATATGGGACTCAACCTTCTTGTTCTTTGCCGGAGACCATGAAGAACACTCTCCTGTATTGGCAAGTGGCCCTCTATTAGATTGGGTGGGACTGACGGTTGATGCAGGCGACCCCCTTGTGGCTGGCCGCTCGGTGTCCCAAGTCTCCTCAAGGGATTCACTATCATCATCTCTCACCTGAGTGACGTTTGCAGGAGCTCCCATATGACTTTTTTGGGACCTCCAGGCGGAGTTCAGTCTCGATAGGACCAAATTCTACAAGTATCTGCTGCCTCGCTACGTACTGGCGGAATATCATCTGCTGCTGTGTGACCTGCCAGAGTTCAGCCCTCTGGAGGCCCAAATCCTCTCCTAACCGCTGGGCTGGGGCGGCATTTCACGAATATACCTCTAATTGTGAACTCCCTGAAACCTTAGGAGCCCTGCAGGCCAAGTGGAAGCACTGGATTGGCGACCTCAGTGATGGTGATTGGCAGGAATTGATCATCTCCTCTTGCATATGCCTCATTCTACTCCAATTCCTTCATGCTGCATGTTATACCTCAAGACTGCTTTAAAAGGATGGGTGCTCTCCGTACGCCTGCCTGACCTCTGTGACTGGCCGAAAATGGCGACTTCTTCCATGTGGTGTGGCTTGTCCAGTCATTGCTAAATAACTTGTAATCCATCTTTACTGCTCTCTCTGAGGTTTTAGGGAGACTAGACTGCTCACCTCGTGGGGCCATGCTGGGCGTTCTGGAGGATGTCAAGGGAGCCAGTGGTGAGCGTGCATTGATTACCATTGGCGCTGTTGTGGCTAAACGTGACATTGTTTCGCTGCTGGAAATCCCTCAAGCCTCGAACTATTAAGGAATTGTGCTCCATGATGGACCGATATTCCATGACCAAAGAGCCCTCAGAAGCATGTGAAAATCTGGGGTCGTATGGTGGGACTTTTCTGGCCTTGATGGGGATTTCCATGCAAGCCTTTAATACTTTCCCTATCTGGTGTCTCATATGTGATTTCACTATAAAACTACTGTGCGTTATTATGACCTTTGTTGTAAAATCAATAAAATGTACTTACTAAAAAAATTATATTCGTAAATCAGTCAGTTCCATCTGACCTTCTCTTACACCACCAGTCTTCCTGATCAGGTCTTACCCTTGTTACTTCAGCTTGATGGTACATTTTTTATGACTGGCATCCTCAAAAAAAATGTTTTGTTACGTACAGTCTGCACTCAATCTGAACATGTATTGTATTTGTGTCTTTCAGCCTTAAAAATACCCCAAAAGACAGTGCACACATTCAAGTTGCCTGATGTCAATTTTCCCTTGATGAGCCGATCTGTCCAATCCTACTATGTAGACTTCTGCAACAGCCTCACTCGTGCAATGAACAATCCATCCTATGAGAACTCTGTCTTGATGGCACAATACTATTATCTGCGGGGCCTAATTTATTTGATGCAGGGTAAACTCCAGTTGGCACTTTCAGATTTCCAAAACTTGTATAAAACCGACATCCGAATTTTCCCACTTGATCTTGTGAGAAAAGTGGTTGAAAACATGCCTCCCACTGAACGTGCACAAGCAGAACGCAAACCTGAGCTGAAAAGACTTATAAGCCAGGTTATGGAAAAAGAAAGAGAGGTGGCAAAAATAGATGACCATGTAAAGAATTTTGAACTACCCGAAAAGCATATGCAGCAATGCGATTTTGTGAAACGGATCCAAGAATCTGGAATTGTCAAGGATAATGGCACAATAGACCGGTTGTTCGAGGCCTTAACAATAGGTAAGATGGCCTAGATAGTTTCCATCTCTCTACATTGCAATTCAGTATCTATATTGAATTACATCATATTGAGTTACATTATATTGTATTATTAAATATATATATATCTATATTGTCTTTACATTTCTATTGTTTATATTCAAGATTTATGCATAAGGATTAAAGTTGGCCTTGAGCGCCAATGCTTACTTCCTTTTTAGGAACACTGCGCATCAGTGTTGCGCAGCCCAGAGTCCTAATCCCGGCGTTTTGAAAATGGACCTTGGATTCCACATAGCTCGTGCGTGTGGATTTCCAAGGTCCAATTTTATTGGCCTTCGGGTGCGTGCTGTTTTTAAACAGAACACGCAATAGGCCATAGGCGGTTGCGTAGCTCCGCCTATGGCCTATTGGTGTCTATTACGCGCACCAGAGGCCATATGTTTTGAATTCTCACGGCTTGACAGCTGCGATAATTCAAAACATATGCTCGCAGCGGAGCGCGCGCACCACTGCGGACTTTTTTTTTTTTTTCGAGGATCGCTCATGCTTTGATTTTCACTGAAATCGTCCAGATGCCTTCCTATCAATATCCTCTCTTCGCTTTCCAACCCTGGTTTCTTCCGTATTTCCCCAAGTAATATAAATAACTATAACAGATTTATGTACTTTATTTTATTTGGCAAGACCCAAGAATCGAGTGCAACACACATTTTAATATTTTAAATTCTACATGCTGAATTGAGATTGATAAATATTTTCATTTTGCATTTCTTTACATTTCAATAATTCCATTCATTCACTCCAAGTATTTGTCGGCCCACGGTATCCATTTTCTTTCCTTGCTTTTAAATAACGGCGTGTCTTGCTATGCTGTACTTCCACATTATACAGTGTTGTGCCTGTTTGGATATCTCCTGAGCTTAAGTCGTCATGCTAGTATTTGTTATAGAAGTCCTGGCAACGTCCCAAAATAACATCCCAAAATAACATCGTCATCTTCAGCACAAACAAATGCCCTTGAATCCTATATGTTTTAGCAAACACATTTGCTCAATAGTTTCTTACACGTATTCTAGTTTTTTGAAGCCCACCTAAATTATGTGTATCGTAATATTAGCTAAAACAATTAATAACCATAACGGCATCAGTCATCCGAGATATAAAAAGCACAACGTGATTAGAAGCATTCGGTGTAACAGCCTTATAGACCAGTTATTCTTAGCCTGTGGTTCGCAGGCCCCTGGGGGTTTGAAAACATACAATTGAGAGTCCGCAGCTCTTTAAAAAAGGAAATAACCGCAGAAAAATTAAGTATAAGTAAATACAAAAGGGAAATTGAATATGCTAACACACTCTGTAAACGTGGAGGAATCTGATGATGCTAAAAATGAAGTTGGTATCCGTATCTTGATTGTGGGAGCAGCGCAGGTACAGCAGCACAAGGAATCTACTATGGCCGCCGGGTGACCTCAAGGGAAGCACTATCAGATGACCACAAAAAGAGAGGACGCATTGGAGCACAAACAGCAAAATGTTATGCTTAACCCTGGGCGAAGAACTACGCTCCGTTCGCGGAGCTTGCGGAGTTTTGGCAACTCCGCGTTCTACGGAGAACGCGAAGCTGTCGATTACTCCGCGATCCGGTGCGTAGCGTAGTTCTCGCGCGCTGAATAACATTATCGCGTGCGCCGGGGTAAGTTCGCGCGATATTTGACGCGATCACGCACGTTGGCAGTGCGAACGAGAAGATGAGTTCCCCAACATGTCTAACACACAGCTATCTCGAGCATGCAGGCAGCGCCCCGAACACGCGCACCGCGCTCCCGAAGACGAAAAACGGCGCGCGAACGGGTCTAGCAAGCTACTACGCATGTCCGCGGAGCTACGTGAAGTTCGCGGAGTGCAACTGCGTCTTCGCGTAGCTCCGCGGAGTGCGGCTCCGCGAACTACGCCCAGGGTTAGTTATGCTAAGGAACAGCAGATTATTTGCTCTTTTAGAAACTACACTTGTTAGGCATTCCAAACTTCCGATTCAAATTCCGAGTTCTGCATGTTTTGGTTTGTGAATTATATCCGATTTCAAAATGTGTGTATTTGTTTGATTCAGCCTTGTGTTTTGTCTATTGTTCTCACGTTCGTATCAGTGAAAACTCTTAGGTCGAGGCTAAGAGTAGTGATTCACTGGGGGCCCACGGAAGACAACAGTATAAGAACCGCTGTAGACTATTGTTTAATGTGCTGATTCTAGGCAGTTAGAACCACTGTTGGAATTCAAAACCTGCTTCAAGGCAGACCAAGCAGCAGACTATCACAGCAACAAAAGATTTGAAGAAAACTTGTTTTCTCCACCGTTACAAAGAACAGATTCCTCTTGCCTTGCAGGGGCGATGCCCTCAGCACAACCGCACTAAGAAAGTATATATACAGCATGAAGCTCTGACAAAAATGTGAACTTAATACTTCAGTACCAAGAGTCAGAGCACTGAAAATCGGCAATAATGACGAAACTTGCACGTTATTTCAAACTAAAGTAGTGAGAGTGACAGCATGAGAGACAGCAGAGTGAGAGTGACAGCATGAGAGACAGCAGAGTGAGCGTGACAGCATGAGTGACAGCATGAGTGAGAGTGACAGCATGAGTGAGAGTGACAGCATGAGTGAGAGTGACAGCATGAGTGAGAGTGACAGCATGAGTGAGAGATGGGCAGCATGAGTGACAGCAGAGTGAGAGAGACAGCAGAGTGAGAGTGACAGCATGAGACAGCAGAGTGGAAGTGACAGCATGAGAGGCAGCAGAGAGAGTGACAGCATGAGAGGCATGAGTGACAGCAGAGTGAGAGTGACAGCAGAGTGAGAGTGACAGCAGAGTGAGAGTGACAGCAGAGTGAGAGTGACAGCAGAGTGAGAGTGACAGCAGAGTGAGAGTGACAGCATGAGACAGCAGAGTGAGAGTGACAGCAGAGTGAGAGAGACAGCAGAGTGAGAGTGACAGCATGAGACAGCAGAGTGGAAGTGACAGCATGAGAGGCAGCAGAGAGAGTGACAGCATGAGAGGCATGAGTGACAGCAGAGTGAGAGTGACAGCAGAGTGAGAGTGACAGCAGAGTGAGAGTGACAGCAGAGTGAGAGTGACAGCAGAGTGAGAGTGACAGCAGAGTGAGAGTGACAGCAGAGTGAGAGTGACAGCATGAGACAGCAGAGTGAGAGTGACAGCAGAGTGAGAGTGACGGCATGAGAGACAGCAGAGTGAGAGTGACAGCAGAGTGAGAGTGACAGCAGAGTGAGAGTGACAGCAGAGTGAGAGTGACAGCAGAGTGAGAGTGACAGCAGAGTGAGAGTGACAACAGAGTGAGAGTGCCAGCTTGAGACAGCAGAGTGAGAGTGACAGCAGAATGAGAGTGACAGCATGAGAGACAGCAGAGAGAGAGTGACAGCATGAGTGACAGCATAGTGAGAGTGATACAAAAGGGGATGATGCTCACTTTGCCACTGGATTCAAGCAAGCCGGGCTGAAGACGGCTGGAATGCCAGAAACCGGTCCTCGGAAGCTAGTTCCCGGTCCAGGGAAGACATGGCTTGGCAGTTCGGGCTGGACTGTTCCCATGAGGCACAGGGTCAGACTGATTTGCATATAGCCATGTCTGAACTGGGGTGGCAGAGTGGACTAAAGAACGGTGATGGATCAAACCCAAATCTTTTGACTGGGTGTGAGTGTTTGATTGGCTCAGATGCTCCGTCCATCACCACCCCCTTTTGTACCGCTTTGGCCGCCATAAGTGTGGCAGGGTATGTTGGACCCGGCCTCCTGGCGTGGTCCTACCGCTCACGCATGACGGGCCCAGAACGACATCCGCCCTCCACCGGACCTCGGACGGCCCTTCGGCCCGATCCTGCACGCCCCATCACCAGCCTGGCTCCAGCGTAGGCCCATCACGACCTAAGCACGAGGCCGTGCCCGACTCCATCTTGGGCCCACCACGTCACGACCACGTGGCCTCGGCCCCAGCCTCGGCCCCAGCGAAGCCCCGACATCGAGGCACCAAGATCCACCCTGGTGGTCGAGTGGCCACTCGACAGACCCCGGAGGAAGAGGAGTTTCGATGGGCCTCCAGCCGTCCCCGGACGCCTGGTATCGATCGCCCTCCGGCCTCCCTGGGCGCTGGCTCCACCCCCCTGCTGGGTGTCTGGACACCATCTTCCCGGCCCCTCTGGCCCCCAGGCGCGAGGGTCCGGACATCAAAGGACCCCCGTCCTATATCTGGGCCAGCCCCAGAGTAGAACGCCAGTTGTATCCTGGACTGGTAGCCCTGCTGACGCTGTCACGGCCGACACCAGACAAACTCATCCCTCCTGTAACCCGAAACCCTCTTGAGACCCTGCTGGCGCTGCCGCGGCTTACCTTGCTGAACCATCTGGGAGCCTGCTGGCGCTGCCGCGGCTTACCTTGCTGAACCATCCGAGAGCCTGCTGGCGCTGCCGCGGCATACCTTGCTGAACCCTCCGGGAGCCTGCTGGCGCTGCCGCGGCATACCTTGCTGAACCATCCGAGAGCCTGCTGGCTCTGCCACGGCACACCTTGCTGAACCATCCGAGGGCCTGCTGGCGCTGCCGCGGCTCGAACATCTCGGAACCCCCCAGCTCGAGGATTGAGAGCTGTGCGTAGGGTATCCCTTCCTCCTCCCAGAAGCTAGACTGTCCCGCTACCTAACCCCCCTTGTCGAGACTTTGCGGATCCCTCGATCCATCTGTATATATTGCCAAGAACCAGCAACCTTTATTCTCTATAAAAGCTCAGAAACTTGACCTCTTGCGTGGTGTCCGTTTGTAGTGTGGTGATTACTCTGCTGTACGATCCTCGGGGAGGGCCCTCAGTCCGGAGGCCTCTCCGTACCGCTCGGCTACTTCTCGAAGGAGAGGTGGACCAAGGGGGGGTCAGTCAGACATCTTCTGCCACCCCCAGGGTCGCCTTTCTAACATTGGTGGCATGCGCCGGGATCCGAGCCCACGCAGATCGTACAGCGAGTGATTCACTCGCTACCCAGAGAAACCCACTGCGACCATGAGCACAGAATTCCAGAAAGAGAAAATGGAAGACTACAGTCACAAAGAGCTAAAGCAATTCTGCAAAGACCTAGGCATCGCTACCACTGGCTTAAGCACCAAAGAAGACTTTAAATCAGCCCTGCAGGCCTGGGTGGACGCCGGCGAGGCGCCACCTCCGGGTGAAGATAACCCGGGCCCGAACGGAGGGCCGGGGGCTGAGACGAACCCAGCGGGAGGGAGACCCGCAAACCCAGACACGGGCCTCTCCCACGAAGATGCCCGAGAACGAGAGAGGATCCGGCTCCACGAATTGGATCTGGCCCGACTCCGACAAGAAGGAGAAATCCAACTGGCAGAAAGGAAGTTAGCCCTCGAGGAAAAAAAACTCATGCTCGAGCACGAGCGCGTCCTCAAAGAAATGGAACTTAAAGCCAAGGCACACAAGACTGCCACCTCCGGGGGTAAGACCTCACACCCCCCGGGGGACACAAAAGTGCACATACCCAAGGATGTGGTCAAAGAGTACTATAAGAACGACGACATCCAACAGTGGTTCAAAGCCTACGAGGTCGCCATGGCCGCCCATCGAGTACCCCTCAAGCACTGGGGCGCTGGCCTGTGGAGGAAGTTTATCAACGAAGGGAGAGACGCCTTGCTGGAACTCCCTGATACCGAGATGACCTCGTACGAGCACATGAAGACCGCCCTCCTCACTCGCTACGGACTCACCCCCGAGATGTACCGGCAGCGATTCCGAGACTGCAGAAAGATTCCCGGTACCACGTGGGTGGAGTACGTGAACTATTACAGTAGAGCCTTCGAAGGGTGGATTCGGGGCTGCCAGGTCACCACCTACCAGCAGTTGGTCGACCTTGTTCTATGGGAACATCTTTCCAATAACTGCTTCATCGAACTCCGGCAACACCTCCTCGACAGCAAACTGACTGAGCCACGAAAACTCGCTGTCGAGGCGGATAGATGGGTGAGCACCCGAGTTCCCCGGAGTCCGATGGGAGACTACGGCCGGGGATCCCCGGGGAACCACCGACCACGAGGCGGCGGAAGCGGCCAGAGCCGGGGTCGAGACGCCCCCCAGGGGTCCTCCCCTGCCCCCACGTCGCCAACCCTGGGCCGGAGAGGGGGCCCCCCGACCAGACCAGGGCCCCGGCCGAACGTTACCTGCCACAGATGCCAGCGACAGGGTCATTATGCGAATGACCCCCTCTGCCCGATGAATCAGCGACCCGGCACTACCGGCCCCCCAGCCCGCCAGATCGCGGCCGCTGCCCTGGGTGAAGAAAGGAGTGAAGAGGAGGACGACAATCTCGAGCAGGCCGAGTGGGAGCCCGCCGCCATGACCTTAGCATGCCTGGGTACGCACGACCTGATCCCCCGAGGCCCAATCCCCGGCAACACCCAGAAATACCGCCAGTGGGTCAACATCAATGGTCGCCGGACCGAAGCCCTCCGCGACACTGGGGCCAGCGTGACAGCGGTCCGCTGCCATCTGGTGACCCCGGAACAGATCCTCCCTAACGTCCTGTGCCCAGTCCGGTCCGCGGACAACTCAGAGACTTTGTGCCAGATTGCCCGCATCCCCTTCGAGTGGGGGGGAGTGTCAGGCGTGCTGAAAGTGACTGTCCGCGATGATGCCCCCGTGGACTGCCTCCTTGGGAACGACCTAGAAAGTTCCCCCTGGGCTAGCGTTGAACGAAGGGAACACCTGGGGATGCTAGGCCTTCCCGAGTGGGTCTGTGCGACCACCCGCTCCATGACCGCCCGAGCCTCCACCCCAGCGGGGAAAGCTCCGGCCGAGGAGCCAGAGTGGCCCACACCTCCGCCGCCCGTCGTCCCCGAGGACGCCGACCCCGAACACGGCCCCCAAGGGCCCGACCAAGAAGATCTCACCGAGCTCGGCCACCTCCCAGAACTCGCTCAATGGCGCCAAGAAGGTGGCCCCACCCGCGAACAGTTCCGGCAGGAATAGAAAACCTGCCCCTCCCTCGAGGGGATTCGACAGCAAGCCGCTACTCAAGCAGCTGGAGACCCCGCGGGGTCCCACTGGATTTATTGGGACAACGACCTTCTCTACAGTGAGCAAAAGATTGCGGAACTAGGGGCCGGCCGGGTACTGGTCGTACCCCTCCGATTCAGAGACTTCCTCCTGAACTTAGCACATGATGTGCCCCTCGCCGGGCACCTGGGGCAGGACAAAACTTACAGCCGCCTGGTGACCCATTTCTTCTGGCCAAAAATGCGCACCGATGTGCATAACCACTGCAGGACCTGCCCGACTTGTCAAGCCAGCGGGAAGAGCGGGGGAAAAGTCAAAGCCCCGCTCCAGCCGTTCCCCGTGGTGACTACCCCCTTCGAGCGAGTGGGAATAGACATCGTAGGACCCCTGGACCCTCGAACCTCACAGGGGCACCGCTTCATCCTCGTCCTGGTGGACCATGCTACCCGCTATCCCGAAGCCATCCCCCTCCGAACCATCACGGCCCCCGTGGTGGGCCGAGCCCTCATGAGCATCTTCTCCCGAGTCGGCTTCCCCCGAGAAGTCGTGAGTGATCGGGGCTCCAACTTTATCTCGAAGCATATGCGATCCCTATGGCAACAGTGCGGGGTCGCCTATAAATTCACCACCCCGTATCATCCCCAAGGAAATGGACTAGTGGAACGATTTAACAGAACCTTGAAGGGGATGATCAAGGGCCTAGAAGAACCACTCCGGCGCAAATGGGATGTCCTGCTACCTTGCCTCCTGTTCGCCTACCGAGAAGTGCCTCAGAAGTCCCTGGGGTTCAGCCCTTTCGAACTCCTGTACGGACACCCGGTCCGAGGCCCCCTCAGCCTGGTCAAGGAAGGCTGGGAGACAGCCGTTCGGGATGCCCCACCTGATGTCTACCGGTACCTCCTGACACTCCGCAATCAGACTCGGAAGTTCCGGGAACTTGCCGAGGCCAACCTGGAGGCTAGCCAGGAGGAGATGAAACGCTGGTATGACCAGAACGCCTCGTCCATCGAATTCGAGCCGGGCCAGCAGGTCTGGGTCATGTCCCCGGTCGAACCTTGTGCCCTCCAGGACAAGTGGACGGGGCCCTTCAAAGTGGTGGAGCGCAAGAGCCCCGTCACCTATCTGGTAGACCTGGAGTCCCCCAGGAACCCCCTCCGGGTTCTGCACGCTAACCGGCTCAAGCCACACTTTGCACGCACTGAACTGAGCCTGCTGCTAGCGACCGATGACGGAGCTGAAGACGACTCCGAACCCCTACCAGATCTCCTCCGCACCACCGAGAAAGACGGCTCCTTCGAAGGGGTCCGGCTCTCCTCTACCCTGACCCCAGAGCAGCAACAGGACTGCCGGAAGCTGCTGGGACAGTTTGCGGATCTGTTTTCCCTCACTCCGGGGGTCACCCGGTGGTGTGTCCATGATGTGGACACAGGAGACAGCCCGCCGGTAAAACACCGAGCTTTTCGAGTGCCCGACCGGGTTCGGGCCTGCATCCAATCAGAGGTGGCCAAGATGTTAGCTCTGGGGGTAGTCGAACCCTCCAACAGTCCCTGGGCCAGTCCCGTTGTCCTGGTCCCTAAAGCCGCCACCCCCGGAACAGCTCCGGAGCTCCGGTTCTGTGTCGACTACAGGGCACTGAATGCAGTCACCAGGACCGACGCCCACCCCATCCCCAGGGCGGATGAATTGATCGATCGCCTAGGGGCCGCCAAATACCTCAGCACCTTCGATCTCACGGCGGGGTATTGGCAGATTGGCCTTACCCCGGGTGCACAAGAGCGATCGGCCTTCTCGACACCAGATGGCCACTATCACTTCAAAGTGATGCCCTTCGGCATGAAGAACGCACCGGCAACCTTCCAGAGACTAGTGAACCAGGTGCTGGCCGGACTAGAGGAGTACAGTGCCGCCTATCTCGATGACATTGCCGTGTACAGCCTCCACTGGGGTGAGCACCTGACCCACCTCTGGACAGTCCTGACGGCCCTTCGGCGGGCCGGACTCACCATCAAAGCCAGTAAGTGCCAGATAGGCCAAGGGTCCGTGACCTATCTGGGACACCAAGTGGGGAGCGGCCAAGTGGCTCCCCTCCAACCAAAGATTGACGCCATCCGGGCCTGGGAGCCCCCGGTCACCCAGACCGCCGTCCGAGCCTTCCTGGGGCTCACTGGATATTATCGGCGATTTATAAAAAACTACGGGAACATTGTGGGGCCCCTCACAGAGCTGACCTCAAAGAAACTACCACAGAAGGTGCACTGGACCCCCGAGTGCCAGGCAGCCTTTGAGACTCTGAAGACTGCCATGTGCACCGCCCCTGTGCTCCAGGCCCCCGACTACAGCAGAGAGTTTGTGGTCCAAACCGACGCCTCCGAGCATGGCATCGGGGCGGTCCTGTCACAAGTTAACTCCGAAGGAATGGACCGGCCGGTGGCCTTCATCAGCCAACGCCTACTGACAAGAGAACAGCGATGGAGCACCATCGAGAGAGAAGCCTTCGCCGTGGTGTGGGCCCTCAAGAAGCTCCGGCCCTACCTCTTCGGCACCCACTTCCGAGTCCAGACCGACCACCAGCCCCTGCGGTGGTTAATGCAGATGCGGGGAGAAAACCCGAAACTGCTGCGCTGGTCCATTTCACTGCAGGGGATGGATTTCACGGTAGAACATCGCCCTGGCAACGACCAGGCCAATGCTGACGGCCTGTCCCGATTCTTCCGCCTCGGCGAGGAGAATCCCCAAGAAGATGGGTGACTCTCCCCTGCCTTCAGCTGGAGGGGACGCGTGTTGGACGCATGACGGGCCCAGAACGACATCCGCCCTCCACCGGACCTCGGACGGCCCTTCGGCCCGATCCTGCACGCCCCAACATCACCAGCCTGGCTCCAGCGTAGGCCCATCACGACCTAAGCACGAGGCCGTGCCCGACTCCATCTTGGGCCCACCACGTCACGACCATGTGGCCTCGGCCCCAGCCTCGGCCCCAGCGAAGCCCCGACATCGAGGCACCAAGATCCACCCTGGTGGTCGAGTGGCCACTCGACAGACCCCGGAGGAAGAGGAGTTTCGATGGGCCTCCAGCCGTCCCCAGACGCCTGGTATCGATCGCCCTCCGGCCTCCCTGGGCGCTGGCTCCACCCCCCTGCTGGGTGTCTGGACACCATCTTCCCGGCCCCTCTGGCCCCCAGGCGCGAGGGTCCGGACATCAAAGGACCCCCGTCCTATATCTGGGCCAGCCCCGGAGTAGAACGCCAGTTGTATCCTGGACTGGTAGCCCTGCTGACGCTGTCACGGCCGACACCAGACGAACTCATCCCTCCTGTAACCCGAAACCCTCTTGAGAGCCTGCTGGCGCTGCCGCGGCTTACCTTGCTGAACCATCTGAGAGCCTGCTGGCGCTGCCGCGGCTTACCTTGCTGAACCATCCGAGAGCCTGCTGGCGCTGCCGCGGCATACCTTGCTGAACCCTCCGGGAGCCTGCTCGCGCTGCCGCGGCATACCTTGCTGAACCATCCGAGAGCCTGCTGGCTCTGCCGCGGCACACCTTGCTGAACCATCCGAGGGCCTGCTGGCGCTGCCGCGGCTCGAACATCTCGGAACCCCCCAGCTCGAGGATTGAGAGCTGTGCGTAGGGTATCCCTTCCTCCGCCCAGAAGCTAGACTGTCCCGCTACCTAACCCCCCTTGTCGAGACTTTGCGGATCCCTCGATCCATCTGTATATATTGCCAAGAACCAGCAACCTTTATTCTCTATAAAAGCTCAGAAACTTGACCTCTTGCGTGGTGTCCGTTTGTAGTGTGGTGATTACTCTGCTGTACGATCCTCGGGGAGGGCCCTCAGTCCGGAGGCCTCTCCGTACCGCTCGGCTACTTCTCGAAGGAGAGGTGGACCAAGGGGGGGTCAGTCAGACATCTTCTGCCACCCCCAGGGTCGCCTTTCTAACAGGGTATGCTCAGACGTGAGTCCCTTGCTCACTTTGCCACTGGATTCAAGCAAGCCGGGCTGAAGACGGCTTGAATGCCAGAAACCGGTCCTCGGAAGCTTGTTTCCGGTCCAGGGAAGACATGGCTTGGCAGTTCGGGCTGGACTGTTCCCATGAGGCACAGGGTCAGACTGATTTGCATATAGCCATGTCTGGACTGGGGTGGCAGAGTGGGCTAAACACCAGGACTGTATTTGGTGTTTAAGCTCCGACCACGACGTGGATGGATGTTCGTCATGCCAGAAGATGAACCCAAAGGCCCTACGACAGAGGGAGACCAAACTTCTTGTGGCGAAGCTGAAAGCCAATAAAGGAAGGAAGACTTCAGGATCCCGTTCGAGGAAGTCGAGATCGAGGTCAAAATCAAGATCGAGATCTCGAGAGGCATCGTCTTCGAAGTCATCGTCGGATCATGCTTCGAGGTCGCATAAGAAACTCAAGAAAAGGAGGCATGAGTCTCAACGTCATTCGGGTGAGAAGTCGGGCTCGAAGTCGAGGTCGCCCAAGAAGGTTAGATCGAAGGTGATCCCACCACGAGAGGCTTCGGATCGAGAAGGCGAGGCCTCGCCTTCGGAGTCGCAAGTTCAATCTCCGACTCCGGTTTCCGATCCGACTCCGACACCGTCTCCGGCTCAAGAAGAAGTTGTTGAAGTTCCTAATGAGGAAGGAGAATCGGCGCCTGTTGAAGAGCTGGATTCGAATCTGCCTCGAGATCAGCCTGAAGGTGATCATCCACCTTTTCCTGCACCAGGTCAGGATCCATCAGCGTTCCTGAACGCTATATATGGGGTATTCTGGAGATCATGGTACCCCTCTGGTGCACCTTCGGGTCCCATGGGTCCAATGGCTTTTAATTTGGGTATTCCACACTCTTATGCCCCGGCACCTTTCATGCCGTATATGCCAGCCCCGACTCCGCTGTGGCAGTACCCGGCTCCGCCGAGGTCGACACCGGCTCGACCGAGGTCGACGACTCCGGTACCGGCGTCGCCCGCTCCAAGCAAATCTTGGGAGCATCCTTCTAATCCTTCGGATTCTGTACCAACGTCGGCTCCGGCGCCGTCGGAGTCGGTGGTGGATCCGGTTGCGATCCGTGTTAAGGAGAGGTCCAGGAGGGATGCTCAACACCACCTGGAGGAACGGAGGTATTACGAGTCTCATTCAGACTTGGAGGAAGGTGAACTGGATGAGAATTATTTCGAAGAGCTGGCTGATGCTAGTGGCCTTGATTTGTCCCCAGAGTGGGTGTTGCCTTCAGGTCCGAATACGCCTTCAAAGGATGTCCAGCCATATCACGTGGTAATGGGGAAGGCAGCAGGACTTTTAGGCTTGACATTGCCAACTGTTGAGTTTAAGTCAAATCTGCTTACAGAAGTACTCCATTCACCAAGCTCAGCTGTGGAACCGTTACTCCCTTTTAATGAGGCGTTAACTGAACCTATTATGGAGGTGTGGAAAAAGCCTCTTTCTGCTCCTGCTGTCTCAAAAAGTGTGGCGAGGAGATATAGGGTGGCTCCCGAGGACCCTGCCTTTTTATCATCTCACCCTTCTCCTGAAAGTCTAGTGGTTCAGGCTGCGTGCTCTAAAAAGTCGGTTGGTTCTTTTCCCCAGGTACCTGGTGACAAAGAGGCCAAGAAACAAGATCAAGTGGCCAAGAAAACTTTCTCCTCCGCAAGTATGGCGTTAAAGTCAACGAATGCCACTTGTCTTATGGGGAGGTATGTGCACGCACTTATGGACTCAATGCGGTTGTTGATTCCTAAGGTTCCAGAGGACTGCAGGGGTAACTTTGAGGAGGTGTTTTCTGATGCTCAAGCAGCAGCTCGTCAAGTTATCCAGAGCGGTCTAGATACTGCAGATTCTGTGGCACGGATCATGGGCACTGCGGTTGCCACAATAAGATCTGCTTGGCTGAAATCCTCTGATTTTTCTGTGGATGTGCAGTCTGCGCTATTAGATTTACCTTTTGATGGAGTTGGACTCTTTGGCAAGATGGCAGATACAGCCTTAGAGAGGTTTAAAGACAGCAGAGCAACTGCTAGATCTCTTGGTCTTCAAGTAAGGGGTTCAACGACCAGAAAGTTCAGAGGTTTTGGACGCTCTTCTTTTCGTAGCTATAGACAAGGTCAGCAGCAGCAACAACAGCAGCAGCAGCAAAATACCTTGTATACGTCATACAGGGGAAAACAAAGGGCACGTCCTCGAGGGCGTCAAGCCTCTTCCTCCTCCACCTCCTCCAACCCCCCAGCCACAGAAAAGCAGCCCTAGATCCGCCATTCAGGATCATGCGGGTCCGGTGGGGGGTCGGCTTACCCACTTTCTACGGGATTGGGAATCGGTTACATCAGATCTTTGGGTTCTCAATCTCGTAGAAAATGGGTATGCCCTTCCCTTTCGGGAATTCCCTCCCAATTACCCTCCTTGCCAGGGGTATTGCTCAGAGGAACATCTGTTGCTCCTTCAGGAGGAAGTTCAGACTCTATTAAGAAGGGGTGCGATAGAGGTGGTCCCAGAGCAGGAAAAGGGTCAGGGATGCTACTCCCGGTATTTCCTGATTCCCAAGAAGGATGGCAGGCTTCGTCCAATCCTGGATCTCAGGATCTTGAATCTCTATCTGAAACAAGAGAAATTCAAGATGCTCACCCTTGCTCAGGTTCTTCAGGCGCTGCTGGAAGAAGACTGGATGGTGTCGCTCGACTTGCAGGATGCGTACTTTCACATCCCCATCCTGAAATCGCACAGAAAGTATCTCCGTTTTACGGTGGGATCGCAGCATTATCAGTTTGTGGTCCTTCCGTTTGGGCTTACTACTGCGCCTCGAGTCTTCACCAAGGTGATGGCAGTGGTGGCGGCGCATCTCAGAAGGTCAGGGATTCCTGTATTCCCTTATTTGGAAGACTGGCTGATCAAAGCAGAGTCGTCAGAGAGAGTGCTGCATCATCTGCGGGAGACAACCCAGTTGTACAGGTTGGGTTTTTCGATAAATATACCCAAGTCTCACCTGGTGCCCTCCCAGCGCAACCTGTTCATAGGTGCTGTACTGGACACAACTGTATGTCGTGCATTCTCTCCTCCTCAAAGGATTCGCGACATACAGGAAATGATTCCTTTATTTTACAATGGAGCGGTCGTTCCAGTCCTGAAGGTCCTTCGCCTGCTCGGTCTGATGGCTTCATGCATTCTGTTGGTCAACCATGCACGCTGGCACATGAGGGCACTCCAGTGGTGCCTCCGCAGGCAGTAGTATCAGCACAACGGAGATCTCAGGGAGTCAGTGAGAATCTCCAGAGAAGCTGCGGCGGATCTGTCTTGGTTGGGCGTGGAAGGCAACCTGTCTCAGGGGAAGCCTTTTCAGTTGCCTCCATCGGTTGCCACAGTGATAACGGATGCATCCACTCTAGGGTGGGGTGCTCATCTGGGGGATCTGGAGGTCAAGGGTCTTTGTCTCCAGAGGAGATGTTGCTTCATATCAACCTTCTAGAATTGCGGGCCATACGTTTGGCGCTCAAGGCTTTCCTCCCTTCCCTTCACGGTTGTTCGCTCCAGGTCCAGATGGATCTATAAACTCACCTAAAAGATTACCCAGTAGAAAGGCAGGTTGACCTAGGTAGGTATGAAAGCGATCCTCTCGCTCTGTTTCCATCTGGCAGTTTGCTAATTCATCTTTACTGTCATTAAATGCCTTGTACTTTTATTGCCTCAGATGAGTCCAGAGCCAATCTGTTTTTTTCCAGCCCTATCTATCCTCCCCTTGGCTGGTGACCCCAGTGAGAAAAACAAAAGGTGATGAATGGAATGTGCGGATTAAACTCTGCGGGTTTCCAATAAGTTTCATTTTTTGTGTGCAACTTGCTGCTTCAGACTGGCACTAGCCATGTGGAAATCAGTTTTATCCCTATTGCCGTCATGGCTAATTCAGCCCAAACTACAACCCTTATCATGTTTCAACCTTGGTAGGCATCATCAGTGAAATGCACAACCGTTGAGAACCACATGTGGTTGTGCCCATTGAATTTAATGTGTCAATTGCGAAAATAAATATAATTAATGTTTTCCTCCTGACTTCCACAGCCTGCCTAAATGGGTCAAAGGCTTATTCTGCATTGACACAAAGGTGCTGGAGAAGACGGAGCGTCTCCAGTTTCCGCTGCCCCTTAAGACATACCCTACAGTCATACCAGACTATCCCCCTTGCCTAGAATGTTCTCAGCACATAACACAGCCATCCTTGTACCCTCTGCTGCAGCCACCCCCTTACTCAAAACTAAATATATATATATTTTCCTGCTTAACTTGTACGTCTTCCCACTTTGAATGAAACAACTACCGACTTATTGACCCCACATATTAATACATATATTTATTCAATTCTAGTTTGTTTTGCAATATTGTAAAATCCAATTAATAATACAAAACAGAATAAAGAAGAATACAAATTGTATTTGTATTTGTATTTTTGATTTGTAGAGCGCCTTATCACCCCGGGGTCTCTAAGCGCTTAGCATGCGAGTGAACACTGGCATAAAAGAAACAGGCTAGATATTACCCCATGCCTCTTGGAAAAGCACGGTTTTTAGCTTTTTCCTAAAAGGCAGGAGCTCGGTTTCTTTGCGCAGATTTTCAGGCAGTTGGTTCCAAGCTTTGGGAATTGTGTGGGAGAACGTCCGTCCTCCGATGGAGGACAGTTTAATCCTAGGACAGATCAATAGCGCTGCATCTGCTGAGCGTAAGTTCCTGCTGGGGGCATATGGGACAAGGCGTTTTTTGATGTAATTCGGGGCGTGCCCATATAAGGCTTTCTGCGTGATACATAGGCCTTTGAACTTGGCTCGTTGATTCACTGGCAGCCAGTGCAGCTCACGAAGAAGGGGGGTGGCCGGTGTCCTTCTTGGTTTATTATAGATAAGTCTGGCCGCGTCATTCATGACAATCTGAAGTCTTTTGGTAAGTTTTTTCGGAAAATACCGAAATACATGACGTTGCTGTAATCCAGTCGAGCCAGAATTAAAGCTGACACTGCTCTTCTGAGGGTGTCCGCCTTTAAGATGGGAGAGAGTTTGCGCAGTTGTCTCAGGAGGCCTACACAAGTGCCCACCACCGCCGAGACCTGGGCTGACATAGTGAGATTTGTGTCGATGATTATGCCAAGGCTTTTTACTGCTGCTGCCGGTACTGGGGGGTTGCCTAATTCTGTGGGCCATAGGAGGTCGCTCCAAGGGCTAGATGATGTCGTGATAGCAAGCACCTCCGTCTTGTCCGGGTTGATCTTTAAAAAATTTGCCGTCATCCAGTTGATGGTAAATTTTAGGATATTCTTCAATTTTTGATCTGCCGTAGGGGAATTGCCTATCTGAATGATGATCTGGGTGTCGTCAGCATAATTGTTTATACTACAGTCCATCTGATTCAGAGATGAAATGAGGGGCTGCAGATATGTATTGAACATCAAGGGGGATAGGGCTGAGCCCTGAGGGACTCCGCATGTAATCCTCGCTGCCTCTGACACCAGGTCATCCAATTGTACTTTCTGAACCCGTCCACTAAGGAACGAGGTCAGCCAGGCGTGGCCCGTGCCCTTGATACCAAACTCCCCCAACCGCGACAGAAGGAGGTCACGATTGACCGTATCAAATGCCGCGGAGAGGTCGAGTAGCACCAGGGCACAAGGATCTTTATTGTCTGTTTTAAGACTCAGATCGTCTAGCACGGAAAGCATGACTAATTCCATGCTATTATGGGCTCTAAACCCGGCCTGGTTGGGTTCTAGTAGTGAGTTACTCTCCAGGTGGTGGGAGAGGCTGGACAACACATGTTGTTCCTGTATTTTTGCTAAAAAAGGCAGTTGAGAGATAGGCCTGTAATTCTTTAGAATCTTGGTGTCCGCACCAGCTTTTTTTAGCAGAGGAATCAATCGCGCCTCCTTAAGAATGGAGGGGACTTGTCCGGAGGTAAGAGAACCGTTTAGAAGCAATAATATGTCGTCCTCCAGACCTGGCCACGCTTGTTTAAATATCTGTGGGGGGCAAGGGTCCGCCGGAGATCCAGATTTAACTTGGTTCATCACTTTTTCCAAGGTTTCCTTGGTGAGTAAGGGTAGGGAGTTTAACGGCTCAGTGACAGTGGGGGGGAGAGTTTGGGGGATTACCGGGCAGTCAAGTATAGGGGTGCTTTCGATTTCTATCAAGAGGTCCGATATCTTTGTGGTAAAGAAGGATTGGAATTTATAGCAGTCTTCTTGCGTAAAAGATGGGGGTTGTTCCTTCTTTTTCCTCAGTTCAGTAAGCACTTTGAAGATTTCCTTCTGGGGGTTGGGTGCTGTGGCAATTCTGCTTTCGTAGAACTCACTTTTCCTAGTCCTAATGGCTTGTTTATACGAGGCAAGTTTTTCCTTATATAAGGTTTGGCAATTGGGATCGTACCCCTTTCGCCAGGCTCTCTCGCACTGGCGCAGGGCACGTTTCAGGAGTCTCAGATCGTCATTGAACCAGGGGGCCCCTTTGCCTTTATCCCTGATTTTTATCTTACGTGCTGGGGCCACTGCCTCAATAGCAGATTCCAGTTTTTGTGATATCTTTTGACTGGCCCTCTCCAGGTCATCTTCAGGTAGTCTGTTTAGGTGGGAAGGTTGCTGTAAAGTTGATAGCAGAATGTCCAGATTGATAGAGTTCCATCTTCTCACTACCCGCCATTTGTCGGAAGAGATACCTTCTTGTCTCGGAAAGGCTAAGCTACCCTGTAAAAGGTAGTGATCCGACCAAATACAAGGCGAAGAAGTGACCGGGCACAGAGCAGGTAAAGAGGTCCATATTAGGTCCAAAGTGTGACCCTTCATATGTGTTGGGCCTGTCACTATCTGGGTTAATTCTAATGCGGTCTTATCCTCTTCGAGCTGTTTGGACATAGCGTCTCTAATGGGCTCCTCCCAGTGGAGATTAAAATCGCCCATCACCACAAGACCCTCGTATCTTGTACGGAGGTCGTGGACCAAACCCAAGAAAGGTTCAAGAAAAGTTGGGGGAGTTCTGGGCGGGCGATAAACGATTATTATCGTTAGGCAATTGGTGGCAGAGCAAAGCTTGACCCCTAGGATGTCAGCTCCCTCAATGCTTTCTGCACAGATAGTTTCTGCTTTAAAGAAATTTTTATAGAGCAGAGCTACCCCCCCCTTTTCTGCCATCTTTTCTATTATGAGAGATAGCACTAAAGTCGGGTGGGAGTGCGGCCACTAAGTCGGGCGTAGAAAAATCATCTAGCCACGTCTCCGTGACTCCTAATATATCTGTGTTACCTTCCTGGAGCAGGGAGAACACCTCCAGATTATGTTTTTGGAGAGAACGTGTGTTAAGTAGACTAACGCTCAATGACGTTACCTTTGCTCTCCTTGTTCTTGGGTCTAGTTTTTTATGGGCTAGTTCAACAGCGGGATTCAGTATGTTCTCCCACCTCAGAGTCTGCTGTGTATGTTGGCTAATGGGGTAGGTATAATTATCAAGCGCAAGCAGGTCTTCCCTGGAATACCGCGGTGCTGAAGCAAGGGTCGTGGCCCCTGGTCCCGGCCGGTCGCGGACGGGCGCAGACGGGCTTGCCTTTGGCGCGCCTTCGACGCCCCGCTGCGCCCGTCCGCTGCGCTGCCTGCATGAGGGTTCCATTTTATGCACACGAGGGCGGGAGGGTGGGCGTGGCTATGCGCTCGCTTCCTAGCCCCCCAGCCTTCTCCTCACCCAAGATGGCCGCCCCTAGTAGTCCTACCTCGACTACACTCGAGGTCAATAACCGGGAGCTAAAGTAGCTTGGGACTCAGAAGTAGAAAATGATTTTCTGAAGGGCAGGTCCCGGCTTTCCGCCTCAGGACACTGCTAAAGAGCGTTAGACAGAGGGTAAAGTGTTTCCAGTGCTGTGCAAAGTAGCAATATCACTATGCAAATCACGCAAATTTTAAAAGCAATACAAATTTTAAAATGTTTAAAAGAGCAACGCCTTAGCGCACAAACGTACCACTCACTCGCAATTAGTGAGATCAAGTGGGAAACTCGGTTCTTTTATGCACACGAGGGCGGGAGGGTGGGTGTGGCTAAGCGCTCGCTTCCTAGCCCCCCAGCCTTCTCCTCACCCAAGATGGCCGCCCCTAGTAGTCCTACCTCGACTACACTCGAGGTCAATAACCGGGAGCTAAAGTAGCTTGGGACTCAGAAGTAGAAAATGATTTTCTGAAGGGCAGGTCCCGGCTTTCCGCCTCAGGACACTGCTAAAGAGCGTTAGACAGAGGGTAAAGTGTTTCCAGTGCTGTGCAAAGTAGCAATATCACTATGCAAATCACGCAAATTTTAAAAGCAATACAAATTTTAAAATGTTTAAAAGAGCAACGCCTTAGCGCACAAACGTACCACTCACAATTATACTTCATCACCACAAACACCCATCTATCCAGCACACCTCACCCAGCCCATTCAATCACACTCGGACACCACCACAAGTCCTTCTCAATCTGGCAATGATGTAGCTATTTCTTCCTCTGTTGCCTCGTGACTCAGGGACTCTAGACGATCTTAGCCAACGCATGTTTTGTTAGCGACAGTAAATTATAACCACCTTCTTCAGGGCCTAATACTGATTATCTTCCTTCCAGACAAATTACAGCAGGTCCATTACTTATGTTAGGGCCAGGCATAATCCTTTATTTCAATACATTTCACAATTAAAGTTTCCTATATGTATATAAGCAAGAGTTGCAAAGCTACATTACACAACAAAAGAGACCATATATGACATTCTGTCTGATGCTGATGTGTTGTCATTACGTACCACCACGAGTTATCCCCTCAGGCTCTAACACTGTGGTCTCTTTTTTTTTTTTTGACATGCAGTGCCACAGTCCCCATGCACCAACCACCACCACCACTTATATTGTCACCATCAAGTGTCCTTACGTTTGCCATGCAACACCATTTGTTCTCGCAATCCTTTATTCATGCATTGTAATATCATTATACATACCCACCTTGTCAACCAATGTTGTGAAACCATCGCTCAACACATCAGTATAGGTAGTTGCCTGATGGTGACTAGTATTCAAGTATATTTTTATGCTAGACTAGGACAAAGAAGACTCCTGCTGGTTTCCTAATTACTCCTTATAACCTGAATCCTTAAGACACAAAGCTATGGATTGTTCGAACTACCAATTAGGTTTCCATATTGCAATTGAGGATGCCATTACCACATAATGAGCGGTTCCTGGCGAGTGTGATTAAAATAGGGTCCTTACTTTGCCTGTTACATCGCTTGGGTCTCAAACATTTCTGAGCACTTCTTATGTGAATGTCTCTAAGACCTTGGGTACATGCAGGGATGAAAATAAACCTGAAAGACACATCTTAAATAGTCCCCCATCTATGTATACTCACAAGAGGAAAAACATCAATTTAAACATTATATATAACCATATGGAAGCACACTAGAGAGACCTAGCATACACCCTGCTCTAACTTTTAAAATACAGGTTCCTAGCTGTTTGTCACCCTCCATATTGTAGGGTTAACAACACTAATCCTTTGTGGTTGTAAAATAATATTGCTAGACGGAATATTTCTCTTCTCGCAAACAACAGAGCTAATATAGCTTACCTTACACTGTGGGCTTCACCAACTCCCCCCTGTCCTTTCCTCTTAGTGTGAAGGATCAAACAGACTAAAATTAAATTCACTTGTTTTAATGTCCCGGGAGCCCCTGCACTAATCCCTGATGAGGTCTGACTTCCTGACATCACCAGACACCGTTTCCAGGAAGAAATTAAGGACGTCGCCTCCTGGTTGAGCAGCAGCCGCTTGAAGCTCAACTCAGAAAAAACAGAATTCCTCGTCCTCTGATCCTTCCCTCTCCACCAGGGATGACACCCGGTGGCTCCCCGCCCTCCGCAACCCTCCCACAACCACGGACCACGCCCGCAACCTCGGCATCCTACTGGACTCCTCCCTCACCATGAGCCGACAGATCAACGCCATATCCACAGCGTGCTCTGCATACTCTGCAAGACCTTCAAGTGGATCCCCTGCGAATCTAGAAAGACCATCACTCATAACGAGCAGACTGGACTACAGGAACGCACTCTATGCCAGAATCAATAAATCTCTACTCCACAAACTCCAGACCGTCCAGAACGCCGCAGCCAGACTCGTCCTCCGCATTCCACGACAAGACTACATCACCCAGCACCTACAAGACCTCCACTGGCTCCCCGTTGACAAAGAGTGACCTTAAAGCGGCTCACACATGCCTACAAAGTCCTCTACAACACCGGACCTCAATGAAAGAATCTCCTTCTACGCCCCCAAGAGAAACCTCCGCTCAGCCGACCTTTCTGTGGCCGAAAGCGAGAGGAATATCCTTCTCCTACATCGCAGCCAAGACCTGGAACAAACTCCCCCTAAGCATCAGACGAACTCCCACACTGAAAAGCATTCAGGAAGAGCCTCAAGACCTGGCTCTTCAGATGAGCTGGAGCTACCCGAATTCCCCCGTGCCTTGAGACCCTCACGGGTGATTAGTGCGCTTTACAAATCCCTGATTGATTGATTGATTGCTTGACTTCCTTTTTCGGTCACATGAGCAGATGAAAACTTTGCTCATGCCATCTTTGATTGCATAGCATTTAGTGGGCTATAGGTAAAGCTTGTGATGCAAAAACGATAATCATTCATCCTACTTTTTCTAGATACTATACACAGGTCAAGAATTGCCCTCTCTAGAAAAGAATGTCCAAATCTCCAATGTGTTTTCTTTCTAATCTGCGAGCCCAGTTTTACCATTACGCACTATGTTACTGAAGAAAAACTTGCGAGATGGAATCCTCTGGAACCTTATAAATTAATAGTATTTCCGATCCTCTTGATGGATATGGGATCCATAGAGACAGGAAATGTCTGAGTCTACCACAAACATATACATAAAAGAGGAAATATATTTGTAGATACACTCTACCACCTATAATATTGTACTGTAAATTATATGGAGAAAATACGGGTATCCCCTCACTCAGGATATAAGTTAGCTATGTAATAATTAAGCTTCCTCCCAACTGATTTTCTTTTTTTTATTTATTTCTAAGTATTTTATTACATTTTACATTTTATACATACAGTTATCATCGTTTTACCATTACATGGTAACAGCCCAAACTGGCTGTCCTTGCCAAGGATACAGGTAAGTGGTAAACAGTGTCCCCCTTTCCACTGTCTTTCCACTGTCTTGCTACAAGAATAAGAGTGGATGAAAGGGGAAGAAAGAGCATAGAAGAGAGAAGGGAGGAGATGGTATACAAGAAGATTACTTCAGTCGTGGTTCTGTTCTGGGCCTGTGGGGGATATGCTTTGCGGGCAGGCGCCGTTCTTCAGCTGAGTTCACAGGAGTTCGTAGGGGTCCAGGTACTTGTCCAGTGATGCCCACATTCCCCTGGTTGCTGGTCTCTAGGGTGAGTGTGAGAAGTTGGCCTGATATATGATGCTCACTAGTTCTAGTGATCACCTTGTATCAGTCCAAACAACCCTTATGGTGATTGGTTGTAAGTCAACCTTATAGACCAGCTATCCTTATGGTAGCATGGACAAAGCAGTCTTAGGCTAAACTCTTTTGGCATGTGAAGCCAGCTGTTTTACCACAATATAACCCCTTGAATACCAGATGAAAGGACACCACACAGGTTTTTTATGAAAATAAACAGTATATTTATTAATAACAAACACCTCTGAACTCTTTATGAGGTCAGAGGGCTAAGCACATGACAATCTCTTAAGAAAAATACGACAAGTTGCACAAAATGACAATGGTGCCCTAGGGGCACGGCAAACCATATACTAAGTAAATAGAATGTGAGAGTCAATAGAAGAATTGGAGCTGTCCAGAGGCTGCAGGACCGCTGGGACTACGCTATCCTAACCTTAGGTAAGTAATAGGAGGCCCACGGGACGCGGGTGCAGAGTGTGAACTCACACGCGGGATGCGTTACGTCGTCTATGGACAGTACAGTTCAAGTAAAAGGTAAGTACGGACAACCCTGACTAGGTAGGACTAAAACGACTGTGTAACTGGACACTAGGGCAGTTAAACTACCCTTGAACACCAAAATGCTCTCGTTACCTCACCCACGGGCTGCGGGTGCATAGGTGTCAAAGTGCGTCGGGTTCTCGCGTTGAAGTCAATGGAGCCTGAAAGAAAAGATGCTGCAGGCGACCAGGAGGAAGATGTCCGGTGGGATCCAAGGGTGGATCCGTAGAGCTGAAGACCTGAAAGCAGAGGGGACAATGTTAAAAGTCACTAGCCAGTGACTGGAGTGGAACCAGGAAGGAACCAGATGTCGTCGTCGCGATCAGGTGAAGAGTGGACACTTGACTCTGCAGCCACGTGGACCAGGAGGTGTCTTCGACGACCAGGATGGAGGCACGAGCTGTCCCACGCAGGCTCTCGCTGTCGGCGGTGTTGGATCCAGAATCGGCGTCAACAGGCCTTGGCAAAGGCAACCCACGCGGTGAGTGGAGAAAGCGTCTGGTGCGGACTAGGAGAGTCCGGGGTGCCCCTCTTTTGGAAGGGAGCAAGGGCCAGTCTGGAGCAACCAGACCAGCAGTGAAGATTTCAAGATTCGTCGTCTAGGAGGCCACTAGCCAGCCGGCAAGTGACCAGACAACGCGTCGAGCAGAAAACAAGCAGAAGGGCCCCACGCAGATCTTGTGGATGCTGGAGGGCTGATCTTCGGTGCAGGGGCTGCTCGGGGCTGGGGCTTCTCAGTCCCCAAAGCACTTGGTCGAGTTTACCTCGGTAGTCGTGCTGGAAGCGAAGTGCAGGTTCGTTCAAGATGGCCGGTCCCACGTGTCTCGTCGCACCCACGGGTCTCAGCTTTGCTGCAGATGTGAGTTGAGGTCGGAGAGGTCTGGGAATCCGGGTCTCGTCGGGCTCTGAAGTCTGGATCCTTGAGGGAAGATGACAAAGTGAAGCTGCTGGACGCTTGATGGTGCCTGCAGTTGCATGGTGGACACTCCTTGCCCACAAGGGAGATTTCTTCAGTCTTCTGTGGAGCAGAACGTCGAAGTCCAGAGTTTCTTCTTGTAGAGTAGTTCAGGATTAATCTAATTTGGAATGGGACCAGCTCCTACCTTTATCCTGCTAAAGGGGGCTGCACTACTGACTAGGTCCCTCCCCTGGGTGGGACCAGGAAGGGGGGTGGTTACACCCCTATCCTTTGTCCGGTTTCCCGCCAGAGCTGGGGCTGAAGTGCCCCAGCAACTGGTTTGAACCGGTGTATGCACAGGGCACCTTGTGTGCCCCAGGCATGTCTCACTCCTTTCAGGCCTATCCTACCCAATACACAAAATCCTGTCTGGGGTGGTGCTAGCACCTCCCAAGGCAGGAAACTCTTTGTCCAAGCCGCCCTCGCTGGAAGGACTCCCAGCAGCAGGAGGTCAGACTAGTGTCTGTGGTGGCAGCATCCATTTTGTGATGCCAAGGCTCGAGTTAACTTTAACCGGGGTTCACAGTTACATACATGTCGTGTCCCTCTAGAAGGGTGGAATGCTACCCCCATCGCCAGAATTGGCGAGGGGGTAGTATTCCAATTCGTATGACACCTTACTCGACATGTTTTGATAATGTTATACCAGAGTTAGCATTTAACCGCGAGGTTGATAATGCACTTAAGAGTATATGGTATAGCGTTATCATGGAAACAGCTAAAGGACTTGGTTCCGAAAGCTGTAGACAGGCTCAACTCATGCTAGAGCACCATCTCACATAATTCCAAGCACTCTGCCTTCAGGATTGATAAGGCCTGCCATAGGAGTGACTGATAGGAGGATATGTGTCCATTTTTAGGGTTAGATATAGGTATACTATATCTATAGCAAAGGGTGATTACACCACCTTGCCCCAGCTGTCATGCAGCCAGTTGTGTCAGTTTTAGATGGCCAGCCAGGGGTGGCATAGTACATGCTTCAGCCCCTGGTAGGCCCTGGATACCTAAGGTATACTGTACAGGGACTGATAAGGTGGCCCAGTACCAATTGGTAAATGCACCTAAAGTACATGGTTGTCAATTTAGAGAGACAACAGCTAGGCTGTGGGTCTGATTAGCAGGCCCACAGCCAGGGAAAGTCGTAAACCAGTGAAGCAAAAAGCAAAAATCTGGGGTGACCATGGGACTGCAGACCCCACTCTCCTACATAACCCCCCCCCAAACGTAGGGACATTAAACTAACCTTGACCAGGTGAGTCTTCCTGTTCTAAGTGGAAATACCTGGAGAGACCATCTGCATTGCCATGGTCAGTCCCTGGTCTGTGCTCCACTGTAAAGTCCATCCCCTGTAGGGAAATGGACCACCTAAGAAGTTTGGGGTTTTCACCCTTCATCTGATTTAGCCATAAGAGGGGCTTATGGTCGGTCTGAATCTTGAAGTGAGTTCCAAACAAGTATGGCCTCAACTTCTTCAGGGTCCAAAACACAGCAAAGGCCTCCCTCTCAATAGCTGACCAAGGTTTCTCTCTAGGGGTCAGCCTTCTGCTTATAAAAGCAATGGGCTGGTCATGACCATCAATATTCAGTTGAGATAGAACAGCTCCCACACCCAACTCAGATGCATCTGTTTGGACAATGAAGGTTTTGGAGTAGTCGGGATTCTTGAGAATAGGTGCAGTACATATGGCCTGCTTTAGGTCATCGAATGCCTTCTGACAGCTAACTGTCCACTGAACTTTCTTTGGCATTTTCTTGCTTGTCAAGTCATTAAGTGGTGTCACAATGGACCCATAATTTTTGACAAACTTCCTATAGTAACCAGACAGGCCCAAGAAAGCTCTGACCTGTGTCTGGGTGGTTGGAGGAGCCCAGTCCTTTATGGCCCGTATCTTGCCCTCCAATAGTTGAACCTGGCCTCCACCTACAAGGTGGCCCAGGTACACAACCTGACTCTGCCCTATCTGGCACTTAGTAGCCTTGATACTGAGGCCTGCCTTTTGCAGGGCCTCCAAAACTTTCCTCAGGTGGATCAGGTGATCCTCCCATGTGGAGCTAAAGACAGCAATATCATCTAGATATGCTGCACAGAAGTCATCCAACCCAGTGAGAACTTGGTTCACCAACCTTTGAAAAGTGGCAGGTGCATTTTTCAAACCAAAGGGCATCACCACAAATTGGTAATGACCTCCTGGGGTAGAAAATGCTGTTTTGGCCTTGGCATCCTCAGCTAACCTGATCTGCCAATAACCAGCTGTTAGGTCAAATGTACTTAAGAAAGTTGCAGAAGCCAACTTGTCTATCAGTTCATCTGCCCTAGGTATTGGATGGGCATCTGTCTTAGTGACAGCATTGAGACCCCTGTAGTCTACACAAAACCTCATCTCTCTCTTACCATCCTGGGTGTGAGGTTTAGGCACTAGAACTACAGGACTAGCCCAAGGGCTCTCTGAGGGTTCAATGACTCCCAATTCCAACATCTTTTGAACTTCCTTCTTAATGAAGTCCCTGACGTGGTCAGGTTGCCTGTAGATTTTACTCTTGACAGGCAGACTGTCACCAGTGTCCACCTCATGGGTGCACCAGTTTGTCTGACTGGGGGTCAGTGAAAACATTTGCCTGAAGGATTTAAGAACCTGTTTACAATCCTCTTGTTGATGCCCAGAGAGGCTGTCAGAAAAGACTACACCATCTACTGACCCATCATCAGGGTTCTGAGTGAGCAGGTCTGGGAGAGGGCACTCTCTTCCTCCTGTCCCTCATCTGTGGCCATGAGCAAGCCCATGTCCTCCCTGTAGACAAATGCTTTGAGCCTGTTTACATGAAGCACCCTGTGGGGGCTCCTGGGAGTTCCCATGTCTACCAAGTAGGTGACTTCTCCCTTTTGCTCAATGATGGTATGGGGTCCAGACCACTTGACTTGGAGAGCTGCTGGGGCCACTGGCTCCAACACCCACACCTTCTGTCCTGCATGGTAAACAGTTAAGACAGCCTTTTGGTCATGCCAAGCTTTTTGAAGTTCTTGGCTGGCCTCAAGGTTTTTAGATGCCTTCTCCATGTACTCTGCCATACTGGAGCGGAGACCAAGTACATAGTCCACTATGTCAAGTTTGGGCTTTTTGAGAGGTAACTCCCATCCTTTCTTCACCAGACATAGGGGTACTCTTACAGGATGCCCAAACAGAAGCTCAAAAGGGCTGTAGCCTACCCCCTTCTGTGGGACCTCTCTGTAAGCAAACAGGAGGCAGGGTAAAAGGATGTCCCATCTTCGCCTAAGCTTTTCAGGTAACCCTTTTATCATCCCTTTGAGGGTCTTGTTGAATCTCTCAACAAGCCCATTGCACTGTGGGTGATAGGATGTGGTAAACTTGTAGTTTACACCACTCTGCTTCCACATTGCAGTCAAGTATCCTGACATGAAGTTTGCACCTCTGTCAGAGACAACCTCCTTAGGAAACCCCACTCTAGTAAAAACTGCAAGTAGGGCCCTGGCCACAACAGGAGCTGTAGTGGTCCTAAGGAGAATAGCTTCTGGGTACCTGGTGGCATGATCCACTATCACCAGTATACATCTGTGCCCAGATGCTGTTGGGGGGGTCCATTGGTCCAACAATGTCTATCCCCACTCTTTCAAAGGGTACCCCCACCACAGGTAGTGGTATTAGGGGGGCCTTTGTTGTGCCACCTGATTTGCCACTGGCTTGACAGGTGACACATGAGCGACAAAACTCTTTAGTGTCTTCAGACATATGAGGCCAGTGAAAGTGAGGGGCAAGGCTGTCCCAAGTCTTGTTCTGGCCTAAGTGACCTGCAAGGGGAATCTCATGGGCTAAGGTGAGAAGGAAACCTCTAAGAGACAAGGGGATGACCAGCCTCCTGGTAGCACCAGACTTGGGGTCTCTTGCCTCAGAGTATAGGAGTCCATCTTCCCAATATACCTTATGGGCACCTGTAGCATTCCCTGCAGCCTCAGCAGCAGCCTGCTGTCTGAGGGGTTCAAGAGAGGAACAGTCTAATTGGGCCTGTCTCAAGTCTGCCCTGGAAGGTCCCCCTGTCCCAAGAAACTCAACCTGATCAGGTTCAAGCTCTTCTAGGACAGTTCCTTCTGGGGTCTCTGGGTCAGCCTCCTGAGAGGGCTGATCCTCAACCTGAGGCAGGGGGGAAGGCTCTGCCTTAACCCTACCATTCCTTCTCTTGGGTAGTGTCTGGTCCATTCTTCCAGGATCCAGCACTTGTTCAGCTGGGCATTTCTTGGCCTGTGACCTAGTCACAGCAAGGACATGTGAGGAGAGACCTAGCATTTCTACATGAGTCCTGTACTCCACATCTGACCACAGTGAGGATTCCAAATCATTGCCCAAAAGACAATCTACTGGGAGGTCTGAACTAACTACAACCCTTTTGAGGCCAGTTACCCCTCCCCAGGAGAAATTAACAACTGCCATACTGTGATTGGTAGTGACGTTGCTAGCATTGGTCACTAGGTAATCTGAACCTAGCATGATCTGGTCAGGGTCCACAAATGTTGGTGTCACCATAGTGACACTGGCACATGTGTCCCTGTAGGCCTGAGCCATCTTTCCATTAATTAAAGGCGTTTGTCTGTATTTGCCTTGAGTACTAGGACTTACAGTAGGGGTCATATCCATGTCCCCAGTACAAACAAGAACTGCCTGAGTAGGTATTCTGACTAAGTCAGAACCCACCTCAGTTCCCAGGGTTAACCCAACTATAGCCTTGGGAGGTACACTACCACTATTAACTGTACTAGGGGGTGCAGGTGTCTTAGGGACAGTAGTGGTAGGAGTTTGGCCTTTCTTGGTGCACTCACTAAACCAGTGAGTCTTACTTTTACAGTATTGGCACCATGGTTTCTTAGGACCATCATTCTTCTTCTTTTGGGAATTTTGGGACCCACCCTCCTTAGGTTGTTGGGGCCCTGTTGAAGACTTCTGGTCATTTTGCTTATTCTCATTACCCTTGTGGTCTGCTTTCTTCTGGCCACCACCCTGGTTCTGGTTCTGCTGCTTGTCCCTTGTCCTGACCCATCTGTCTGCCTTCTTTCCCAATTCTTGGGGAGAGGTCAGATCTGAGTCAATCAAGTGCTGAAGCAAAAACTGGTTCTGACAATTATTTAAGATTTACTCTCTCATAATTAGATTATACAATCTGTGTAATCAGTAACTTTACTACCCAGTAACCAGCCTTCAAAAGCCTTAGTGGCACAATCAACAAAGTCAGTCCAATCTTGAGCCTGAGTTTTCTGGGTGTCTCTGAACATCAACCTGTACTGTTCAGTTGTTAAGCCAAACCCAGTGCAGTTTTCAAGACTTGGTAATCATTAGCATCCTCATCTCTAACAGTGAGGAGCTTGTCTCTACCTTTACCTTCAAAGGAGAGCCACACTATAGCTGCCCACTAACTCTGGGGTACCTGCTGTACTTTGCAGGCTCTCTCCAAAGCAGTTATCCACTTGTGGATATCATCTCCTGTCTTATAGGGGGGCATTATTTTACTCAGGTGTCTATCATCCAAACTCCTGTCTCTATCCCTAGGGATATTGCTGCCACCAGTGGGGACTACCCCACTCAACTGTTGCTCTCTAGCAAAGGCAAGCTTCTCTTTGGCAAGGGCAAGTTCTTCCCTTTGGATCCTCAAATTAGCTTCCTTCATCTTTGCTTCATGCTCTCTCCTCTGAGGGGAAGTCATTCTCCTCTGAGCAGATGCATGAGAGTGCACAGATCTGTAAGAGTCCCTAGAATGAGATCTATCTCTTCTAACTCCAAAATTAGGCCTGCTAAGGGTCAGCACTGGGGGTCTCCCAGTTCCTTCCCTATGCTTGTCTAAGTTGGCCCTGGTTAGTCTGCTGACTAACTACAGGACCTTTGTCTGCCTCATCCCCAGAGGTGTCCTCTTCCTCCTACTCCTCTACATTTTCTGTTTCAGGGAGATCTGGATCACCACGAGTACCTTCTAAGGGGGGCATGCTCCTATCTGGATTAGAGGGGTCTGTGTCAGCAGCCCTTCTGGCATCATATGTCTCTAAGAGACCTAACAGAAAAGGAGTGGTAGGGTTAGAACCCTGTTTCAATTTCCTGGAGGTGCACAATTGTCTCATCTCCTGGAAACTGAGAGCTGCATATCTGGAAAGGACCTGTGGAGGGTCACTAACCACTAGGGGAGTCTCTGACGTCTCTCCATGGGTAGACATGCTTTCTAGTGAGGTGTAAGTGGTGCACCTACCTACACTATGGGTTTTCCTACTGATCCCTTGCTAAGAGTTGTAGTCAGGGTGTGCTAGGCCCTTTCTACTACAACAGCTGGTTCAGTAGAACTCAGAGTATTTCTAAGCTTGTTATATGTACCTATAGTACCTTATGTGATCTTTCAAATGATATTTCAAGATTATACGTGGTAAAAACAACAGCAAGCTCAAATCCCAACCGCTGCACACCAATGTGCGAAGTTGGCCTGATATATGATGCTCACTAGTTCTAGTGATCACCTTGTATCAGTCCAAACAACCCTTATGGTGATTGGTTGTAAGTCAACCTTATAGACCAGCTATCCTAATGGTAGCATGGACAAAGCAGTCTTAGGCTAAACTCTTTTGGCATGTGAAGCCAGCTGTTTTACCACAATATAACCCCTTGAATACCAGATGAAAGGACACCACACAGGTTGTTATGAAAATAAACAGTATATTTATTAATAACAAACACCTCTGAACTCTTTATGAGGTCAGAGGGCTAAGCACATGACAATCTCTTAAGAAAAATACGACAAGTTGCACAAAATTACAATGGTGCCCTAGGGGCACGGCAAACCATATACTAAGTAAATGGAATGTGAGAGTCAATATAAGAATTGGAGCTGTCCAGAGGCTGCAGGACCGCTGGGACTATGCTATCCTATCCTAACCTTAGGTAAGTAATAGGAGGCCCACGGGACGCGGGTGCAGAGTGTGAACTCACACGCGGGATGCGTAACAACGTCTATGGACAGTACAGTTCAAGTAAATGGTAAGTACGGACAACCCTGACTAGGTAGGACTAAAACGACTGTGGAACTGGACACTAGGGCAGTTAAACTACCCTTGAGCACCGAAATGCTCTCGTTACCTCACCCACGGGCTGCGGGTGCATAGGTGTCAAAGTGCGTCGGGTTCTCGCGTTGAAGTCAATGGAGCCTGAAAGAAAAGATGCTGCAGGCGACCAGGAGGAAGATGTCCGGTGGGATCCAAGGGTGGATCCGTAGACCTGAAGACCTGAAAGCAGAGGGGACAATGTTAAAAGTCACTAGCCAGTGACTGGAGTGGAACCAGGAAGGAACCAGATGTCGTCGTCGCGATCAGGTGAAGAGTGGACGCTTGACTCTACAGCCACGTGGACCAGGAGGTGTCTTCGACGACCAGGATGGAGGCACGAGCTGTCCCACGCAGGGTCTCGCTGTCAGCGGTGTTGGATCCGGAATCGGCGTCAACAGGCCTTGGCAAAGGCAAACCACGCGGTGAGTGGAGAAATCGTCTGGTGCGGACTAGGAGAGTCCAGGGTGCCCCTCTTTTGGAAGGGAGCAAGGGCCAGTCTCGAGCAACCAGACCAGCAGTGAAGATTTCAAGATTTGTCGTCTAGGAGGCCACTAGCCAGCCGGCAAGTGACCAGACAACGCGTCAAGCAGAAAACCAGCAGAAGGGCCCCACGCAGATCTCGTGGATGCTGGAGGGCTGATCTTCGGTGCAGGGGCTGCTCGGGGCTGGGGCTTCTCAGTCCCCAAAGCACTTGGTCGAGTTTACCTCGGGAGTCGCGCTGGAAGCGAAGTGCAGGTTCGTTCAAGACGGCCGGTCCCACGGGTCTCAGCTTTGCTGCAGATGTGAGTTGAGGTCGGAGAGGTCTGGGAATCCGGGTCTCGTTGGGCTCTGAAGTCTGGATCCTCGAGGGAAGACGACAAAGTGAAGCCGCTGGACGCTTGATGGTGCCTGCAGTTGCAGGGTGGACACTCCTTGCCCACAAGGGAGATTTCTTCAGTCTTCTGTGGAGCAGAACGTCGAAGTCCAGAGTTTCTTCTCGTAGAGTAGTTCAGGATTAATCTAATTTGGAATGGGACCAGCTCCTACCTTTATCCTGCTAAAGGGGGCTGCACTACTGACTAGGTCCCTCCCCTGGGTGGGACCAGGAAGGGGGATGGTTACACCCCCTATCCTTTGTCCGGTTTCCCGCCAGAGCTGGGGCTGGAGTGCCCCAGCAACTGGTTTGAACCAGTGTATGCACAGGGCACCTTGTGTGCCCCAGGCATGTCTCATTCCTTTCAGGCCTATCCTACCCAATACACAAAATCCTGTCTGGGGTGGTGCTAGCACCCCCTTTGTCCAAGCCGCCCTCGCTGGCAGGACTCCCAGCAGCAGGAGGTCAGACTTGTGTCTGTGGTGGCAGCATCCATTTTGTGATGCCAAGGCTCGAGTTAACTTTAACCGGGGTTCACAGTTACATACATGTCGTGTCCCTCTAGAAGGGTGGAATGCTACCCCCGTCGCCAGAATTGGCGAGGGGGTAGTATTCCAATTCGTATGACACCTTACTCGACATGTTTTGATAATGTTATACCAGAGTTAGCATTTAACCGCAAGCTTGATAATGCACTTAAGAGTACATGGTATAGCGTTATCATGGAAACAGCTAAAGGACTTGATTCCGAAAGCTCTAGACAGGCTCAGCTCATGCTAGAGCACCATCTCACATAATTCCAAGCACTCTGCCTTCAGGATTGATAAGGCCTGCCATAGGAGTGACTGATAGGAGGATATGTGTCCATTTTTAGGGTTAGATATAGGTATACTATATTTATAGCAAAGGGTGATTACACCACCTTGCCCCAGCTGTCATGCAGCCAGTTGTGTCAGTTTTAGATGGCCAGCCAGGGGTGGCATAATACATGCTTCAGCCCCTGGTAGGCCCTGGGTACACCTATGCCCTGGATACCTAAGGTATACTGTACAGGGACTGATAAGGTGGCCCAGTACCAATTGGTAAATGCACCTAAAGTACATGGTTGTCAATTTAGAGAGAGAACAGCTAGGCTGTGGGTCTGATTAGCAGGCCCACAGCCAGGGAAAGTCGTAAACCAGTGAAGGAAAAAGCAAAAATCTGGGGTGACCATAGGATTGCAGACCCCAGACGTGTGGCTCACTGGTTAGAGGAGGCAGACCTGGAAGCAGAGGTCAGCCCGGGACCAGGGTTCAATTCCCGGCTCGGCAGGGTCTTGAGTTCCAAAATGTCCATGGACTCGACAATTCTCGCTCCGGTGGCTACTCGATTCACAGGTTCACACTCTGCAACTCTGGGCAATAGCTTGCTTAATCTCCACAACGGCCCCTCGCGGCGGGATGCCTGGCTTTCACCTTGCGGATACCCTGCCGGGGTTATCTCACAGGGGAATACCAGGACGGGTTCCCTAAGCAAGCGCTTAGAAACCGCTTGGTGATTTGCGCTATATAAATTCCTGTACATTTACATTTACTCTCCTACAGTGAGTTCCGCAGGGCGGTGCTGTGTTCCCCTCTGAGGTACTGAAAAAGAAATAAACCCACCTTTCGGGGTTCAGAGACCTGTCTCGTTTTAGGGCTCTTCTGAAAATTAAAGAATAAAGCCACAAAAAAAGTGTTTGTAGAGAAAAAGAAAAAAATAATTCTTTTTAGAGTCCCCTCACTCACTGGAGTTTCCTCAGGGTGACATGCTTCATCATTGGGGCCATCCCAGTTCTCTACGAAAAGGGGCGTGCTGCGACTGGCGAATTACGTAGGAGCACTTAGTTGTGAAGGACTATGTGTAGTGCAAAAATGAAAATATGAAAAAGTGAAATGGAGTGGTGAGAGTTAAAAATACCGTGCTAGTGGGCCTCAATAACTTTATTCTGCTCCTAGGTTGGTATGTTTAAAAATGGGGTTTATACTGAAATCCAACCTGCTATGATGGTAAGGTCAGTATCTGGTCAACATGTTTCACGCCACCCCTGGCGTTTCTTCAGGACCATACAGGGTCCAGCCCTGTATTGCCACTCCAAAAACCTAAATTAGATATGTGATTTGTAAGTAGTACAAGGACAATGCACTTGCAATCGTAAATCAAGGTAGAAAATGCGTGATATAAAATACATACGCTTATGCTTTGCTCAATGGCCAACCTGTAAAAAATTAAAGAGAGTTAAATGCATTTTGCCCTTTCTCTTAAGAGATCGGGCATACAAATCCTTCATGCTGCACACTCAAACTGCGTATATAGGTGCAATTTAGCACCATATTGGTGCGTGCAGGCTCTCGAAATTAAGTGCATGGTCACTAATATGCACACCAAGTGTAAGTGATGTGAATTGATAAACATACATAAAACGTAACTCACTGTGACGTAGACAGACACCACATGTAACACATACAGAATAGGAAGGGATCACGATATTTACTTTTGCAGGTGCCTAAGGGCACATCATGGTCTCAGATGGGGGCGGTGTCGCTTCTTGGAAGCATTGCTGAAAAAAAGCCCGGGATTCGTAAAAAACTAATTCAGTTCAAAAAGGAGACTTTAATCCCGCCGGACGACCAAAATTGTCGAGGGATTTCTGTTTTAACCAAAAGGGAGTGGTAGACTTACTTCCTGGTTAGCCACACAGTGAGGAATTACCTAGCTTCTCCCCCGTTGGACCGCATCACAAAGTGCGATCGGTCGAGGGGGTTGATGAAGTCTCCAAACTTCCGGGTGTGAGGATTGGAAACACTAGACCGGTATACGTGGCGGCCATTTTGGGAGAATTTGTACTGAATGTTAACATATTCCGTATTAATAAAGTTAAAAGAACGACTGGTTCCTGATTACCAGTCTACTATTTTTAATATTGCTAAATATTATCACAGGGATCTTTCAAAACAAAGGGGGCAATTTAAAAAACGGGGTCAAAGTCTGTTGCCATTCATTCAATATGGGAGTCTCGAGCTGATGACTAATTTACAAAAAAAGGGGGGGAAATCCTAACGTGTTGGAAAACATAGGGTGAGACCCTAGTCGATAGTGGTCAATGATAATTATAAATAGGGTCCAATAAGGTGGTTTTAATAATTAAATGATCATTGAAAAAAATCATTAAAAAATCATTAAAAAAATCTGGAAAAATAGTAATAATAATATAATAAAATAAAAATAAATATGAAAAAATAAGTAAAGAAAAATATATCTAAAAAATGGGATAGAAAAATATCCTGTGACTTGACCCAATTGTTCGTAAAGTGGGACTTAATCCACTAGTTTGTAAAGTTATTGGGTAATGCTGGACTAATCAAAAAAGGATAGGTCCTTCTAGACCATAAGTGATCATTTGAATGGTAAAATATTGGATGATGGTAGACCTTCAGGACTTTTCAATATTCTCAGGGTTCATTCCTAGTGGGTGAACGCACCCCATGGTATATCATCGTTAAGCCCGTGTGTATCAGTTCTGAGCATAAAAACCCAACGTTGTTCATGTTCATGAAGGGTCTTCTCCAGATTCTCTTTATTTCTTACACTTTCTAAAACCACCCATTTAAGATCATTCGGTGTGTGGTTCCTCTCTATGAAGTGGGCGTGGGTACAAAACCCAAACCTTTATTTAGTACATCTGTGTGTATCTTGGAAAGGGTTACGGAGGACAGGTTAACCACTAAATCTGATGGTTGCTTATCGTTGCCCACACACGCAGTATGGGCCCACCGGAACCAACGATAAGCAACCATCAGATTTAGTGGTTAACCTGTCCTCCGTAACCCTTTCCAAGATACACACAGATGTACTAAATAAAGGTTTGGGTTTTGTACCCACGCCACAAACTGATAAATGTAAACTCTGCTGCGAACTGAAAGAGTTCGTTAGGAAATTGAAACTGCAAGTCTTTTTCAAAGACAAAGAATCAACAAATTTGAATAGGAGTGACACAGGGTTGAAAAATAAGTCAACTTATACCCCACCACCACACAGTTTACCGGTGGAATTGTTGGCCTTCGAGAAGGCGATCATGAAAGAAGTGAAAGATCTTGATCCAAATTCTATTAAAGTGTTTAAGAACACAAGCAACCTGGAACTAAAGGCCATACAGGAACTATCAAAAAATGACCAAATAACTATAAAACCAGCTGACAAGGGCGGGGCGATTGTCCTGCAGGACTCAGAGGATTATAGGCAAGAGTGTCTACGTCTTCTTGCTGACACAAGAAATTATATCATCATAAGAGAGGATCCGACTGAACGCATCCGGATATGCATTGCACATTTGATTGAAGAAAGCATGGTGAACGATTGGATGGATAAAAAAGAATCAGAATTTTTAGTGAATACAAAACCTGTCACCCCTTATTTCTACACAATCCCAAAAATCCACAAACGTTTGGACAAAACACCTGGGAGGCCAATAGTCTCCGGTATTGGATCCATTTTGGAACCCTTGTCGAAGTACGCGGATGCATTTCTGCGACCTATAATATAAAAGACAGATACCTACTTACGTGATACTAAGGATGTACTATGCCTCCTGAAGGACCAAACTTTTGACCCCACATCTAGTGTCTTGATTAGCCTAGATGTGGAGAGTTTGTATACTAGTTTGCCACACAAGGAAACATTGGAGATCCTGGAGGAAGTACTTTTTGAAGAGACTTGGACATATCATACACCTAGGCATATAATTCTGGAATGCTGTCGCTTAGCCCTTACTGAAAACTTCTTCCGGTTTGAGGAGACATTATACCGCCAACAACACGGGACCAGTATGGGCAGCACTTTTGCGCCAAGCGTAGCCGGGCTATATGTCCACCAGTTAGAGAAGAAGAGGATCCTCAACAGAAATAACCCATACCAGAACCAGATCAAACTGTGAAAGCGTTATATTGACGATATCCTGTTGATCTGGGATGGAAATGAGGAAGGAGCCCTAGAATTTCTCTCCTGGTTAAATGATCAAGAAAGGTTTCTGAAATTCACGAACACCATGAGTAGATCCCACCTAGTGTTCTTGGATCTCAACATTTAGGCTACCGATGGGGTTTTAACTACGACAACCCACCACAAACCAACTGCGAGGAACTGTTTGTTGACCTACAACAGTTTCCACCCAAGACACCTAAAACAAAATCTCCCGTTTGGACAATTCTTACGGTTGAGAAGAAACTGTACAAATAAAGTTGATTATCATTCACAAGCAGTTGAGCTGAGTAAAAAATTGAAGGAAAGGAACTACCCCAGGAAGTTGATAAGCGATGCCAACAAAAGGGCAAGTAATAACAACAGGGAAGCCCTACTAGAACCTAAAATAAAGAATACACTGACCAATGAGAGACCAATCTGTATCACTACTTTTGACAAGACATCTGATCAAATTAAAAAAATAGTGAAGAAACATTGGATCATATTGAACAGTGGCGAGTTAAACATACCTACACCAATGTTCAGTCTTCTCAGGGGGATGAACCTGACGAATTACTTGGTGCACACGCGCCCAAAAACGACGGGAATCACCAACAGATTACAGCCACTACCAAACGGGCACTATCCATGTAACAACTGTAGTGTCTGCCATCTAACCTCAGTAACCAAATCTGTGACTTTCAATGATAACACTACATGGCAATTGAGGAATTACTCAAACTGCAACACAAGCGGGTGGTCTATCTCATCACCTGTACCTGCAATTTGCACTATGTGGGTATGACCACGAGGAAGGTCAGTACCCGCATTGTGGAGCACAGAAGCAACATTCGGTGTAAGAGAGCCACAACACGCATGACCAACCACTTCATAGAGAGGAACCACACACCGAATGATCTTAAATGGGTGGTTTTAGAAAGTGTAAGAAATAAAGAGAATCTGGAGAAGACCCTTCATGAACATGAACAACGTTGGGTTTTTAAGCTCAGAACTGATACACATGGGCTTAACGATGATATACCATGGGGTGCGTTCACCCACTAGGAATGAACCCTGAGAATATTGAAAAGTCCTGAAGGTCTACCATCATCCAATATTTTACCATTCAAATGATCACTTATGGTCTAGAAGGACCTATCCTTTTTTGATTAGTCCAGCATTACCCAATAACTTTACAAACTAGTGGATTAAGTCCCACTTTACGAACAATTGGGTCAAGTCACAGGATATTTTTCTATCCCATTTTTTAGATATATTTTTCTTTACTTATTTTTTCATATTTATTTTTATTTTATTATATTATTATTACTATTTTTCCAGATTTTTTTAATGATTTTTTAATGATTTTTTTCAATGATCATTTAATTATTAAAACCACCTTATTGGACCCTATTTATAATTATCATTGACCACTATCGACTAGGGTCTCACCCTATGTTTTCCAACACGTTAGGATTCCCCCCCCTTTTTTTGTAAATTAGTCATCAGCTCGAGACTCCCATATTGAATGAATGGAAACAGACTTTGACCCCGTTTTTCAAAATCGGGATTTAAATTGCCCCCTTTGTTTTGAAAGATCCCTGTGATAATATTTAGCAATATTAAAAATAGTAGACTGGTAATCAGGAACCAGTCGTTCTTTTAACTTTATTAACACGGAATATGTTAACATTCAGTACAAATTCTCCCAAAATGGCCGCCACGTATACCGGTCAAGTGTTTCCAATCTTCACACCCGGATGTTTGTAGACTTCATCAACCCCCTCGACCGATCGCACTTTGTGATGCGGTCCGACGGGGGAGAAGCTAGGTAATTCCTCACGGTGTGGCTAACCAGGAAGTAAGTCTACCACTCCCTTTTGGTTAAAACAGAAATCCCTCGACAATTTTGGTCATCCGGCGGGATTAAAGTCTCCTTTTTGAACTGAATTAGTTTTTTACGAATCCCGGGCTTTTTTCAGCAATGCTTCCAAGAAGCGACACCGCCCCCATCTGAGACCATGATGTGCCCTTAGGCACCTGCAAAAGTAAATATCGTGATCCCTTCCTATTCTGTATGTGTTACATGTGGTGTCTGTCTACGTCACAGTGAGTTACGTTTTATGTATGTTTATCAATTCACATCACTTACACTTGGTGTGCATATTAGTGACCATGCACTTAATTTCGAGAGCCTGCATGCACCGATATGGTGCTAAATTGCACCTATATACACAGTTTGAGTGTGCAGCATGAAGGATTTGTATGCCCGATCTCTTAAGAGAAAGGGCAAAATGCATTTAACTCTCTTTAATTTTTTACAGGTTCGCCATTGAGCAAAGCATAAGCGTATGTATTTTATATCACGCATTTTCTACCTTGATTTACGATTGCAAGTGCATTGTCCTTGTACTACTTACAAATCACATACCTAATTTAGGTTTTTGGAGTGGCAATACAGGACTGGACCCTGTATGGTCCTGAAGAAACGCCAGGGGTGGCGTGAAACATGTTGACCAGATACTGACCCTACCATCATAGCAGGTTGAATTTCCGTATAAACCCCATTTTTAAACATACCAACCTAGGAGCAGAATAAAGTTATTGAGGCCCACTAGCACGGTATTTTTAACTCTCACCACTCCATTTCACTTTTTCATATTTTCATTTTTGCACTACACATAGTCCTTCACAACTAAGTGCTCCTACGTAATTCGCCAGTCGCAGCACGCCCCTTTTCGTAGAGAACTGGGATGGCCCCAATGATGAAGCATGTCACCGTGAGGAAACTCCGGTGAGTGAGGGGACTCTAAAAAGAATTAATTTTTTCTTTTTCTCTACAAACACTTTTTTTGTGGCTTTATTCTTTAATTTTCAGAAGAGCCCTAACACGAGACAGGTCTCTGAACCCCGAAAGGTGGGTTTATTTATTTTTCAAGACGTCCTGGAGGGCGACCTGTTCTTAAGTACCTCCGTTTCCCTCTGGTTGTATACCCCTCTGAGGTACGTCACCCAATTGAGCCATCCTACTGATTTTTTAATTTAATACTTTCTCATAACAGCAAGGGACAAAATACAAAGTGTTTTGGTTTCTTTGCATTTCACAGTCTCTGCCCTGTTTGGTTGAAATTGTATCTTCTCCAAAATGAACCATTTCAATTCCAACTTCTTATGCAGTGCGTTCTGTACTACTGGAACTTGTCTTTTTAGTGTGAATAACCGATTTATGCTATCCAAACCTCAGCCTGAATTATCTTCTTGTCTCTCTATCATATACTAGACCATATGTACATTTTAGCAAATACACAACGTTTTAACGTTTACAGTTATTCATATCTCTCAGCGTGATCCTGTATCAGTTATGTTCCCACATGTCTTTGATGATTGCAGCCTCACATGCATGCCATTCCCACTGTGGTGGTGCTTTGTATAGGTTTACCACATTCAATGGACTTTCCATTCATTTCTTGGCTTTAATATGGTATGCACAAGTTTATCCAAGTTGGCATTCGTCATTTATGCATATAAAGTCCGTCCAAGCCGCCAATCCGCCTTATTGTTATTGAGCATTTTCCAATTTGAGTCAATAATCCTCCTAATTTTATTGTTTATGTTCAAATGATTTGTTACACACACCAAACTATCTCCCTTATTCTTCGCCTTATTTTCAAACAGGGCTTCTTAAACATAATATTTACCTCTTTTGAACACTTCCTTCATCAACCGTCATGGGTAACCTCTCAGAATCAACTTTTTCTTTAGTTCTTCACCATACTTTACATAATCCTCCATCATGGAGCAATTCTTCCTAAGTCTGAGGAATTGCCCAAAAGTGGCTGATTCTTCTTGACAATTGGGATGAAAGCTAGAGAAATGAGAAGGGGTATTTTAAGCAGTAGGCTTTTGATCTAGATCTACTACAGTGTACCACTTGTCAACAATCCAAATATCCAGAAATTCTACCCTTTCTCTGTTGGCATTGGCTATGAACATCAGGTTTTGATTACTAGATGTAAGCTACATAAAACCTTCCTTGAGTTCTTCTTCCTCACCACACCAGATGAAGAATATATCGCCTGTGAAATGAACCCAGTTGCTCACATTCTCAAAACAATGGTGCAAATTCATTGAATATATGTTTCTCCTCCTATATACCCATATAGATATTTGTTGTACTTTGGGCACAAGATGCCCCATACTGGTTTCTTTAACTTGCTGAAATAGGTCTCCATCAAATTCTAAACAATTGTTAAAGAGTACAGTTTCTAGGCATACACAAAATAAATTCAATGGGTCTTTCCCCTGGAGTCCTCTTCAGTAATTGCTGAGTTCTCTCGATAGTTTATCTTCGTGGTATATTGGTATAGAGCACCTCTCTATCTAAAAATACTATTATCTCCTGCTCCATCTTAAAATGTTGTTTTTCAATCTTCTTTTTCCTAGCACTAGTATCTTTCATGTATGCTTGAGGCATTTTAACTGTAAGAGGGCCATGAAAGTTATTTATAGATTGGTTCTGTCATTGTTTTTAAGGTAGAGATAATCTGAGAAAGTGGGGAGGGGAGGCTTTCTCGTTTTTGTGTGTCTTGGGGACACCATAAAAGGCTGGTATGACCTGGTTGGTCTTATTCAGGTATTCAGATTCTTGTTTACTTAGCCATCCTTCCTTCATGGCATTAGAAGTAATCTCGCAAATCTTTTTCTGAAGGGCCATTGTAACGTCCTTCTTTGCTCTTCTATAGTGGTCTGAGATACCTGACATATGATTCGCTTTCTCCACATATTTGCCTGTGTCCATCATTATAATGCCTTCACCCTTATCACATGGTTTGATGGTGGTCTTTAAAGTGGGATGTATGACGTTACAACGCATACTTTTACCACGCATACCTTTACAACGCGGTTTTTACATCGCATACCATTAAAACGCATAGCGCTTTTGGGTGTTGGATAGTGAATAGTTTAATTTACTATTCCAACTCCAGTCCCCGTGGACACTAGGGAAGGTTATTGGATAGTAAATTAACCTATTCCCTATCCTAGAGCGCCCCCCAGAGCAATGTGTTGTAAAAGTTGCGTTGTAATGGTAGTTCGTTGTAAAAGTTTCGTTGTAAATGTTGTATACCTTAAAGTGATCCTGCTCACAATGTTGTTTCATCCAGTTGTAGCCTATATCACCACTTACATGTAGTATGGCATTTATCCTTACTTTTCTACCAAATATTCCCTCACCCCTGTTAATTACATAATCCCAACAAATGACTCTGGCTGAAGTGGGAAATTCTTTCTCTGGCTTCTCAAATTGCATTGTACACATGTCCTACACCTCCAAAGCCATTCTTTAGCCCTAACAAAATCCCATGTTCTTCACTCTGACGGCCGCAACCTCTTCCCCACACTTCCCACAATGCGTTTTTCTAATAATTTTTGTTGTGTAACTGTGTGAGCACCATTGGTCTAATATTGTATTTTTACATTATTGTCGTAGTAAAAGCATATATTGCTTACATCTGTATGGATATCATTTTAGAATGTTGCATCATTTGTACTATGTGATATAGTTTTCATGATGTAATGTAAAGCACATTTCTATAGCGCTCCTATCACTCCAAGGAGTATCTTGGCGCTTAACCAACCCAGATGGACGGGTAGGGGGCAAGATGATAAGTAACCCATTGCATCACACTATTAGATCAAGGCTCTGCAGGCGACATCAGTTAAAGAAAAGACCCAAGTTTTTAATGCTTTCCTGAAGTGGGTCTCTTGGGATAATGCTCTTAGGGAGGGTGGTAACTGATTCCAGGCCTTAGAGCCCAGAAAAAAAAGGATCTGCCACCTCTTGTAGTCAGCTTAAAGCGAGGGATAGTAAGCAAGTTCTGGCTAGCAGATCTCAGACAGCGGGTGGGGTGATATTTCTTAAACCCGTTGCAGAGGTATTTAGGTCCCTGCTGTTGAAACGCCCTGAATGTGATGACAAGTATCTTAAATAAGATCCTTTTACTGATAGGCAGCCAATGTAGCGCCTTCAGAGCCGCTGAGGCTGAAGATCTACGTGGCCAGCGTAGTACTAGGCGCGCAGCGGCATGTTGGACATCTGCAACCGGTGCAGGACTGACTTGTAAACTCCAGCATACAAGCCGTTGCAGTAGTCCAACCTGGAGTTAATTAAAGCTACTGCCACCGTTTTTCTGGCTGGCAACGGGAGGAGATCGAAAAATTTCCTCAATGCCTTTATAATCTGAAAGCAGGTCCCAGCTATATTTACTGCTTGATTTTTAAAAGACAGTTGGTCGTCGAACTTGATACCCAAGTTCCGAGCCGATGTGATGGTATTGGGTGGTGCTTCTGCTTCAGCAGGCCAACACCTCTTTGGGGAGAACAAATTGTGTTTCCCAAACGGCATGATCTCTGTCTTCCCGGCATTACATTTCAGATGATTGTTGGTCATCCAATTGAATGTCGCTGTTAGGCATTCCTTTAGGTTTTCTTCGGCGCCTGGCCTGTCCCTGTCCAGCACCAGGATTAGCTGGGTGTCGTCAGCATAAGAAATTGTACTGATATTAAAAGATGCGATCAGTTCCATAAGTGGGACCATGTACAGATTGAAAAGTACAGGGCTTAAACTAGAGCCCTGTGGTACCCCAGAGCTGACGACCTTTGCTGCCGACTGGAAAGGGCCCAGCACAGTGACCTGACGTCTGTTGCTGAGGAAATTCCTAAGCCATGCCAAGGCTTGTCCCCCTACCCCTGCGGCAGCCAACCGGTTCACTAAGATATGGTGTGAAACTGTATCAAAGGCTGCCGGCAGGTCAAGTAGGATTAGGACGGCCTCTTTTCCCTGGTCCATGGCCGCTCTTAGGGTCTCTGCTGTAAACAATAAGGCTGACTCAGTAGAGTGATATGATCGAAACCCTGACTGGTTGGGGTGTAGAATGTTATTCCCCTCCAGGAAGTTCGTCAGTTGAATGTTGGCAAATTTTTCCGCCAGTTTGAACAGCACTGGGAGCAGGGAGATAGGACGCAGATTGGAGAGGGTGGTAGGGTCAGCCAGTGCCTTCTTCTGTAAAGGCTTAACCGCTGCCAGCTTCCAATCATTAGGTATCTCTCCTGTGGCCAAGGAGGTGTTAATAATCTTGTTGATAATGGGATTGACCACCTCTACTAGGGTGTGGAGCACAGAAGGGGGACATGGGTCGAAGGGGGATCCGGATTTGATGGCCATAATGGCTTTGTGAGTGTCTGACTGACTGACTGACTGAAGTATTTATAAAGCGCTCGAATGCCGTGGCGTCTTGGCGCTGCAGTGACGAAGGGAGCGGTGAGAACAGATCTTTAATGTGAGGAAAAAAGCCAGGTCTTCAGCGCCTTTCTGAAGCAGAGCATGGATTTTTGTGAGCGCAGCGCAGGGGGCAGGGAGTTCCATAGTCTGGAGGCTTGGTGCGAAAAGGACCTGCCGCCCCATCGCATTCTTTTTATTCTTGGCTGACATATCAGATCAAGACTGGCTGACCTTAACGTACGTGAAGGCAGATACCGGGGGAGGAGTGTGGACATGTCTTGTGGTCCTGTGCCATACAAGGATTTATGGACTAAACAGAGGGCCTGTAACCGTATTTTTGATCTGATTGGAAGCCAGTGAAGTTCCTTGATGGCTTTGGACGTTGGATGACGGTAGGGTAGATTTAACAGGACCCTAGCTGCGGCATTCTGGATTGCCTGCAGTTTGTTCAGTTGTTTTTCTCCGGTGCCCAGATAGAGTGAGTTGCAATAGTCCACTCGGGACATTACTAATGCACTCAGTACCGTTCTTTTTAGTGTCGGAGGGATGTAGGGTAAAACTTTCCTAAGAACCTTGAGGGTGTAGAAACAGGCGGAGGTAACCTGGTTAATCTGAGCTTTACAGGAGAGATCTTTATCTACCAGGAAGCCAAGATTTCTTACCTTGTCTGCAGGACTAGGGCAGATGCCTGCCTCCGAAGGCCACCAAAGGTCGCTCCAGACGGATGATTTCTGACCGAATTCGATTATCTCGGTTTTGTCCGTGTTCAATTTTAAAAAGTTACAGCTCATCCAGTTTTTTACATCGAGAAGGCATTTCTTAAAACACTCTGCCGTAGCTTCAATGGACTGGCATACTGACACTATTATTTGAGTGTCATCTGCGTAAGACACTAATTGCAGGCCATGGGATTGGATTAAGGCAGCTAAGGGGGTTACATATAGATTAAACAGGGTGGGCGACAGCGCCGAACCCTGAGGGACCCCACCTGGGAGGGAGAACTCATCTGATTGTAAGCCTTCCCAGTGTACTTGTTGGATTCGAGAATCCAGGAAGGATGCTAGAAGAGTTAGGGCAGTACCAGTAAAGCCTAGAGTTTTTAGTCTGTTTAATAGAATCGAGTGGTTCATGGTGTCGGACGCCGCCGTGAGATCTAGTAGAATCAGGGCCGTTCTAACACCCTCGTCCATTTTCCTTCGAATGTTTTCGGTTGCCATGATAAGGGCAGACTCTGTTGAATGAAGGGGGCGAAAGCCATGCTGAGAGGAGTCTAGGAGCTTGTTGTGGTCAACATATCGCATCATTTCTTGATTTATGGCTTTTTCCAAAATCTTAGCTGGCAAGGGTAAGCAGGATATTGGTCGGTAATGTTTGAGTACCGTAGGGTCTAAAGAATCCTTCTTAAGGATTGGTCGAATGCAGGCTTTTTTCCAGCTGCTGGGAAAAACCCCCGACGTGACAATATTATTTATCAGAGGGGTCAGGACGGCTGCAACCGTCTGTGGGATCATGTGTAATATGCGTGGTGGAGATGGATCTAATGGGCACCCTGACTTCATCTGTAGAATAAGGTCTGTGACCTGTAACTCCTCTAATAAGGGAAAGCAGGAGTAGCTGGGCCCGGTTCGGAAAGTAGTATCGTTGTTATCGTTGGGCGTAGTTGATGCAGAGGAGCTAAGGTCATTATAGACTGTCTGGACTTTTTGTTGGAAAAAGGTTGCAATGTTGGTAACGAGGTTCTGGTCAGGGCTGAAAATACTATCGCGGGGGCTCTTGGTCAACTGGGCGACAGTTTTGAATAGTTCTTTTGTAGTACTAGTGGCTGCCTTGATTTAGTTAGTAAAATATGTTGATTTGGCCTGAACTATTGCTGTCTTATATTCCTGCAGGGCTGTGTTATATGCTATTTTGTTTGGAGCACTTTAATCCGAACGCCACAACCGCTCAAGTCGTCGACATTTAATTTTTACGTGCTTCACCTCTGCGGAGTACCACAGCGCAGTTGCTGATCTCCTTCTTACTTTTTTTTATTTCAATAGGCGCCAGTTGGTCAACCGCCTGGCTGATCCAATTTTGGAAGTTGATAGCTCCCACGTTTACGTTGCCAGTTTCGAGAGCAGGCAGGTTGTTAGCGAGTGTGTCGGCCAGAAGGGCAGGTTCTTCAAGGGGAATAGCTGCAAATTTCTCCAGACGGGCGTTAGTCCATTTCTCTTCAGTTTGTACAACTGACAGCTGAGTAGTGGGTATTGGTGGAAAAGTGTTCACGATGTCGGAGATCTTTTTATCGAAATAGTCAGATATCGCATGACAGAGACCTTGGGAGGGAGGGATCTCCTGCGAAAGAGCTGAAGGATTCATGAATTTTTGAACTACCCTAAAGATCTCTTTTTGTCCTTGGCCTGCGATGGAAATGGCCTGAAGAAAGTGAGCTTTCTTAGCTGACTTTATTCCTGAGTGGTAATTCTTCCTAGGCACTCGGTAAACGTTGCGGGCGGTGGCGTCATAATTCCTACGCCACCTCCGTTCCAGAGCTCTGACTGCTCCGAGTTCAAGTTTCAGGGCCAATGTGAACCATGGGGCACTCTTTTTGGTTTTGGTGGCGTTAGGGTTCTTTTTGCCGACTGATTCCAATAGTGCCCCTGCACTGGCTATCCACTTGCCAAAAATCGTTTGTATAATTCTTTCCTTTGTATTGTTTTCAATATTAGTTAGATTTATGATTTGTGTAATTTTGTGCTTGAATCTTTGTTAGTATTATAGTCTTTAATTTGCCCCAGTTTCGGGTAATAGGGCTGCCCCGGCTTGATGCAACCGCTTTTAGAAAGTGAGCATTTCTCTGCTCGTACTTCTCTGTGTGCATGCAGCATGTCTCCAATACATGTCTGGGGTGTGTGACTGCTACAGCTGCATTCTGATACTGTTCCCCTGGGCAGGAATAGAGGGAGGCACTGGCACACCTGAATAGGCAATGTCCTGTGTCCCACACAAGGGGCTGATTAACCCCTACAGATAGTCTGGAACCAGGGCTGGAAAGAAAGGCCTTAAATGTTAATTTATTTTGTAATGCGCATAGCTACCCAACAAGGGTTTCCCAGCGCAAGCCATAACAGAAACTTGAAGAAAATCTGAATTAGCAATGTTGATTAAAAAAACAGGTTTTTAATTGCTTCCGGAAGTTGGGAAACAGCTTCTCCCTCCTCATCACATCAGGTAATGAATTTCACAAAGTTAGCCCAAGTAGAGAGAAGGAGCGACCTCCCATTCTCGACAATTTGAACCTTGGAATTTCAAAGAGCTCTTCTGAAGAGGAGCGATGCAGGCGCGAGGGACGGTAAGCGAGTACCAAATCTTGTAAATATTTAGGGGCAGAACCGATCTTAATTCTGAACTTATAGCATATAGCTTTAAATTTTATACGGTGTTCTACCTTAAGCCAATGCAGTTCTCTCAGGGCATTTCCCATGTTGGACATTCTGGGAAGACCACTTAGCAATCTGGCTGCAGAATTTTGCACCACCTGAAGCTTACGCAATACATCTCTGTTAGACCCCAGAAAGAGAATGTTACCGTAATCCAGGCGAGATGTTACAAGAGCCTGGACTACTGTCCTTTGGGTGTCAACAGGGAGCATCCAAATTATTATATTTTTTTTAACCATTTTAAGATGGTAAAACAGGTGGCTGCAGTTTGTACTGCCTGTTGTTTCATTGACAATTTATTGTCAATAATAAAGCCTAGATTGCGGACCTGAGCGGAAGGCGTAGGTAAAGGTCCCAATTCAGCTGGCCAATGTTGAGGGCCCCAATGTTCAGAATTTTTCCCAAAGATAAGCACTGCCGTCTTGTCCCCGTTGAGCATGAGCAAATTAAGTTGCACCCATGATGCAATATTGCGCAAGCCTAATTGCAGAGTAGAAGGGTCTTGTTTCCTATCAGCCGATAGAGAGAAGATGATTTGAGTATCCTCGGCGTAAGAAAACAATGCAAGCCCTGCCTCTTCAGCAATCTTTGCTAAAGGTTGCACATAAATGTTGAAAAAAAGTGGGCTCAAAATTGAGCCCTGTGGCACTCCATACAGGGATGTGTAGGACTTTGAAGAGGCCCTAGTTGAAAACACCTGAAATGTTCGCTCCGATAAAAAGGAGGACAACCAGCCAAGCGCTGACCCAGAGATGCCGAATGCCTGTAAGGATTTTATTAATACGGTATGAGAAACCGTATCAAAGGCGGCACTTAGATTTAATATAAGGGCCACTGTATCCCCAACGTCCAAACGCTGTCGTAGCATCTCAGTGACGCCTAGCAATGTGGTCTCTGTAGAAAACCCTGCTCTAAAACCTGATTGTGAGTTATGCAGAAATTGGGAGGATTCCACAAACCTAGATAGCTGGCCATTCACATGTTTCTCCAAGACTTTCAAAAAAGTCGGGAGCAGGGAAATGGGCCTAAAGTTAGACGGCATGACCGGATCTGCGTTTGGCTTTTTTAACAATAGTAAAACCATTTCATGTTTCCAGGCGGTTGGCATCTGTGCCTCCCTAAGAGAAGCGTTTAATAGCTCCATCACTACTCTTAGAGCGGGTTGTTCCATCTGTCGAAGCACTGTGGCTGGAAGCAAATCTCCCGGAGAATCCGATTTAATGCTTGCTAAAATTGTTAGCAAGGAGCCAGTGTCCAAGTGAACCCACGGCTCCAATTTTAGCCGAACGACTTCTGCCACAGTATGTGCCCGAGCAATGTTAGGCAGAGCCGGGGTTGAAGCACAAATTCCACCTAATGTCTGATGAATTTGTTCAACTTTATTTATAAAGAAATTGGCAAGAGAGTTACATTGTGGTTCATCAAGAACAGGCGAGCTGGGCTGAGTCCCTGAACCTGCCAACTTCTTGACCATGGAGAATAGGGTCCGCGGACAATTTGTTGACCCCAGGATAGATGAGGAGACATAGTCAGCTCGTGCCTTTTTACATAAAGCATGATATATTTTCAATGTAGCTTTATTAATATATTTGGCCTCGGGCATAATTCCTTCTCCAACTTCTTTCCATAGCTTTACACTTGCTCTTTTCAGCTTTTAGCTGGTCCGTAAACCAAGGGGTAGGAGGCCGGGGGTTATTAAATTTTTTTGCCGTTGGATGGAAGGCATACGTTAGAAGCGGAGGCAATCCAATCGAAAATACTATTCAAAGAAGCTATAGATATGGAGTTATAAAAAGGGGCATTATTTAACAATAACTGGTTGAATTTAACTATGTCCAATTGTCCCCAATTTATGGAACAACCTGATAATTTGGGAAGCAGAGGGGGCAGGTTAAGTAAGCTACTATATTGGAACTTAACCGCGAAATGGTCGGACCAACACAAAGGCAGTGCAGGCGGACAGTTAATATCAGACAGGTTAAAAAAAATAGGGTCCAACAAGTGACCAGCTATATGAGTGGGGCACTCATTGCAAAGGGATAGATTTAATGCAGATAAATCAGCAATGAGCGCCCTACTTGCTGGACAGTCAGTGCTTTCCAAATGGAGATTTAAATCTCCTAAAACAGTAAAATTGGCTAATTTGAGTAGCCAAGGTGCCAACAAGTGCACCATTCTTTGAAGTCATCGCCACTTCGAAGGCACCACTGGGTATAAGTACTGGGTCTCTGACCCTACCAAGATAGTGCACTACTGGACCTGTGAAAAACCCTGTCAGGAAGTACTACCCCTTTGCTGAACTGCGGACCTGGAAGAACTGCATTTTTGCTCTGATGTGCTGCCTGTTGCCAGCTGCTTGCTACCCTCTGCCCTGTTGATGAAAAGGACTAGACCCATCTCACTGGAACCCAGAGTGACTCCAAGGGCTTTCTGGGTTGCTGCCTGTTCTGTAGTCTCAGGGCCATCAAAGAAACCCTGCAACAGCACATGGACTCTGCCATCTGTGAGTCATGCCTTGCCAAGTGGTGTTAATCTAGTCCTGGGCCCTTGTAAGTGCTTGTTTCTGTGCTGATCCAGCAGAATCCATGCATCAACTGCTTTGCCCTGATCGCAACCTATGCATCGCCTCCCGATGCAGCTGCTGCCTGATGACATTGCTTCAGCAGTCTGCGGAGCTCAACGACTATGAACTGCATGGCTCGATTACGACGCATCGCCTGCATTGCAGAGGGGTTCGTCGATGAAGCATCACTGACTGCATGGATTGGAACTGACACATCGCCTGCATCCACGGGATCGACGACCAGATTCATTGCCTCCTCTGCTCCTTGCATAGGGTATTCGACACGTTGTTGTGCATCCAAGGTACTTTTTCAGCAGGACCTGCGTGAGTCCTGTTGCTGATCTGCCATCCATTGTGGTCTGCCTGAATGTTGGATTTACCCTGATCTAGCATCACCAGATGTCCCCAGCTGGTGCTTTAGGACTCTAAGAACTATATTTTGATACAACCTTTAAAAATTCATAACTCTGGTTCTGCTTTTGATTTAATCTTTAAAAATTAATAACCGGTTCTGCTTATTGGGTGTTTGTCTTTTTGGTCTTGTTTTACTCCTAGGAATAAAATCGGTTTTGTTCTTCCAAAACTGTGTGTGTTTCACAAAAACTTTACACATTGCCTCTTTAGATGAGCCTGACTGTTCTGTGCCGAGCTAACAGAGGGTGAGCACAGGTTATCTTATAATTTGTATCTCGTTTACCCTGACTAAAGTGGTGGTTCCTGCCTGGACTGGGTGCATACCTCTGCCAACTAGAAATCTCATTTCTAACAGATGAGTTCTGCCAAGTCTTGACAGCTCCCATAGACTGATCAACAGATGCATCCGACTGCCCAGTTGAGTGCCCTTGCCCTGCAAGATGCACAAAGGCAGCAGTACACATGAGTAGTTCTCTTATGGAGCAGTCTCCAGTCATTACTAGCCCCTTCACTAAGGAACCTGTCCATCATCCTATTTCTACTTGATTCGTGTTTTAGAGAGCAGGGAGGTTGCAGCGGTGATTAACTGCCACCACATGCAAGACATGTTTGGGCTCCTGTGCCATACAGCTCTCAAAGACCTCCGTTGGTGTTTACGTGTTCCAGACTCTGAAGTACCACCCCCTTTGATGAGACTCCATCCTTAGGCGCACTAAGCCCAGAACTTGCAGCAAACTCTTCTCAAATAGTGATTGTACAGTCATAGGGGGAACTATATATTGAATATACTCCAGCCGAATACATGCAATAGAGTTGTATCAAGCTATTCAAAAAATAAATACAAATTAAAAAAAACACAATCTAGTTTACGAAAGTACAGCAGCTATCCTGCTCTGCGGAGACCAGCTGTGTATGAGGTCGACCTGTTATGCTCTGCCCCTTTACCATTCTCTATATGACACTCTTAGCAGACCAAGATGTAGTAGTAAAGAAATGCTTTCAGAATTAGCTTGTGCATACTCTTGTTTGTGGCCAGCTGGATCAAGGTTGTTGCACTCTGCAGTTCTTATATGCCAATATACCCATTGCCTGTGTCTAACCTCCAGCCTGTGTTTACTGACTGCACAGACGTGATCTGTTCTCTATCTGAGGATTGTTCATTTTATAATTTGCATCAGTACTTCAGAAGTGTTGCAGCTGTTTTAAGGTCCCTTCTAGGCCATTTAATTTTGGAAATTGGGGGCATACCCAATATTAGTCTCTGTAGATGGAAATAATTGCCTTTAACGAGCGCAATAAAGTGTTAATTAAGGTCACGCATATGGCATTAAAATGTCACACTTAAACACACTGCAAGCATAGAAATTTCCCTCCTAAATCAACTGAAAACTTGCCTGCTATGCAGGAGGACTTTGGTCTTGACAGCACCCAGCCAAAGACAGTAAACAGCATGTGGATGTCCTGTCAAGAATAAATATTAGCAAAAGAGCAGCCACTGAAATAGCCCAATTCTGCATCAATGCGAGTAGTGTCAATGGGCCACAAAATGCATGATCCTTTATTTCAATTGCTGCAAGCTGTAGGAGTCTCATTCCCCTCAATCACTGGGAGCTACCATCTTAGCCAACACCTCTAATTAAAGACTATAAATCAGATCTTCAAATGCATGTTTCCAGTAAGTTTGAATTGGCTTATCACCCCTACTCCTGCACATGGTATCCTAGCAAGCTTGAACTTGTCTATGCCTCCCTAGTTGCCACAAAGGCATCTGCACATGCCCAAATCATCTCGGCCTAATATCTCTACCCTACTACAAGTCTTTTCCCCTTTTCACTCTAAATCCTATTCACGGAGCCTTACCTTACAAATGTGACTGTTTATTGTTACCCCATCCTACTTAAACCTAATAATGTATTGCATTAATGCATCTGCCCTCTTTCAACTCCTATGTTAGTAAGTCCTTCTTTAAGAATGCCTGGACACAACCATCCTCCTTTTTAGTAACACCACTACGCTCAGTCTATCACAATGTGTCAATAACATTTTTCACCCTCCTGATTCTAACCTTAAAACCTACAGGAATCCTGTCCAGTTATCAAGTCTAGCAAACCTTACATCATAAAATGTGATATTTCTCTGCACCCCCCCCCCCCTTGTATGCCATTAAAACAATTTCATTTCAAGCTCCTCAATGACAGATCAGCCAACACTGGCTGCATTAAACATTAAAACACCCAACTTAATAGACCACAATTTAGAGTTCCTTAGGATAACAGAATCCTGGTCCCACATTCAGTATAGATTGGGAAAATAGTAACTACAACGCGCTTTGGCACTCCTTCCACTGTGGGGAACATGCTGGATGTCTTTTTCACACCTCAGCTGGATCTCATTTCTTTCCCTCCCATTCAATTAGACATGTCTGACTGCCTGCCTATCTCATGCCAGATTGTCACATCCAACTTTTATTTTGTCACCAAATCCCCTTTGGAGTTCCAGTGTACCTTCACACTAAAAATCCTCACAACGGAATCACTAAAAGCCCACCTGTAAACTAAGGTTACACATGTACAACTGTATTTAGCGGTCGCATACGGAGATTCGGGCTGTTTGACTGACAAAATGCCTTTTGCAATGTGCTAACCCTATTTTGCGAGTTAGTAACCTATTGCCGGCTCACAAAACAGGTTGTGAGTCGCTATTAGGAAGGGGTGTTTCAAGCGTGTCCCTTCCTAATACTGATTCACAGTGGGATGATGGCCCCAGCACGCCATTATCCCTGTGTTTCAAGGCCATTCCGAATAGGTCTCAATTTGCGACCTACCTCATACATTTTAATGAGGTAGGTCATTTGTGACCCCATTTAGAATCACTAAATGGATCTGAGACACATTAGTATATTTTATTTTGCGATTCGCTAATTGCAAGTTAGTTAAAAATCGCATATTGTGAGTTTCAAAATAAAATGGGCATTCTTCTGGCCCTAAATGATGCACACCCAGCTAACTATGGCACTCAAATCGACTCTAAAAAATATGAAAAACCGTCAGAATAATTGAAAACAATTGCTGTCCTACTAAATCCTCTGCACTACTTTCTAAACTGAAGAAAATGCGAAAGTAGAAACCATCAATCACATTCATAAAAGCAAGCTATATCCAGGAACAAATCATCAAACCACCAAATAATATCCACTCTATTCTGGTACATAAAAGATTGTCTCCTCAGAAAGAAGCTTGTGTCATCCCCTCACAAGCAAATTGTGACATGCTCTCTCAACACTTTGACAAAATCCATACAATTGGGTTCAACATTAATTTGCCTCCCACAAACATCTCCGAACCTCCTGGCAAATTTCCGAATTTCTGTGAAACTTTAAAGCCAATAGATACAGATTCACTGACACTTGTTACCAAGAAGCTTAAATCAACCAAGTTCTTCTTAGATTACATTTCCTCCAAAATCATAAAAACTAATGTAGACTTATTTGAATCAACCAGGTTGTCAATTATAAACTCAGAACTCACACAGGGACCTTCGGTAACTCATTGAAGCTCACCCAAATTATTCCCATTAAATTTTTTTAGAAAAAAGCTGTCAAACCCAGCATCCTAGCCCACTATCAAGCAGGTTGTTACTTGGTTAGGGCAAGCAAGCAAACAAACAATGTGTGAGCAATCACCTGACTGAATATGGAGTAAATGCACAACGGTTCTCTTCATTTCAGTCTGGTTTTCTCTCAGGATACAATATAGAGATGCCGACTATCAAAAGTCCTTGACACTATTCAACACATCCTTGAATATCTTGCTTGTTTGTCTTACTAGACTTGCCAATGGCCTCGATGCAGTTGACTTCGACATTCTAGAACACCAAATGGGTATCACAAGGCTTGAACTCAACTAACTTTCTTCCTTCCTCTTGCTTTACAAGCAAATAATAAATGAAAGTAATTTCACCTCTATGGAAACAGAAGTGGCATGGGGAGTCCCTCAGAGTTCAATATTTGCACCGTCCTTCTTCAATCACCTCCACTGCAGTCTGCTTTAGCAGATTACTAAGGTGCACCAGACGACTTGCAGTTCAGAGCAGTACCAACTTTCTATCAAGTAAGACAAGGTTTATAAATGTACATGTAAGCTTTACATGGTCTTGTGAATAAGCCAAACAGACAGGTCGCCATAAGGTGAGTGGCAGTCTTCTGCCTGTAATATCATACATAGTTGTAATCAATGCAGACCAATACGTTTTGATGACAGAACACTTCCACACCATGTGGAAAAGAATATATACTCAGCACTTTGGGAGCTCATGTGAAACACCCAGATACATTTTAGACAAGCATGTAGGGGCAAGAGGTTTCTCAACCTCACTGATGTTTCCTTCTACCAATATGCAAACAACATTCCACCAATATGCAGACAACATATAATTCTCCAGTATTTAATCTTTCATAGATTCACATGCTTGAATTTTCCTCTTCGTCATGGTGGGAGTCCCATGGTACTTAGACAAGCAGTTCTATAGAATATTATAAACCATTAAGAAAGATAGGACATTTTAAAACCAATCTGCATCATTATGCTAGATCTAAACTTTTGACCAATCAGAGACAAGCCCCAGACCCCACTTGCCCTGCAGAGACACCATACCTCAGATTTCTTACCGCACATTGTGTGTGAGGGAGTCTCCTGAGCTCTGCTCAGTTTGTCAGTAAGTGACTTCAGCTGAATTCAGCTTAAGGTATTGTTTTCTATTTTCTATACTTTCAAGGATGTCGGAAGGATCTAAGAAAAGGCTTTTTAGACCCTTAAGATCTTGTGGGAACGCAATACTTTTCTCAGAGGACCCCCACAAGGACTGTCTTTACTTCCTATATTCCAAGCACACTGCCAAGGATTGTAAATATTGCAGAACCTTTTAGGCCAAAACTTCGAAGGACAGAGACAGGACAGATGACTTGGGCCCAGTCATTACTGATCTCAATGAGAACTCTGGGCAGGAATGGTATGGTCGGAAAGGTGTTCAGGAGGTCGGAGCTCCACTCAAGCCAAAAAGCATCTCCAAGCTAGAGCTGCTTTGGAAACTCCAGTGTGCAGAACTGCTGAGCTAACGTTGCGTGTTCTTGGATGTGGTGAATAGATGTAACCAAGGCTCTCCCCACTGCTGAGATTGTCCACCCTGGCTTTTAGAGAGCCCGCCAGGTGTTGAACCACCAGGGAAATAACCTGCTGTTACAGCCATGTCCCGAGATGCAGGGCCTCCTGACTGCTTGTTGCAGTACCACATGGCTGTGAACACCTGCATTCCCTGGATAGAGGATAGAAAGGCTCTTCGTGCCAGCTGGGTCGCTCTGAGCTCCAGAAGGTTGATGTAAGTGTGTGTCCAGATGTCACTGGAGAGCTAAGACTCCACCTCTCCCAGATGGCTGCCCCATCCCAGGAGTGACACATCTGTCACTACTGTCAGATCTGATTGGGGAAGGGAGAGGAGTCTGCCACTGACCCAATCGAGGTTTGTTAACCACCACTGCAGATCTTGTGCCGTTCCTCTGAGACCTGGACCATGTAAGATGGATTTCAGTGATGTTGCGCCCACTGGGACATCCGGTCCCACTGCATAGCCCGCATATGTCAGCGGGAATGTGTCACAAGCAAGAGGCCATGAAGCCCAGCCGCCTCAGACTCACTGGAATCCAGGATATAGTCTGAAACATCGGTATCCTAACCTGAATATCCTAGACTCACCATTCAGGAGGATAGCTCCGAAACTGCACAGTGTCCAGAACAGTTCAGATGAAAGGAAGCCTCTGAGAGGGATCCAGGTGTGACTTAGGCACGTTGATAGTGAACCCCAGTGAATGCCAGAGGTCTGCCATAGTTTGGAGGTTGGAGACGACAGTCTGGGGTGAGTCTGCCCTCAATGTCCAGCTGTTGCGATAGCGGAAGACTGGCACCCCTGATCTCCGAAGATGAGCTGGAACCACTACCACCACCACAATCTTCTTGGTGAACACCCGAGGAGCACAGGTGAGGCCAAAAGGGAGCACAGCGAATTGAAAGTGCTCATGACCCACTATGAACCGCAGGAAACGTCTGTGAGCAGCAGGAAACGTCTGTGAGCAAGCAGGATGGGAATATGGAAATGTGTCCTACAAGTCCAACACTACCATCCAGTCTCCCGGGTCCATGGTACACAAGACTTGAGTGAGCATGAGCATTTCAAACTTCTCCTTCTTAAGGAAATTGAGGACGCTGTTCTAGGATAGGACAAAGGGCTCTGTCCTTCTTGGGCACCAGCAAAATGTGGGAATAGCAACCACAACCTAATTCGGGCATCAGCACCTTCTCTTTGGCCGCCTTGGCCAAGGGAAGTGTCACTTCCTGATTGAACAGAGAAAAATGTATCTTCATCAGCCTGTGGTTGTTGGTGGTAGTCTCATAAGGGGAGGGAGGATCCCCCGGGCAATCTGCAAAACCCATTGGTCCGATGTGAGAGACGACCAGTGGTGCAGGTGATGGCGGATCCTACCGTCCACTGGGCGCCCATAATGTGCAGGAGTCAGACTAGAAGGGCTATAAGTGGCTGAGGCTGCTGCGTGGGGGGGGGGGGGAATGGGGGAGGGGCCTGACTACTTTCTGCCTGAACCATGAAGCCTGTGGTTACTGCGTCCTTGGCCACAAAAGGAGTGAAAGGCAGATTGAGGGTGGTGAGGGCCCATGGAATGGGCCATGGACCTGGCCGTAGCCCTGTTGTCCTTAAAACAATTCAGAGCTCAATCAGTATTGTCTCCGACGAGACAGGAGCCATCAAAGGGCATGTCTATAAGCAGCGCTTGGACATCCCCAGAAAAGCCAGTCGTCCAGAACCAGGTGTGGCACTGTAAGGCCACTGTTGATGAAACTGCTCTTCCTAGTGAGTCTGTTGTGTGCAGTCCACAATGTTTGGTGAACTTGGCTGCATCTCTCCAATCAGCAAGACCCTAGAAGAGGACACCTACGCAACCGTGTCACACAGAGCGTGGGAGAAGCAGCCCAAAAAGCACGCAGTCCAGGCTGGTGGAAGAAAACATCTTCTTCTCTAATGTGTCCAGCCTGTTGGATTCCCCATCTGGGGGTGCGGAAGGAAAAACGCCAGGGGAGTTGGAGGCTTGTACCACCAAGCTCTCCAGGGTAGGGTTTTGTGTGAGGAAGTTGAAGTCCCTTGGAATGGGACAGGAAATCATCCTGTTCACAGAAGACCCGGTGCTCTGCTTGGACCAGATCCTACTTGACATCAGTAGGGGCTTCATTAAAGGAGAGTAGCGGTTCTGAGGGAGACGCTTCCAGCTGTAGCACTTCAGTCAAGACAGTAGTCTTGACTGCCACGGAGGGATGGTTAAAGTCTGGACCTTGGCTGCCCATTCTCACCACAAATGCGAAGGGACAAGCTTTTGTTCCCTAAAACCAGCAGACCTAGCCCTCCGGGGCCATTGCTCACCAATTGTTCAACAGTGATGGCTCTTTCTGTGTTGAAAAGGTCCAGTCATTGATTGATTAGAGTTGAGTTGCCCAGTAGTGCAGACATAGGTTGGGGAGTGCAATTCCATCTTCTAGCGGTTTCCTGGCCAAATTATCTAAGGCAATTGTTGAGTTGCACCGCCTCGTAGCAGAGTCCTAGTCACTTTGTCCAACATTCAAAAAAAGCATCCAAGGCGTCTTGTAACGTATATACAAATTTCTGCAGGTATGTCATTTTGTATAAGGCAGCCTTTCCCATTAGCGACAACTGGAGTTTCCGCTATCTACCCATATCGCCCCTAGAATTGTCCAGGAACCTGGTGAGGCTTTCCCAGATAAAGAGCTCTTTATCTATAGTCATGACAATGGCCATATACTTCAATCCGGTCTGTTCCCATTTAGGGGGTAGCCCCAATCCTCATGCAGCCCAGCATGTGATAGCAGGTAGGCTATTGATTTACTCAAGTTAATGCAGAGACCTTAATAAGACCTGAACATTGCCAGAATTTGTAGGAATTTGGGCATGGGCCGTTTCGGGTCGGCCAAGTAAAGCAGGAGGTCGTCTACATAGAGGGATATCACATCCTCCTACCGCCATATCCAGGCCGCTAGCAGTTCAACAACCACTGAGAATGGCAGGGGGGATAACAGACATCCCTGGTGGGTGCCTGTGCTCAAGCCAAACTCTGTGGAGGAAGATTCATTAGCCTTTAACCTGGCAATGGGATTGGTTTAGAGTAGCTGACCCTATACAGATGCTGCAAGCCGAAGCCCATCTTTTGCAAAATTGCGCCCATATAAGACCATTCTAGGGAGTCAAACACCTTTTCGGTGACCAAGGTGAGCAGGATGGCCGGATCAGCTATTCGGTCCCTGCAGGCAACGCCTCCCGCTAGTTGTCTTAAGGTGTCTTATTGCCCAGTAGGGCATAAATCCTGACCGGTCGAGCTCTACCATGGAGTACATCACCTGCATCAGGCGACTTGCCAAAACCTTAGCTAGGCAAATGGTCTCAAAGTTGAGCAGGAAAATTGGTCTGTAGGATGCACACTCCTCAGGGTGCTTCCATGGTTTATGGATTATTACTATTGTTGCCCTCCTCAAATCCAGCAGAAGGACCTCATCCCGCAATACCCGGTAGAACATGTCCCACATTGTGCCCTCCACACAAGACCGAATACACTTGAAAAACTCAGGGGGTTGCCCTTTAGAGCCGTGGGATCTCGACCCTTTCAACAATTGCCTCAGAGATTTCCTACTCTGTGATCTTCAAGTCAAAGGGTTTTATTTAGATCTCGGCGGATGGAATACTCTGTCACAAATGTGACGGATATCCCGTCCTCCATATTACCATCTCCCTATACAATAATGGAATCTTGTAATACTTTATTCGATATATTCATATCATAAAAGCACAAACATTTCTAGACATCAAACCAGATTTAAAAAGTATTACATGCATTTTAACATAAAAACGATAAAATACTATGTATAATTAAAAAGCCCAATTAAAAATGCGTTCACAATAGTATTCATATAGCTGAATATAGAGAGGAGGTTTAAATTTTGTTGTCATTTAACAGTCTTGTACGTATAAACCAAGCACTCACAAGGTACTTAGCAACCCCACAAACAATATACAAGGATGTTGTATCAGATACGCAGAACAATCCTAAAATCTCTGGCACCCAGCTCCCTACACACAGGTTTTAGCCATCTTGTTCTAGGGCGTTTGTAGGCCTTGCAACCAAACAAAAAGTGAGGTAGGAATTCTTTCGTGCATGGGCAGCCTGGACAAGTGAGGTCATGATCCCTCATTCTTTTCCATCCTTCTGTAAAATTTTTGAGAGGGAGTATTCCGTACCTCATTTTCAAGAAGAGAGATCTATCTCTTAGAATTCAAATGTAGTCTAAGAGAGGCTCAAACTTTACAATGGGCTTGTGTTCCAAGAATTGACTGGTCAACGCCACCCACTTTGTGCTCTTTAATTCCTCAGCCCGCACCCAGTCCCAATAGATTATTTTAACAATTTGCTTATTGGGGGGGGTGACTGGGTAGCCCAAAATTCGGCCATACCTAAACTCACTACTAACTTTCTCAATTTGTTCAGCCACTGTATCTTATTCGAGGTATTCAGGTTAATCAATTCATCCAACACCAGGCATAGTTTGCCAGTTCTGGTGTCCTTCTCAGGCGCACCCAGAACAGCAAGGGACGGAGGCGTACTATGTCGGAAATTGAGCGTTTGCCCATGTCATTAAAAAGGGGTTTCAAAGGGGTCGAAAGGGGGAGGGATACTAAGTCTCTCACAAACGTATTCTCAGCTCTTACCAAATCCACTATATTCTCGCATCCCCATAATTCAGAGCCATAAACCGCGTAAGCCAGTGCCTTACCCTCGTAGACGGTAAGTGCCGGAGATATCGGCCTACTGGTGGACAGCCGCTGGTTCCTCAAGACCACTCCAGATACTCTTTTGAGGTTTAGGATCATTTTGGCCACGTGGGAGTCCTATTTCATTTTATCCTGACTCCCAAGTAGTCCAATTCCTCCACCACCTCAAGCGGGGACCCATTTAAAGTAATGTTTACTCTCCTAGATTTTTTTGGGAGGATAAAACCATCATATATATATAATGATGGATAAATGTGCAAATCAGCGCTGAAACAACTAAATGAGCAAACAGCCTTTTGAATCACAGGTCCGAGCTGGTGTCTTAAAATCGAAAGTCAACATGGAAAAAGAACGCTATGGGCTGACACATGAGAGAGAGAAACTTGAAATAAAACGGACTGAGAAACAAAATGACTGGGATAAACACACAGTGCAAACAAGCGCCGAAAGGACAACAGCACAATGCTCTACCCACTGAAGGGTTGTAATTAGGAAACAGCCTTTTTGAATCACAGGTCCGAGCGGGTGTCTCCAAATTAAAAGGTAATTTGGAAAGAGAACGTTATGGGGAGACACGAAATAAAAGAAACCAAACTCGAAATAACTCGGACTGTGACACAAAATGACTGGGACAAATGCACGACCACAAGTCCCACAAGCCATTTCAAAACGGAAGTGATTCCATAAAAGAATGCCATTGGAGGCAAACGAAATGATTTTAAACATCGGACGGTGGTTGTGGACAGAGCAAGGCTTACCTTTGAAGAAGTTGCATGTTGGAACGAAACATGTTGGGATTATGCCACAAGCTGCTGTTTTTCCATCAATAAAGAAGCAGAAACAAAGTTTTCAGGTGTGACCAAGTTTTTCCCTTTTGGAGTTAAACATTGTTGTAATATATATCGGCGTGGTTCTGCCGAAGGTCAAACACCGCCACAAGAGCGCCTCAGCTCTTCCGCCTTGAACCATTTTGTTGAACTCGGAAAATCGAAAATAGGGGGAGTGGTGCCGCCGAGGACGGGACCTCGGTATTGGATCAGAAGCCAGTTTCAAATGTAGACTGGCCCGGGAAAACTTTCTGCCAATAATGATGGATAAATGTGCAAATCAGCGCTGAAACAACTAAATGAGCAAACAGCCTTTTGAATCACAGGTCCGAGCTGGTGTCTTAAAATCGAAAGTCAACATGGAAAAAGAACGCTATGGGCTGACACACGAGAGAGAGAAACTTGAAATAAAACGGACTGAGAAACAGAATGACTGGGATAAACACACAGTGCAAACAAGCGCCGAAAGGACAACAGCACAATGCTCTACCCACTGAAGGGTTGTAATTAGGAAACAGCCTTTTTGAATCACAGGTCCGAGCGGGTGTCTCCAAATTAAAAGGTAATTTGGAAAGAGAACGTTATGGGGACACACGAAATAAAAGAAACCAAACTCGAAATAACTCGGACTGTGACACAAAATGACTGGGACAAATGCACGACCACAAGTCCCACAAGCCATTTCAAAACGGAAGTGATTCCATAAAAGAATGCCATTGGAGGCAAACGAAATGATTTTAAACATCGGACGGTGGTTGTGGACAGAGCAAGGCTTACCTTTGAAGAAGTTCCATGTTGGAACGAAACATGTTGGGATTATGCCACAAGCTGCTGTTTTTCCATCAATAAAGAAGCAGAAACAAAGTTTTCAGGTGTGACCAAGTTTTTCCCTTTTGGAGTTAAACATTGTTGTAATATATATCGGCGTGGGTCTGCCGAAGGTCAAACATCGCCACAAGAGCGCCTCAGCTCTTCCGCCTTGAACCATTTTGTTGAACTCGGAAAACCGAAAATAGGGGGAGTGGTGCCGCCGAGGACGGGACCTCGGTATTGGATCAGAAGCCAGTTTCAAATGTAGACTGGCCCGGGAAAACTTTCTGCCAATAATGATGGATAAATGTGCAAATCCGCGCTGAAACAACTAAATGAGCAAACAGCCTTTTGAATCACAGGTCCGAGCTGGTGTCTTAAAATCGAAAGTCAACATGGAAAAAGAACGCTATGGGCTGACACACGAGAGAGAGAAACTTGAAATAAAACGGACTGAGAAACAAAATGACTAGGATAAACACACAGTGCAAACAAGCGCCGAAAGGACAACAGCACAATGCTCTACCCACTGAAGGATTGTAATTAGGAAACAGCCTTTTTGAATCACAGGTCCGAGCGGGTGTCTCCAAATTAAAAGGTAATTTGGAAAGAGAACGTTATGGGGAGACACGAAATAAAAGAAACCAAACTCGAAATAACTCGGACTGTGACACAAAATGACTGGGACAAATGCACGACCACAAGTCCCACAAGCCATTTCAAAACGGAAGTGATTCCATAAAAGAATGCCATTGGAGGCAAACGAAATGATTTTAAACATCGGACGGTGGTTGTGGACAGAGCAAGGCTTACCTTTGAAGAAGTTCCATGTTGGAACGAAACATGTTGGGATTATGCCACAAGCTGCTGTTTTTCCATCAATAAAGAAGCAGAAACAAAGTTTTCAGGGGTGACCAAGTTTTTCCCTTTTGGAGTTAAACATTGTTGTAATATATATATATATATATATATATATATATATATATATATATATATATATATATATATATATATATATATATATATATATATATCTCTCTCTCAGCGAATACGGATATCCAATATGGCAGTAGATACAAACATTCAACCATCACAGTGTGGGAAAATATGGACACAGAGAGCAAATACAAACATCTATTAATCCCTAGCGACATCCCTGTGGTTCTCATCAGGTGTCTGCTGTCATCAGGATGACCACCAGCAGTGGGTGGTAGACTCCTCCCCAAAGTCTCCAGTTGATGTTTGAGTTTTCCATCTTCGCTTCAGCTTCATTCCCCAAAGGTGATCCAGTTGTTACCAGCTTGTAGGGACTGACGCTGTTGAATGTCCGCAACTACCTTGGTCGCTCCGTCTTTGACTGATCTTGCAAGAGAATAACTCGCTGCTTTTGACTTGGGCTTCACTTTGATTTTTGTTTCTGCCAAACCTGTTTCACCCTGTTTCGCTGTTCTGGGGATAAGTCCCTCACGCCTCCAACCGATATCACACCTTAGTGGCATAGCTAAAGAAATGCAATCCATCTTAGTCGATTATGTCCACATTTGCTGATAAAAACTGTGCATATTTCAGGTTCATTGACCTCAAATGACGATTCAGAGCAAGGAAAGTCTTTCTCTGTCACTGCACTGTATTGGTATAGTCCGGTTATATGCTAACAGTGCCATATACCAATTCCCAGGTGCCTTGTTTGCTGTGCAACTGAACAATATGGTCCTGGTTGCAAAAGTGTAGGAATCTGCTCACCACCAGACAGGGCTTCGATCCTGGCACCCGGTAAGCCCTTTCCACTGTGGCCCAGTTAGATTTCATGGCCCCCTCAGCACAGGCGACCGGAACCAGTCCTCAAGGGACAGCTCTATACTGGGACCCTCTGCTTGCTGCGGAAGCCCCACCAGCCACACATTGTTGCATCCTGATCTGCCCTCTGCATCTTCTAAGCTGGTCAATTATTTTCTACATTGAATTCATCTTGCAGTTCACATGCAACAGCGCTGGTCGTATTTGTGTTATCAAAGATTCCGGGTCGGCCACCCGTCAGCCAGCTTTTTGTGATCTGCTCTCAGTAGTTCCAGGTTAATAGCGGCTGCATCAATTTTACTTTCCAATACCGACTTAGTATCGCGGATCACCTCCAGGGTTGTTGAAGTGTGAGCATCTAGTTTACGATCCTCTTCAGTATGGGCCTTGTTGCTGATCCTTACCCTTGGGGTGTCTACCTATGGCCCCATTTTTTGCTTATTGGGTCTTTCTCTGGTGGGACAGAGGGCAGGGAGTACCAAGGGCTTTCGTCACTGCTCCTCCTAGACTGGGCCCTGCCCAACCGAGACCGGATTCAGCCTTTCCTTTAAGGTGTCCACTGGCACCCAGCCTCGGTCATACTGCTTGGGCTGCCGTCATAGGGTCACTCCCTCCCTCTAGAGGACCAGCGCCCCAACACCACAACGGCCCAAGCCCTCAGGAGCCAACTAATCAACACCCCAGGGGGTGAGCCTGGCAGCAGAGCAGCCCAGACCCCCAGCAAGCAGTTGATATCCCTCTAAAGGCACAAGACCCCCTGCCCACTGTAGTCTATAGTTATCCTGCACTGAGTCTCGGTCCTAGAGACCGGACCTCCCACCATCTAAAGAATCTGCACTAGCTGCCTGTCCGTAGCAGAATTGCTTCAAAGCTCTGGTCCTGGCTTTCAAGGCTCTGCACGGCATAGGAGCGGAGTACATCCGCAGAAGAGTCTCATTTTACGTACCTGGCAGATCTCTTAGATCTGCACATCAACATTTTCTAGTCACCCCAAAGTATCTCAGAGCCCGCAGAGGCGGCCGCTCTTTCCAAGTGCAAGTGGCTGGACTTTGGAACAAGCTGCCTCTTCCTCTTAGGCAGGCCGCTAACCTATTTGCGTTCAGTAAACAATTGAAAACCTGGCTGTTCAAACAAGCAATATAATGGTCCACCTTTTTTTGGGTTTTGCTCTCTTCCACCCCTCCTGCATCTGCTTTTTTTTTCTGTCTTAGCGCCGGGATACTCTATTGAGTAGCTGCGCACTTTATAAATCTATCTTAACATAACATGACATGTTGATATTCTGCTGTGGGGGTTGTCTGACCATTCCGCTGTGGCCCTTGGGCTTCATACAGATCTAATGGGCTCTCCTTTCTGGTGACGATTGTCGCCATGGCATTTGCAGAACCCTTCATACATTTCCCACTCTCTTGGGCATAATAAGGGCTACATTAATGAATTCTCAGCTCTCCTCACAACCTTGTCCATCTGACATGTCCACACCACTCTCCTGGGTGATTTCAACCTCACAGATGAAGCGAGTTCCAAAATTAAATTAAAACATCAAGATAAACTGTCTTTAACGTCTTTAACACCGTCTGAGTAGTACAGCATGTCACACAGCCAACACACTCCAAAGGCCACATCATCGGCTTTGTCTTCTCAGCATGACCAACAATCTTGTAGTGTAGTTCCTATTATCCCAATAGGCTCTGCGCATTGGAATAATACCTTCAATAGTATAGGCCTAGACCAGACGTTAACTAGGTCTTCTACTGTCGATATTAGACTTAAAGTTTTGGGTTTGCCAGCTAGCTCAGAGTTCACTAGAAACTTTCTCGAATAGGCAAGGAGGAGTTGAACCTCCCTGGATAGACAAGAAGGGATTTAGTTTCTGACAACCATAGAACATGACAACTTTGCTCTCCCCTAATCAAGAGTGTATCTCTAGAGTCGTGTGAAAACAAAAGACGACTTATTTTACTCAGTCAGTACGTGCATTCTTAGTTTCACCAGATTGTAGAGAAAAGGAAGAGACGGGCGTGTTCAATAAAAGATGGTATTTATTGATCAGTCTCTTTTCTCATACAAGAGAAATGGATCGATATTATCGCAATACTTATGGTTAAGTAAAGTGCATACAATAAAAGCAGAAGTATAAAATAATACTGTAAAAACATTTATATGGTTTCTAAGCCATAAGGTGTTTTAAAATGGATAAAATAGATACATACATATATACATTTGACTAATCGTACTCAACTGGTGTTTCTAACTACGCCTACCCCAGTGTACCTGACCTAAGCCTAATACGTGGGCGGGAATAGAAAGTAGCAGTTTAAGTTAAGTTTGTTTTGCCAAGTGACTGACTCAAGAATTCTCTGCAAGGGGTTATTCAGTTCTGTACCTGGAATCTAGGATGAATGAGGGATGGTATCTCTCGTCTCTGGTCTCGATATTCCAAGCTGCCTGCGAGGGCTGCTCGGAAGCGCCGGAGCTGGATTTCTCGGCAGGAGAAAGCAGCGTCTCGTTCTCAGCGCGTCAGGAAGGCGGGGCTGCGCCAGCGGGGTCTGCTCTGCTCTGGGCTTCGGCAAGTCTGGCTGCTCCGATCTCGTCACCACCGCGTGTGTTTGCTTAAGGCAATACCGGTAATATTTATACCTGTAAGGTGCCGAGATTGACGTAAGGATGGACATAGATACGTCAATAAGGATGTCATACGACTTGGTCGTTAGCACATTCTTTTGCTGAAGTTCTCGGTGAAATCAAAACAATGGCCGCAGGGTTTTTCCCAGGTTGTCATAGGTTTGATTTGTTTTGAGAACTCCGTATGCCTTATCAGGGGCTGGAGGAATATCGCTTGTCTAATTAGATGGCAAGCGTTATGACCTAATCAGATAACACGTTCCTGTGCCGTGGTGTGGCTTAATCAGATAACGGTTTCTGCATCATGGGATGGCTGCTAGTTAACTTGTTAACCAGAACAGGGTCAGGAATAGGGGGATCGATACAGAACCTATAGGAATACATCACAATCTAATGCAAACCACTCATATCCCTGGATTGGATTTATTTATTTATTTTTGAGATTTATAAAGCGCTCAATTACCCCAGGGGTGTCTCTGCGCTACGGACAACGACATGTGCTGGCGAAATGAGTTATTGATTGAATAACTAGGTTTTGGTCATTTTTCTGAATGTTAACAAAGTTTGACATAATCTGATGTTCAGAGGAAGCAAATTCCAGAGCTTTGCAGTGGAGACGATGAATCGTTTATCGCCCCATGTGGCAGTCTTGAAGCGAGGGACCTTAATCAATAGTGCCCTGGCAGAGCGAAGAGCTCTATTGGGAGTGTACATGGTTTGCTCCTTTATTGGAAATTGAGGCCCAAAATCGCGTGTGGCTTTAAAAGCAATGCACAGTGCCTTAAATTTGATGCGATTTTTCACCGAGAGCTAATGATACTGTCTAAGGATGTGAGAGATTGGTTTGAGCTTAGGAGTTCTTGATAGCATTCTGGCCGTGACGTTCTGTACAGATTGTAGCTTTTGCGTGACTTTGTTTTGTGCATTTACAAATAGTCTGTTACAGTAGTCTATAGAGTATAGTACAAGAGTACTAACCAGGGTTTTACCAGTGTTCAAGGAGAGGAATGGTAAGATTTTTTTATCATTCGTAGTTTGTAGAAGGAAGCCGATACCACTGAGTTGGCATGATGTACAAAGGTCAATCTGTCGTCAAATATGACGCCCAGATTCCTGACCTTAGTGATCGGGGGAGGGCCCAGGGTGCGAGGCCACCATGACTGAGGCCAGGCGGGAGCAAGGTTGCCAATTGTCATGACCTTTGTTTTGTCAGAGTTCAACTTGAGGCAATTGCTGGCCATCCAACTACTGATTGGCAGCATGCCTTCTTGGAATTCTGCTGCCACCTTGACGCCATTGTTGGGTATCGCCGGCATAAGATGTAAGGCCCATCCCGTGTGATTTGATGACTCTCGCTAAGTCCGACACATAGATGTTAAAAAGAGTCGGACTCCGCAATAAGCCTGTGGTACGCCGCACAGGAGGGCCAGTTGGGCAGAATAGTAAGTGCCCAAATGTACCGAATGGGTGCGTGAGGTGAGAGAAGATGACAGCAGGTCTCGTGCCTTAAGCTGAATGCCCATTTTAGTGACACGGTCGATCAAGATGGAATGATCGACCGTGTCAAGAGCGGCTGAGGGGTCTAACAAGATGAGGACTGCTGTTCCGCCCTGGTCCAAAATGATTCTAATGTCCTCTGTCGCTTTAATAAGTGCAGTTTCGGTTCCATGTCCTTTTTAGAAACCAAATTGGGTGTTGTCTAGAAGGTGATGTTCTTCTATAAATTTGGAGAGTTGAGTATTCATTATCCTCTCGACGATTTTAGCCGGATGTGGCAGGCTAGCTATGGGCCTATAGTTATTAGTATTTTCCGGATCCAAGTCAGATTTTTTTAATAACGGTTTCAAGATGTTTTTCTTCCAGGAGGTGGGGTAAATACCTGAGGAGAACATGGCATTGGAAATAAAATATTGGCCAAGGTTGGCGCCACTTCTTCAGAAAATTGATTAAACACAGCAGGTGGGCAAGGGTCATTGGCTGAGCCTGATTTCACAGAGGACATTATAATGATAATCTGGTCTGAAGTTATGTTGTGAAATTGTTCTAAAGTGTGGTCGTGGGGTTCTTCCATGAGAGGCATGTCTATAGAGTTAGTCTGAGATGCGAACTTAGAATAAATGCTGTTTACTTTTTTGAAAAAGTAGTTCACTGGAGAGTCACACAATGACTGCGAAGGTGTAGGAGCAGCTGTTCATGCAGAGCCAGATAATTCGGTGACTACTTTGAAAGTTGCTTGTTGGAATTTTTCGCCGCGTCAATCTGTGCGACATAATAATTCCTTTATTCCAATGCAATTAGGTGTTATATTTGGCAAGAGCTTCTTTATAAAGGTGTTCTCTTTCTTAGAGTACGATTTGCGCCAATGTCTTATTCTGTTTCTACATAATTTCTTTTGTTCCCTGAGGGATGCAGAAAACCACGGGGCAGATGGAAATTGGCGATTTTTGGAGTGAGTTTTATTGGGTACCAGCTTGTCAAAAGCCTCATGTAGCCACTTTTCATAAATTGCTGAAGCTGTGTTGGGGTTCGAAGGAACCTCTGGTTGGGTGGCGACAATTGAGCTTTGAGGAGTAGATTGTCATTGCTTTTCCAGGCTTTAAATAGCACAGGTATATTATTGGGCTTAGTCTTGGGGGAGTTATTATTAATGAAAATATCAAATTTAATTACATGATGGTCAGTCCAGATCACCGAAAGGATGTCTTTTAGATGGATTTCAGGTGAGTTGGAAAAAAGGCCATCCAAGATGTGACCTGCTTTATGTGTGGCACTATGAACTCGTTGAGATAGGCCAGTCGCTTCCAGATCTAAAAGTAGTGTGTTAGTGTCTTTATCAGACTGGTTTTCAAGATGAAAATTAAAATCCCCTAGAATCGTGTAGGTTTGTTCAACTGCTATGGGTTCTACCAGATTGCTTAGCGTGGAGAGAAACTCGGTTCTGGAACCAGGAGGGCGGTAGAGGAGAGTGCCTTTAAAAGTATAGGCATGGGTACGTTGAATAGTGAAGTAAATAGCTTCACAAGCCAATGAAGGAATAGGTTCAATTTTGGTTTAAGAGTTTGCTGCGATGAATTATCGCCAGCCCACCTCCTTTTTTATGTAGTCTGTCCTCTCTTATGATCGTGTAGCCCTTAGGGGTGACTGCCGTAAGCTCAGGCCCCGAAGAGGGATCTGTCCTCGTTTCCGTTATAAAAAGCAAGTCTAGGTTATAGTCGACTATCAAATCTGCTATATCATATTTATGTTTGCACAGTGATCGAGCATTTATGAGGGCTGCTGTGATAGTTCTAGTGTTAAAAGGACATTGTGTGTTGTTAGGAGTAGGGTTTGGATGATTGTGCGGTATAAAATGGCAGTAAGGGCAGGCTATAAGGGGATCAACCACTTTGCCATCTCGGTCTTCCTGCTCACCATCCTTAAAAACTAACAGCAACATAAACTGGAAGATCAGACCTTCCAAAAAAAACAAAAAAACAGAAGATTGAACTGCACATAAAACAACACCAAGCCTGGTTCTTCTCTTACTCCCTTCCCTTCCTATAGAATCCCATAAATGGTAGGCCTTCAACGCCCCATCTATCAGAGATCTCACCAACATACTCAACTCCATCAAAGCCACTTCTTATGAACATGATGTCGTACGGTCGTCCTTCATCATAGCTCTTTCTGGGGATGCTCTCTCACCCCTACTCACCACTGTCAAAGCCTCCCTCACTTAGGGCATCTTCCCAGCAGCTCTCGAAACGGGCAGATACTGCCACACCTAGAGAAATTAATTATACCCCTTGATTTCCTCACCATCAGCAGGCCCATCAGCAAGATCATTGAAAAGAGTAGTATATGTTGATTTCCAACATCAGATCTGTAATAATAATCTCCTGCACAACCACCAGTCTGGCTTCGAGGAACTCTCAGCTGTCTTCACCATAGTCGACCATCTTACCCCCATATGCACTTGCACTCTTGAATGGGATTTACTGGCAATGTCTTTCACTGATTCTTTTCCTGCCTTTCCAACTGACACCAGTTTGTTCACAAGAGCACTTCAGAGATCCCACACGATCCCAATCACTTATGGAGTTCCCCAGTATTCCTTACTGTCGCCTGATATTTTCAATTTCTTCATGGAGCTTCCTGATGATCTACTCTACTTTAAAGTCTGTTTTGCTTCAGACATCCAGCGCTTCAAACACTGCTTTCATATCTTGGTCGCTGCGGGCCTGGACATGGAGGCTTGGTGGGGTGGGGGGTGGAGGCGGGGGGGAGGGGGTTATCACAGGCCTAGTGGTTCAGGCCCCCCTAGAGACGAGGGGCCGAGGCCGTCTAGATTTTGGCCTCAGGACTGTCCCGCCCCCCCCCAACGAAGATGAGGCGCATGGTGTCCGCTTGGGGCCTGGGCTACAGGGAGGGCCCAATTGGTGATATGGGGCACCCTGGTCCCTGATGATTGCAGCTGACATGAGTACGCCGCCCTGTGGTGCTCCTTAATATCAACCCCACTTACCAAGCAAGACGAGGGGACGGACTAGCTCTCTTGGGCCCTGGCAATGAATTAATACGTGTGCCGGCCTTTGAAGATTCAATGGCAGTCCTCCAGCTGAAAGTAAATAAGTTGACAATCATGACAAAGGAATTAATGGCGCGAGTAGAAGATGCTGAAGGACATGCCCGCTGCAACAGCCTACACCTAGTGGGCTTTCCAGAGGGGTGAGAGGGTTCCTCCATGGACAAGTTTTTGAAACAATGGCTTTGATCCATCATGCCTGCAGAATCCCTCTCGACATGTTTTGTAGTTGAGTGTGCACACATAGATCCTTGGTAAGAAAGCCACTCCCACCGTATATGAGGCCTCTACCAGTAATTGCCAAGCTTCTCAACTACGTAGATAGGGATGAAATTCTCAAACATGCCCAGAGACAGGACAATATACTATTTGAATCATATCACATAATGATCTTTTCGGACTACACGAGGATGGTACAGCAACAATGCCAATCTTTTGTGTCGGTGAAACAAACGATGGGAACTTAAAATACCATACATGTTGCTATATCCAACGTGATTGAGTGTGGTCTTCAATTCAGACTCTGTTTTTTGATACTTCCGAGGAGGTCTTTACTTCGATTGACATAGCGGTGTCGATGAAGCCCCATACTGCTCCACGTATGGACTCTGACTCACCCGTGAGTGAAGGACGCCATCCTCCCAAAAGCCCACAATTAAGTAACGTGATCACTCCTGATCATCCTAGCGAGATAGTTGTCAAACTGATGAACACTAGCAGCTCAAAGACAGCAAGATAGCACATGACGGTGTTCCTTGCCGATGCCTGAGTGGTGACTCTTTTCCATATATATATATAATGTGGACAATGTACATTAGACTGCATTCTTAGCGCAACACTGTTGTAGTTTCTCTAAAACAGGCATTGAGTTGGGCAAGGGGTATGGGGATTGCTGCCTAGAGGGGGTTTCTTCCGTGACAGATACTTCTTGTTCTCTCGAGTAGTGGGTGGGGGGAATGGTGGATTATCAATTTGAATTTCTGTTTTCCATGTTGTGACATGGCACATCTTTGGTATAGGTACCCCCAGAAAGCCATATGCCTGAACCCCCTGGAGGTACCCGTCATAGCTACTAATGACAGATACAGATTGTGATGGCGCTGTGGGTCACATACGGATTCTTACATGGAATACACAGGGTGTGCTTGATAAAAAGAAACGTGGCGCTGTGCTGAAACAGCCTAAGAGACTGGGGGCAGACATTCTCCTCTTACAAGAGACACATCTCTTAGGGTCCAAAGTACTGTGCTTGATTCGCCTCGGATACACACAGACATCCCACTCTGGGTTCACTAAGGGATCACTGGAAACCGGTATATTAATTCATCAGTAGGATATTGACAGATGATTATGGTACATATGTCATTGTGATCGGTGCACTTTAGGGGGAACCACTCACATTGGGTAGTATATATGCTCCTCCTCCATTAGGGCAGGCTTTTGTTGACACTTTAGTCTGTGGGGAGAACTGCCAAGTAGCCTCTACTTTTTTGGTGGTGACTGGAATGACTCATTGAATCCAGAGGTAGACAGATGGCGTGCCAGGGGGAAGTGGAGATGAGGATGTCTAGATTGGGCTCACTGGTATCCGCCCTGAGTTGGACTGATGCATGGAGGGCATATCATCCAGCCGAAGCAGGCTTCACATACTAGTCGACAGTCCTTGGTTCAATTTCCACCTTTTTTGGGGTTTTGCTCTCTTCCCCCCTCCTGCATCTGCTTTTTTTTCTGTCTTAGCGCCGGGATACTCTATTGAGTAGCTGTGCACTTTATAAATCTATCTTAACATAACATGTTGATATTCTGCTGTGGGGGTTGCCTGACCATTCCGCTGTGGCCCTTAGGCTTCATACAGATCTAATGGGCTCTCCTTTCTGGTGACGATTGTCGCCATGGCATTTGCAGAACCCTTCATACAAAACGCTCCTATATCTGTCTATTACAGACTACTTCTCCAACAAGACACCGACGACATCCTCCAGAATAGTCCTATGGGAAGCCCTCAAACCAACATTACGAGGGAGTCGATATTCGCTTTTGCGCTTGCGAACATTAGTGCATGTCTTGCACATTATTTTCCCTTGAGGTTCAGATGCATACCCCCCTGGAAGAGAGAAGGCACCAAGGGGTTGGCCCTGTCGCACAGCGGCGGCTGCATTTAATTCAGGAGTAGTATCAGCAACTACTCCTTGATGATGCTATACAGGCATGGCAAGCTGCACAGACTTGCATATACCAGTGGGGTTGATAAATCAAGTAGGATGCCTCACATGCTTTGTCAGGCCACACACACAGTCTCCCCAGTTCCCGTGGTGTGCAACACTGATGGTGAACTACGATCAAGTCTGAGGGAAGTGACACAAGGTTTTGCTGCTTTCTATGGCCAATTTTACACCCAAAGGGACACAATAGATATGGACCAGATCTTAGTGTTTATGAAGGCACTGCCCCCTAGGTCCCTGTCTGACTCGGCCCGTGCCCTGTTAGATGAAATGACTAAAGAGGAATTTTCCACATCTGAGATGAGGACTGGGAGGGCTCCGGGGCCAAATCGTTTCCCTGGCAAATTTCTAAAATCCAATATGCTGCAACTCTGGAAATATTTACTGGGAGTCATTCACTCGGTGCTCGAGGAATCAGAGCTCCCACTCGATTGGCGACACACTGACAATGTGGTCTTCCTTAAACCGAGTCACCCCCTGAAGACAATTCCTCATATCACCCCATCTCTCTCCTCAACATAGAGATGGAACACTGGCCAACAGATTAATGAAATATATGTCCTACCTGGTCCACCTTGACCAGGTAGGCTTTATGCCACATAGAGCTACACGCCACAATATTCGGCGCGTTTGTAATACTGTACCCATATCCCGCTGCTCAGAGAGGCCGGCGGTGGTCTTGTTGGCCGCTATATACAAGTCCTTTGACTCTGTTAGCTGGGCATATTTATTCGCACTCCTGCTTTTTAATTTCGGCCTGCAATTGTTTTATTCTCCATACACCTTCTCGGCTCCCTGCGAGATTCATAGAGGTCCCAGACAGGGGTTTTCACTGTCCCTACTGTTTGCGCTTGCCATGGAGCCCGTACCTGCTTGGGTGAAGGGTAGACGCCCTGGTGAGAGGTTTTGAGTGGCCCGCTGCTGTGTTTGATAGGTTTGCATTATATGCAGACAATGTCTTATTCTTCCTTACACATCCCTTGACTTCGGGGGCCTGCATCCTCAGCTCTTTGAGACCTCCAGGCTATATATGAATATAAAGAAATCTGTGGTATTACCTGTGGGAGGGACCATTGGCGATATGGGGTGAGCCACATTAACATTGGTTACCACCATGTTCGAATATTTATGGGGTGTTTATCTCATCGGACCCTGCTATCTATTGGCCCCACAACATTGGCCCACTCTTGTCACGTGTAAATAAGATGTGAAGACCTGGTCCTCAATGCCACTATCTCTTCTCGGTCGATCATCAATTATCTAAATTGTCTCGGTTCCTCGTATGCTTCACCAGCTTCAGCCTTCCCCATACATTGTCCCAGCATCTTGGTTCCAACAAGTAAACAGTTTTAAACCACTTCTTATGGAGTGGTGGCACAGCGGATGTTGGCCTGCGGACATGTTACCAGCCCACGTATTGCAGGGGCATTGCTGCTGCTGATATGTAATCCTACTATTTTGCCTCTTATTTATTGGTCATTAATAACTGATGGTATTGCACTCATGACAATCCAGCATTTGCAACGGAGAAATGGGTAATGGTTTAATGTGTCTGGAGGCGCTCTCCCTCACCGCTAGGGCGGCGGGGAGATTGACGCAGGAGACTTCTGTATGTCTGGCCATTTGTCTTAGATGGGTGGCCTCATTGCGTGGGTTTCATAGATAGGACGGCATAGAGATATCCACACAAGGAGATGTCATGTGGGGCACTATTTTAAAATAATTTTGGTAATTGCAAAATGAGTACCAGCTTCACTGCAGCCAGGTGTAGAAATATCTACAGTTCCGCCATGCCATATCCTCTTCATTGTGCGACGTACCGCTAATACCAGAGTTTAGCCTGCTAGAAGGCAAACTGTTAATGGGTGACTTAGGTACTCATAAGATCACACAAAACTACCAGACCTTGGTCACAAACAGCTCCACAACCTTGCCTGCCGGTCTAGTGACATGGCAGAGTGACTTTGAGTTTGATGCAGAGGACTGGACAGAGGCCCCTGGTAAAGCCTACTATACCAGCCCCCGGTTGTGGCGCATGGGTGTCATTTGCTCGCCCACATGCCCTTCAGTGTGTGAGAGGAGGATACCTTCCTCAACACAGTGTGGTGTTGTGGGACATTGCAGCTCTTCTGGCATGAGGTGACATCTATTCTGGCAGAGGTCCTCTCCTGGAGCATTCCGTTTGACTCTAAATTGATCCTCCACTGTACAGAGGGGGTGGAAGGGAACCCCTACAAACTACACTTGTTATTTCTTGGATTCACACTAGTGAAAAGAGACATAGCCAGAATGTAGAAAGTGGATTCTCCACCATGTATCGGGCATGGAAGAAAGGTATGAATCATTATATGAGCCTAAAGATTGCAGTGTACCAGACTAGGGGCTTCCCATAAAAACATCCAAAAGTAGGGTCCGATGATAGAGGAATTGTCCTGGCTCCTGTGAGTACTGTTGAGGCTCTATTAGATATTAAAATACAAACATACAGAGGTACAACATGATGGCTCAATGAGGAATCTAAGAACATCTGCATACGGGCCCTATGAGGGGCATGTTAGGTTTGAGGACGAGAACGATTGTCATTTTTGTTTCACATTTGTTCATGGGTACTGACCCTACAATTATTTGCATATGTATGTGGGCTGTTCTGGCCTGGCTATATTGTCAAAACTCAATAAAAGATGTTGTGGACAATAAAACACTGCTTGCTTACTATTCAGAGCTGGACACGCAGTGCCTGCCTGTATCTGAAATCAATCAAGACAGACGAGACGAGACAAAATTCCGATTATTTGGCAACAACAACTATAAAAAAACATAGTAACATGGCTCAGTGTCCATAACCTTCACTGCTTTGAACACCAACTTCCACCGAATGGCAAGTCACTTAGTTTCACACTGTGCAAAAACCTTACCCTCAAAAGATCTAATGGTCATACAAAGAAAGACAGCCTGTTACCACCTCTCTTTTCTAAAAAAGAAATAAAATAAAATAAAAAAGTAAACCTTTTTCCTCCACAAAGTGACTTCAGAGCCCCTTGTTTAAGCCCTTGTGTTCTATCATTGGATGGTGGTAACGCCCGGTGCTATGGCATCTCTGACTTTTTAAGGGCATCTTGCATGGTGCAGCATGTCTCACCCAGGGTCTGAAGAAATATGATCACATCCCAAGATAACCGGCATTTCCATCTATGTACCCAGGATCTGGAACAATATCCCTGTATTTATCAAGATCGCCAAAGCGTACACCATTCTAGGAAAGTGTAGAAGACTCACCTCTTTAAAGAACACAACTTCACAGTGCAGTAAACGTCTCGGTAGGAAATGAGGTTATTTGTTGCAAAAGATGTGAGTCCTTCAGTAGTAAGAAATCAGTAATTGTCTATTTACTGGGGCCATTTACCCCATTGTAGCACTTGACTCTTAGAGGATTGCGAATCAGAGCAGTCTAAGGCCTACCCAAGGGAGGAGGTTGGGGTTAGCAACCCCCATTTTCTGGAATGCAGGAACAATTCTCAATAAATTATTGTTCAGTCAGTGCCTTTTCTTTTAAAAAGGAAAAGCATGTTTATTACACACACCCTACTAAATACTATGCATTAAATTACAAATATGTACATCTGATAGATGAGAATACCTTTGCTGACCCCCCCCCCCCCCTCATACCATATGAAAACCCCAGTGGCTGTTAAACCCCACAGTCAAAATACCACCCACTTATACCAGATGCAACTGAATAATATATGGTGACGTAATTTTAAATAAGGCAGGCCTACTAGCTTAGTCAGGATGAGACCACATTAGTACATTTGTATTGCCATCAAAATCAGCGTGGACTGTAACCATATTCAAATCCATTCCATATAATGTTAAACATAGCTTTGTCCATTCCCTGTTATCAATACATTTTGACTTCAAAAACAAGCATGTGAGTCTTTCTTTTACCAACATTAGCCTCATACTGCAGACACAGGAACAACCATAGGAGTCCCTCTACTTCATAGCCCAAGAGAAGAAGCTTCAACTTTGGGAGTGCACAAATGTAAGGCTAACCTCTTCCAGGATCATTTTTATAAGGCCCCAGGAGCCTTGGGGTTAACTTATATCCGAACACTTCTTTGAGCTGCTGTACATCATGCAGCCTCTACCCAAAAACGTGGACATAACGTTGGTGGTGCCCCTGCCTGTCCTCTGGGCACCACAAAGAAGAAAAGTATGCAAATAAGTTCCCTTCCGGGGTATTATGTGGCACTTCAGCCAAATAGGGTGAACATTTAATTAGTTGCTTTTCACAGCATGGCAGAAAACCATGTGCTCAGTGCATGGCCCCCCACTGTGCCTCCATTTTCATCTCTGGTGTCCCTGTTTCACCTGGGGCATCCACATGGTTTAGGGCTCATTGGGGCCATGGGAATAGCTCCAAGGCCTCCAGCTGCATTAATTGGTCCTTGCACTCAGCAAAAGCTGGCATCCTGTGTGCTACTTGAAACCACACGTTTTGTAGAGAGCTGCTTTGTCTTTTGCCCTGTGCCAGGCCTGTCCTTTGCCTGACTCTTGGTACTCTTTCTCTGCTAGTGGGTGAATTTTTGTACAGCCCCACCCCCAGCAGCCACAAAACACCCTCCCTGCCACACTCACCAGGCCCCAGAGCCACCTGGCATCTTGTAGAGCACCCCAGTGACAGTGGAGTCTGAGGCAGTCCATAGAAGCCCTAGGGTAACTATCCAGAGTGTCCTAATCAGGCTCTTTTTCCCCAACTCATCGTGGGGGGGGGGGGGGATTCGACGGCCGCCCTAGTCCTGTGGGTTAACTGGAGTAACAGTCCTTAGTTCAACCTTGCAGGGAATCAAGTGGTTTCTCCTTCCAGCTGGGCATTCTTTCTCTGTTGCTTCTAGGTCCAGGATCTTCTCATCTGTCTTTCCCTTGTGCATGGGCTTTTGATGGGGTTAGAAAATTTTAGGGGACACCTCTGACCAAATTATAGAATGCCACATCATTCCTCCACCCTGGTCCCAACCTTCCTGTACAGCATTCTTGGGTAATTCTAAATTGCAGCTTCACAAGGTATTTCTGCTAAGAGCTCCCCCGAGAGCCTTTGCTCCGCCCCTTACTAATGCAGATGCCTGATCTTTTCCACCAAACTTCAAAGGTGAGCCCCGCCCATGTTGGCTCTGAAAGTGTGGGCTTCTTACGTTGTTCTTTGTTCCAGTGGGCCTGGGTGTCCCAGTCCAGATGCATTGTGACAAACTAATTAACAGATGCAGATTTCCTACCCACCCCTTCCTTTCCCAGGTAAAGGGTCAAGCAGTGGTAATTTCTGTATTGTGTGGAGAGGCCGTTGATCCCTCTTCTGGGGAGCAGAGTAATTACTTAGCCCTGTGTGGGGGAACAAAGGCATGCTATCTAACCCTGAACTGAAATAAGGAAATATTACAAATATTAGTCATAAAATGTGCATGTAGAATATTTGGGGACTGACGTGTTATTCACTGCTGCATGTATAACCTCAGTTTGAGACTTTGCTGGACCCTGTAGTCCTAAGTTAAGTGAAAGTGTGCTTTAAAGCCAATCTCACCTATAATGTGTAATACAGTGAAAACACCACAGACCTTGGTAACAATTGTGACATGACACTAAAAATGTGTTGACGTATATACTGTAAATATAATATTTAGCCACATACTTTCTTCCCCTGTATGAAGGACATCAGAAGCAAATAGATCCAGAAACATTCAGACATTTCTACACCTACTGGAAGGAAACCGAAGCAGAAGCGCAGGATGTCGACCTTCCTCCAGTTGTACTTGACCATCTGGATAAAACGGAATGTGTCTACAAAGTGTCCAGTTCAGTGAAAACAAATTATGGTGTTGGGAAAATAGCGATGACACAAAAACGCTTGTTTCTGCTGACTGAAGGCGGACGACCTGGCTATTTTGAAATATCCACATTCCGAAATATAGAGGTAATTTATCTTGCCTAAAAATGTATTACTCTTGCTGAAAATTAAAGACATTAGGCTGCATTTATATACCCCATGTGAGCCAGTGACTTGGTCTGTTGCAAGAACGGTGTCGACACCAGAGTTTAGATGGACTGTTAATGAAACCGATCACGCTTGCGATATCCCTAGGAGACTTTATGAGAAGAAGCAACGCTGGGTGCTCCGCCTCCGTACTGACAGACCATTCATGATTAAATGACGATATTACCGGAAGAGATTCCAGTAGTCATCCCAATTCCATATACATACTGTATGGTTCAAGCGGTATACTTACTGTGTGTTCGCTTCTGTTTGCACAACATCCATTATGATATGTCCCTCAAGCAAGCTCTAAAAGATAGCCCTCCCTGTTTCATTTTTCTGCTTGGCAGGGGGGACAAACAACTGAGGTCTTTTTGTTGCTTCTTATAAGAAAGATACACAAAACCACTACTGACACACATGTGTAGGTGAAGTAGTTGTGATTTGGTGTGTCCCCATACAGCTAAAGATTAACCAATTTTACTTTCATGAGATATTATTTCCCACTTTGTCTGTGCTTTTAGCCCTCTCTATATTTTACCAGGTTGCCACTGCACCGGGGATAGTAATATTACCTTATCCCTATGTATGGCCTTTTTCCTGGGCGTTTAATTTTTTTTTCTCCATTTAGCATGACTTGCGCTTTGGGGCTCCAGTGCAAGACGGCCCTCGAGACATTGACACACCTATAAGGATGCTCCTTTCCCTCTTGGGCCCGCTGCCTAGGCCTTCCGATACCTTCAGGGGCGAGGACAGGGGTAGGTGCTAGTAGGCAGTTTCCAGAGTTGACAAGTAAGTGAGGGCTCAAAGAGGCTTTGTATTTGGCAGCGAGTATTTATTACATGGGGGCCCAGTTTACACTCTGTTGTTACTTGCCCAATATACAATCTGGATTAATGCAAATCCTGAACTCTATTTTACATTCCTGATGCAGGTTATGCTCTGTGTTGGCATCCTCGCAATCGGATAGGTCGATTTGCTCTTTCTTGCAGGAGGGTGAGGATCTGATATTTTGACCCACAGCCAAAGATTCAGCCCCTATCCCGACTGACACTAAGGGGTGATTCAACATTTCCGGGAGAAAAACACCGTCTCATTCGAAAATCCAAACCGGTCAACCTCCCTCCCGAGGCATCCCCCTACACATTGATTCTGGCAGGGGTACCCGAATTAAAATCCATGGTAACCGAATCAATTTCTTCACTTAATTAATACACGCTCTCTCCCCCAACACCACATTGATATCTTTCTTCTGCTAACCGCCGAAAACCCAGACATTCTGCTGCTCTCCGAGACCTGGTTGTCTGACCTGTCTCTCCCAGATATTTTGGCTGCGTTACCCCCCAATTACTACCTGTTGAACGCCAACCAGCCTGACGGTCGCCGCGGCGGTGGGGTTGCAGCAATCATCCGCAAAGACCTACCCCTCATCAAGTCTTCATCACTGTGCCTCCCTGATGTCGAAAATCTTGTAATCAGCTTGCCCACCGAAGCCGGTGCCCTAACTCATCATTTTATATCGCCCGCCTACCCCCATGCCTCTGTTTCCTGCAGCTTTTTTCGAGCAGCTTTCTGCTTTAATGACCTCCTCAGTCCGTATCGCCATATATGGCGATTTCAACTATTGGTTTAACCATGCTGACGCCGGTCCTCACGCCACCGAATTGTTTGAGGCACTTTCTAGCCTCAACTTGACGCAGCATGTCACTTCCCCCACTCATATTGGGGGCAACATTCTAGACCACATCTGGACACAGGGGGTGTCGCTCTCTATCCTGACCATCTCCCCTTGTGTCTGGTCCGATCACTCACTGATCGCGTCATCTATTCTTATAAAGGGCCTGGTTAGGCCCCCCTCCCGGCACGGAGGGGTCGCTCGAAATTGGAAGTCTCTCGACCCATCCGCTTTCCTCTCTCTTCTCGCTAAGACTCAGCCTGTACTCTCTGACTCCCTAGATGTCAACACCATGGACGCCAACATCTCACATTGGCTTACGACGGCTAGCGACGTATGCGCACCTCTTTCCTGCTTTTCCCGTACACACCCCAACAAGTCCCACAAATGGTACAACCCCACTTTAAAATTACAACATCTGGAGCTGCGCGGACTGGAACGTAGATGGCGGCGCAACTATCTCAGCTCCGACAGGGAAGCTTACGTCTCTGCGTGTAAAGCTTACAAAGCCACAATCATTTCTACCAAGACTGCTTTTATCTCTAATAGAATTCTAACAGCCCCCAACAGATCCAAGGAGATCTTTAAAGTCCTTGGCGAACTGACATCGGACGCCAGGACACTCCCGAGCCCATCCCCTTCCTCAGAGTCATGCACTGCCTTAAATTCATTTTTCATCGACAAAATCATCGCCATTAAAAATTCCATTCCTTACGCTCCTCCCCCAATAACAGCAGCACCCCCCCTTTTAAACACCTCTACCTTCCCTCAGTTCCCCGCGCTTGACTTGGAATCTCTTGTTAAACTGTCCACTCGTGTGAAATCTGGATCCCCCAAGGACTGCTTCCCTCCCTCTGTGCTCCGCGATATCTGCCAAACTCTTCCACATTGCATCCTCCCTCTTCTTAACTCTTCCCTCTCTTCGGGTATAGTCCCCAGTTCATTTAAGGAGGCCGTACTGTTGCCTCTCTTAAAAAAACCTGGCACCGATTCAGCGTCCCTGGCCAATTATCGCCCCATATCCCTCCTGCCCTTTTTATCTAAAATCCTGGAGGCTCACGTAACGACCTGCCTCTCGCATTTTATTGAGGAGACCAACTTTCTGGCGCCCAACCAGGCTGGGTTCAGACCAGCCCATTCCACGGAGGCTGTGATCCTTGCCGTGGTGGACAACCTTAGACGCAATGATGACAGAGGGCAACCCCAGGCATTAGTCTTGCTCGATCTATCGGCGGCATTCGACACGGTGGACCATAACATCTTAATCCACCGTGTCGAGTCCGCCGGAGTCTGTGGGGTTGCTCTGTCCTGGATCAAATCCTTTTTAGAGGAGAGATCCCAGGCAGTCAGCATGGCCCCCTTCCGTGCCACCAGCGTCTCATCATCCTGTGGGGTCCCTCAAGGTTCTTCCCTGTCTCCCCTCCTTTTTAATTTGTACCTCCAACCCCACCTTCACTCCTTAGGTAAGTGGGACATCACCGTGTTCAATTACGCGGATGATCTACAGATTATTTTTCCCCTCACCACTCCCGGCGCCGCCAAAAACTTTCAGACAGTCTTGTTACACATCCAGCATTGGATGAATCAAAACCAACTCAAGCTCAATCCGAGCAAGACTGAGCTTCTCCTTCCTGGGAGAAGTGCCCCTTTTTGGGGCCCTCAGTACTGGCCGGTTGAGCTCGGAACACCTCCTTCTCCTGCTGGATGTGTAAAAAGCCTCGGGGTCCTGATTGATTCCGGACTCTCTCTCAAGGCACAAGTGAGCGCAGTAACATCCTCCTGTATGTTCCAGCTCTACAGGATACGGAAAGTCGCCCACTTTCTGTCGCCTGAAGCCTTGTTGCAAGTTTTAATTGCCCTGGTGATGTCCCGGCTGGACTTTTCCAACTCAATCTATTACGGTCTTCCCAAATCCCAGCTGGCCAGGTTACAGATCGTGCAAAACCAGGCAGCTCGGCTCGCTTTAAGGATCCCCAAATGGCAGTCGGCTCAACCTCTGCTACGCCACCTTCACTGGCTACCAGTCAGTGACAGAATCACTTTTAAGGTTCATTGCCTGGTCTTCAAAGCCCTCGCTGGCCCCTCCCCCGCTTTCCTTAAGTCCCTAATCACTCCCTACTGTCCTTCTCGCACTCTTAGGTCTACTCATCTCCAACTCCTAGTTGTTCCTCGTTTCAATCTCTCTAGATCGGGCGGTCGCAGCTTTTCTTGTCTAGCCCCTAAGCTGTGGAACTCCCTCCCACTTCAACTCAAGTTTTCTTGCTCCCTCCTCTCCTTCAGGAAATCATTAAAAACACTACTCTTCCCTCCCCCCCACTAATTTTTCTCCTCTTTTCTGTCTCCTCTCTTCCTTCCCCAAGTCCGTTTAGCGCCAGGAAACTCACGGTGACAGTGCGCTCAATAAATTCATCATAACATAACATAACATAACTTAGGAACAAGGTCATTAGCTGGTTATCCATAAATAGACCACTTCCGAGAGGTACAACCAGTGACATTTCCATGGTGAGGCGGGTTCCATGGGTGGGATATTCTAGAAAATCAATTAGGGGGGCCTGTATTTTGGTCACTTTTAGAGAGCCGGGCACAGCTGCTTATATTTGTGACTGGGCTTCCGACGACCAAGGCAGTAACATCCAAGCCCTTCCCTTCTCATTCTTTTATCCCTCAAGTTTATATAATCTGGAGGATCAGAGATGGGGGCAACATCAAGAGTTGTTGGACGATTGGGAGAGTTGTCGCAGGGAGAGAAGCGCTTTATTACATCACAGGGGAAGACCCTTTGACCACTTCTCACCGTATGGCGAGGAGGAGGGTTGGGAGACTATTACCAGGAGGAGGGGTGGGGGCCGAGGAATCGCGAGAGGGATTCCGGGGCCCCATAGAATACACTACCCAGCCCATTTTCCTACCCACAACAGATACAGCACCCTGGAAATGGTGGATTGACGCTCCGAGATTCAGGGGAGTGAACTTCCCGTACCCCACTGGACAGGGAATGGCACAACCCCGGAACAAACACCACACACAAGGGCTCAAAATGAACCAACACCGAGTCTAGCTCTGGAGCCTAGTCTAGTGGTCTCAAATGAGACCTACTCCAACACAAGATTCACTCTGAGGCCTTCGCCCCCTTCCCAGATGGTCAATGTTGGAAATGGGATCCCCGGCTGGCCAGGGCTTTCGCCAAAGTCAGTCAGAGACCACCACACCCAAGTCAGGGCAAGGGAGTTACACGCCAAGATAACCCCTACTCACCCTCTAGGTAACGTGGCGCGAGCAGCAAGGCTAAACTTGGAGGCGATGTAGGCTAAGTATTTGCGCACGCACCCCAGCAACAACAACCAAAGGCCCACCACAAAGGAAACTCCACACAAGGTTATATAAAAAATAGCCTTTGTATTACACCAAAACACATTAGATAAAACACACACTTTACAATGTGCCAGAGGCACGGGCAGAATTTACAGGGGATATGTACAAGACAGGGCCGCCTGGACCACTGTCAGGAATCAGAAGTATCACTTTCAGAAATAGCACTTAGAAGGTAAAATATAAATGTACTTTAGCACAAAATAGCACACAACCAGTATCTACTGGTAACAGGACCTCACTAGCACCACCTGTACTAGGGAGAAAACAACCACCTATGTATTACAATACCTGTAGGGGTGTAAGAACATACACATGATACAATGCATGACATTCATTCAGAGGTGTAAAAACAATATCAATTGCGCCAATCTCACAAGTCACCACCTGTGACTGTCCATGTGTCCCAATGTCAGGGTCCTAAACGTGGCCGCTGCCCACGAAGTGCTGGGCAGCTGGAGATGAGGATGGGGCCAACGCTGGAGCCTCGCAGGCTCTGCAGAACTAAATTGTCCCCCTGAGCCTCTCAGGGCTCTAGAACAAAGGTGGACAAGGAGCCTCTCAGAGGCTCGCAAAACAAATGCGCAAATTAGAGCTTCAGCGCTCTTACAATCATGAAAATGCCCCCAGAGCCTCTCAGGGCTCTCACCACGATGTGGGCAATGAGCCTCGCCGGGCTCGCGGAATGAATCTGGCTTGTGAGCCTCTCGGGGCTCGAAGATCAACTATGGGGCCCTGGAGCCTCTCTGGCTCAAAGAACAGAATGCCCCCTCAGAGCCTCAGGCGGCTCTCCTCACTTGGGCCGCTCTAAGGCCCGGTCTGCACACGGAAGGGGAGGGGCGGGCACCGACAACGTGCCCCGACGCCCTCCTCCCTTTCCTCACTCTCCCCCGGCCCCGCTGCACTCACCGGGTCTCCTGACGGCAGCAGCGCGGGGCTCTTCTCCTCACTCGGGAGCCTCGCGGGCACGGGAGCAGGCTTCCTTGGTTTCCCGCCTGGCCTCGTCACGACGTCCTTCTGCCTGACTTCCGCCGGGGCCGCCAATGGCAGCGCGGCCCTGGGGGTCAGGAGGCGGGACTTCCGGGTCGCGGAAGGCAGCGGCCCGGCAACAGCTTTCGGGGCTCCGGGGCTGCGGCGGTGATTCCTGGGCAATGCCGGGTGGGCACCGGCTCGTAATCAATAAAAGGACACGGGGCAATGCCGGGTGGGCACCGGCGCTCAAATTAAAAGTCAAGCGAGGTGGCACTCGCTAATGCCGCAAATCGGCAAAATCAGGCGGGCAGATGCCGGGTAGGCACCGGCTGCATACAGCGCGCTCCCAAGCGCTTAGGGGCCACAGAAAAGCGCGCCTAGCGCTAAAAATAGAAGCAAAGCGCTATTGAGCGCTGGGGCACCAGGAAAGCGCGCCTAGCGCTATAAATCAAATAAGAGCGCCTCCAGGCACTCTAAGTCAAAAGCAAAAGCTCCAGCAGGGACTGGAGGCAGGCAGAGGGGCAGGGCAGGGCCAGAGCCAGCACACTGGGTCTCCAGGCAGGGAGACAGTCCAAGTGGCGGTCCTCCTGGCCCCAGCAGCAGCAGCAGCCCCCTCTGGCAAGGATCCAAAAGTAGAACAACTTCTGTGGGGACACAGCCCCATTTTTATACAGAGAAATCCTTTGTTCAAGGGTGCAGAGTGGGGGCGGAACCAGTCGCAGCTGGTTCTTGAGTACTCTGTTTACCTCAACCACCCTCTCTATTCACTGGCAGGGCTTGGGTCATTAGACACACCACAGGGGGGCGGAGCCAACATTGTGTGGGGAAAACCCAGCCCATCCAGGACACAGGTACACTCCTCCCCCACATTACTCATGCAGATCTCCCACTCACCACCGGGCAGACCCATCCAGACTTCCTGGAGCCTGGCATGCCAGCCAGCTCCAGCCAATCACACGCCAACACCCTCACAGCACACGTACAGCCATGTCTAGAAATGGCGCTTCTCTACTAGACACATACATGCTGCATATACCATCTCGCAGCATTCACTCTCACGAGTCCACACATACCAGACTCAAGCCTGTACACCCCACGCATCAGGAACTACCAGGGACACATACATTCCCCATGCATTCCTATGGGCGGGCAGGCCTAGCTCAGCACATGCACTCAGAGTGCGCACGCACTTTCCACTGGGACACAGTGAAAGTGCGCAGAATCCCAAAAATCACCATTGCCAGGTCACCATTCCACGCAAAAAGTCTAGGGGTGAACCTGCCCTAAGGGCCAAAGTCCAACATAACCCCCTTCCAGCCAAAACGCAGGGGAGACCAATCACCACCGTGATGGACTTCCCTGCTTGGGGCGATAGAACACGGACGCAGGCCCGCAACTGCAGGGACACCCTCCTGTTCTACGCCACGGTGAACCCATGGGATTCCTTCTCAACACACTGTCTGGACCAACTGGGCTACCCCACTGGTACTCCCAAGTTGTCCGCGGCCAGGACCAGGCCCTGGGCCACCCAGGTGCCACTGGTCCTTGCCAATTCGCAGAGCGGGGGGCAGTAACCCCTGGCACATAACGGCCATTTTCCACTCTTCCTGTCTGCAAGACAGGACTAGACTGCCACTGGTTCTCCAGCCTAGGGCCTACAACCTCAGGCGGACCAGGAGTCTCAGGGAAGGCTCTCCTCCCCTTACCTCTTCTCCTAGGGTTCCTCCTCCTCCGGCGAGGGGTACACCTAGAACGCCATTCCAACCCAGGGCTTATCCACTCAGGTTGCACCGGGGTCAGAGGGGGGCTCTCCCACCCTCTGCACCCCCTTCCAGAGGTCTGCCCTCTCCCACCTGGAGAAGTTCCTCTGGAAGAAGAACCGGTCAGGACACTGGTTACAGTCATCCTACCCTTCAGGTCAGGCTGATCCTGAACCTGGCCTTCCAACCTCTGGTCTAAAACCTTCGGTGGAACAATTGCCTGGCACTCCAGGACTTCTGGGGACTTACACTCCATCCCCCTGAGGCTAACAAATGAGACATATGTTGTGTGACTGTCTGTCTGGCGCAGATCTCCCGCCCTCTGTCCACCTGACAGTGCGTGACGATCCCCCAGACCAGAAGTGGTGTTACCATGGTCACTACACGGGAACCTAGCCCAACTGGGTAGTCCCTGACCCACTGGTCCTTCCACTGGGGAACTCCCCCAATCACTCCTCACTCTGGACTCCTGTACCCTCCCTACCGGAGCGGTACTGCCAGACTCTAGAACCATAGGAGCTCTGGTTACAGACGCTCCAGGTCCTCTACTCACTAGGAGATCTTCCTCAAGTGGACTAACAGGACAGCCTAGGTCCCCAACCTGGTGTTCCCTACAGAAACCATCCAAGTCCTGAGGCAGGGCTTCGGGCGTCCGGGGAACCTCGGTCTCCCCCTCACTCCTGCTCCACTGAGCCAGGCAGTGAGCCCCTACACCCTCCTCGCTATCCTGGGACCTAGCTGGGCTACACTGAGCCTCCTCCACCACGCTGGGCTGGAAGATACCTGAACCACTACTTTTGGAGTCACTCCCTAATGACTCTAGAGAACCTTTAGCACTCTCCCAGCGGTCTGCTTCATCTGCAAGCTCACTTGGACTAAGGGATTCAGACTTCAACAGGTGCTGGCGCAACTCTGGACAAACAACATTGAGCAACTGCTCTTTGAGAAACATATTCAGTACTCCGTCTCTCTCATCATCCGAGCTAGCCTCCAGCCAATCCCACATTGCATCAGAACAGTCATCCATAAAAAAAACCCAACTCTGATGAGGCAGTTTCCTACCGCCCCTGAACTTCAACCTTAACTCCTCCTCTTGGGAACAAGGGACCATACGTTGGGCACGGGGTAGGGGACTTTCTGCACTGAAGTCTAAACAGCTGCCACCACTGGACTCAGCCCTCCCTGGGGAATCCAGAAAATTAAAACTGCGCGCAGGGGATAGTCTATCCTCCAGAGCTACTTTGCCTCTGGTGGAGGCCCTCTCAGCCTCCTCTATCCTTTCCTGCGCTAAGACCATCTCGGTCTCTAGCTGTTGCTTCCTAAGCTCCAGCTGCGCCATAGCCTGGGCATGCTCCAACCTGAGCTTTTCTAAAGCCAGCTGGTGCTCCCTTTCTCTCCTCCTATCTTCCAGCTCCTCTGGGGACAGGGAAAGGGACGAGGCGCTGCCTCCTATACTGGACCCAGCAAGGGACTCCCTATCTATGGGGTCCTCACTCTCTACTGGCATCCAGGTGCTGTCATCTTCTTCCTCCTCTTCTGAATCTTCAGGGCTCCCCACAGACCCACCACCCTCCTGGTGTGGGGCCCGGGCCCTTTCCTCACTGCGCTCAAGATCCCATTGATCCTCTTGCCATTTGACCATGCATCTCCTAAGTGCATACCATCCTGACTGATCCGCCCCTATGCCTCTCTCTTCACAGAACTTTCTCAGCTCCCACACACCGTATGTGGCTAGATCATTGAAATCAAAAACCAGCTCCATTCTGGCGGACGTTCTTGAGAAGAGATCACACAGGGAACCTAGGGGTCTGAGCTAACACAGGAGTACACAATTCACAAAGGTATCAGCAAGCTCTCTACCCCAGAGAACTCACACTCACTTGCCTAGTGCCACACACCATTCATCCACACACAACCCTCCCCTCGGACTGGTAAGGCAGTTTCTACCACCCCTGATTCCTCAACCTGACCACAAGTGACACAGGTACCGACTCTGGGCGCAGGGTAGGGGACAAATGTACTGACACAATTGCACAATGATACCTTCAGGAGAAGAAAATATGAAACTTCCAAAAAAACAATCCCCTAAAATGTGGTCATCTAAAATGCAGAGTTTTGTGGTGCAGCCAGCCGCTACTAAGGTACAAGGCAAACACAAATCCTTATCCCACCGCTTGCCGCCAATGTTGGAAATGGGATCCCCGGCTGGCCAGGGCTTTCGCCAAAGTCAGTCAGAGACCACCACACCCAAGTCAGGGCAAGGGAGTTACACGCCAAGATAACCCCTACTCACCCTCTAGGTAACGTGGCGCGAGCAGCAAGGCTAAACTTGGAGGCGATGTAGGCTAAGTATTTGCGCACGCACCCCAGCAACAACAACCAAAGGCCCACCACAAAGGAAACTCCACACAAGGTTATATAAAAAATAGCCTTTGTATTACACCAAAACACATTAGATAAAACACACACTTTACAATGTGCCAGAGGCACGGGCAGAATTTACAGGGGATATGTACAAGACAGGGCCGCCTGGACCACTGTCAGGAATCAGAAGTAGCACTTTCAGAAATAGCACTTAGAAGGTAAAATATAAATGTACTTTAGCACAAAATAGCACACAACCAGTATCTACTGGTAACAGGACCTCACTAGCACCACCTGTACTAGGGAGAAAACAACCACCTATGTATTACAATACCTGTAGGGGTGTAAGAACATACACATGATACAATGCATGACATTCATTCAGAGGTGTAAAAACAATATCAATTGCGCCAATCTCACAAGTCACCACCTGTGACTGTCCATGTGTCCCAATGTCAGGGTCCTAAACGTGGCAGCTGCCCACGAAGTGCTGGGCAGCTGGAGATGAGGATGGGGCCAACGCTGGAGCCTCGCAGGCTCTGCAGAACTAAATTGTCCCCCTGAGCCTCTCAGGGCTCTAGAACAAAGGTGGACAAGGAGCCTCTCAGGGGCTCGCAAAACAAATGCGCAAATTAGAGCTTCAGCGCTCTTACAATCATGAAAATGCCCCCAGAGCCTCTCAGGGCTCTCACCACGATGTGGGCAATGAGCCTCGCCGGGCTCGCGGAATGAATCTGGCTTGTGAGCCTCTCGGGGCTCGAAGATCAACTATGGGGCCCTGGAGCCTCTCTGGCTCAAAGAACAGAATGCCCCCTCAGAGCCTCAGGCGGCTCTCCTCACTTGGGCCGCTCTAAGGCCCAGTCTGCACACGGAAGGGGAGGGGCGGGCACCGACAACGTGCCCCGACGCCCTCCTCCCTTTCCTCACTCTCCCCCGGCCCCGCTGCACTCACCGGGTTTCCTGACGGCAGCAGCGCGGGGCTCTTCTCCTCACTCGGGAGCCTCGCGGGCACGGGAGCAGGCTTCCTTGGTCTCCCGCCTGGCCTCGTCACGACGTCCTTCTGCCTGACTTCCGCCGGGGCCGCCAATGGCAGCGCGGCCCTGGGGGTCAGGAGGCGGGACTTCCGGGTCGCGGAAGGCAGCGGCCCGGCAACAGCTTTCGGGGCTCCGGGGCTGCGGCGGTGATTCCTGGGCAATGCCGGGTGGGCACCGGCTCGTAATCAATAAAAGGACACGGGGCAATGCCGGGTGGGCACCGGCGCTCAAATTAAAAGTCAAGCGAGGTGGCACTCGCTAATGCCGCAAATCGGCAAAATCAGGCGGGCAGATGCCGGGTAGGCACCGGCTGCATACAGCGCGCTCCCAAGCGCTTAGGGGCCACAGAAAAGCGCGCCTAGCGCTAAAAATAGAAGCAAAGCGCTATTGAGCGCTGGGGCACCAGGAAAGCGCGCCTAGCGCTATAAATCAAATAAGAGCGCCTCCAGGCACTCTAAGTCAAAAGCAAAAGCTCCAGCAGGGACTGGAGGCAGGCAGAGGGGCAGGGCAGGGCCAGAGCCAGCACACTGGGTCTCCAGGCAGGGAGACAGTCCAAGTGGCGGTCCTCCTGGCCCCAGCAGCAGCAGCAGCCCCCTCTGGCAAGGATCCAAAAGTAGAACAACTTCTGTGGGGACACAGCCCCATTTTTATACAGAGAAATCCTTTGTTCAAGGGTGCAGAGTGGGGGCGGAACCAGTCGCAGCTGGTTCTTGAGTACTCTGTTTACCTCAACCACCCTCTCTATTCACTGGCAGGGCTTGGGTCATTAGACACACCACAGGGGGGCGGAGCCAACATTGTGTGGGGAAAACCCAGCCCATCCAGGACACAGGTACACTCCTCCCCCACATTACTCATGCAGATCTCCCACTCACCACCGGGCAGACCCATCCAGACTTCTTGGAGCCTGGCATGCCAGCCAGCTCCAGCCAATCACACGCCAACACCCTCACAGCACACGTACAGCCATGTCTAGAAATGGCGCTTCTCTACTAGACACATACATGCTGCATATACCATCTCGCAGCATTCACTCTCACGAGTCCACACATACCAGACTCAAGCCTGTACACCCCACGCATCAGGAACTACCAGGGACACATACATTCCCCATGCATTCCTATGGGCGGGCAGGCCTAGCTCAGCACATGCACTCAGAGTGCGCACGCACTTTCCACTGGGACACAGTGAAAGTGCGCAGAATCCCAAAAATCACCATTGCCAGGTCACCATTTCACGCAAAAAGTCTAGGGGTGAACCTGCCCTAAGGGCCAAAGTCCAACAGTCATCCTGGAGACTAGCGGTAGCAACTCTACCAACAATGGTCCATCTATCACTAAATCACATCCCATGACTCTGATTTCATGGAATGTCGCTGGATTGGCCAGCAAAATTGATTGTCCTGAGTGGGTCGCTTTCATTAATACAAAAAACATACTACTCTTCCAAGAGACTTGGGCCCGCGAGGAACTCCCATTTCAGGGATATGCAATATTCTCTAAACCCGCCAAGTGGGGGGGAAGGGGCAGGCCATCGGGAGGACTGGCAACTTGGGTAGCATCGGACCTAGGATGCCAGGCTAGCTGCCTGGAGACAGACTCCGATGATATTCTAGCCGTCCTATTAGAGTGGCCAAATTCTACCAAACTGGTCATTGTAAATGTATATTCAAGACCGGTACCCATGTCAAGAGAATCTAAGACTATAGAGGAACTCTCTGCGTTCCTAGATGGCATCCCATGGGAACTTCACTGCCTGGTGGGAGGCGATCTGAACTCCCAGTTTGAACCACTATCAGGCCTACGAGATGGCCCCTCCCTCGAGGAAGATTCTTGTTGGCTCGTCCCGGCGACGGTGGCGCCCCCTCCCAGAGCCTGGTCTCCCCTTGCCCTGCAGATAACAGCCCTTACCCTAAATCAGGGTCTGAGGGCTTGTAACGGGCGCTGTAAATCAGACACGCCAAGTATCTGCACCTACAACAAATTTGGTAGCGAATCGAGACTGGACTATATCCTCGTCAAACTATCAATGTGGCCACAAATAGTTGACTTTAAAGTCATTGAGAGATGGGATAGTGACCACAACGCCCTGGAAGTTCTTTATGTCTTACCGGGGAATGAAGATATCCTGCTTGGCCCAAACAAAGACAAGTCAGGTCTTCTACTAGAAAACAACCGTAGAAAAGTCAGGTGGGAGAAATTGGCTACTAGCGTTGAGAAGTTATCGAAATTATATGCAAGAATTATCCCGCTCTTAGAGAGGGCTTTCGAGATAGGGATGAATGTTGGAGAAGGGGCAAATAGAGAAATGTTGGCCCAGACCCATGCAGAATTAATCAGTTCCCTCGAGCTGGATTTATTTTCAAAAGCAGGGGCAAAAAAAGGACCAACACTTAAGAAGACCTGGTATAACGCCTCCTGCAGGGACTCTAAAACCAAATTGCTACTTGCAATTAAGGGACGCAAAAGCAGGGAGGAAATTCAATCGATGAGAAGGTCCTATAGGAAGCTTTTGCTGGACGCTAGGGCCGAGTGGGACCAACAATATTGGGAAAACCTTATATTGGGAAGCTGGCCGCCTTCCTTGAGACGAACGGATCCCTCGACCCCTCACAGTCTGGCTTCCGAGCCAACCACAGCACCGAGACCGCCCTCATCGCTGCCACCGATGACATCCGAACCCTGATGGATAACTGAGAAACAGCGGCGCTCATCCTCCTAGACCTCTCCGCGGCCTTCGACACCGTCTGCCACCGCACCCTAGTGCAGCGCCTCTACGACGTCGGAATCCAGGAGAAGGCACTGGAATGGATCATCTCCTTCCTCGACGGAAGAACCCAGAGAGTCCGCCTACCTCCGTACAAATCAAAGGCCACCGAAGTCATCTGCGGCGTACCCCAAGGATCCTCGCTGAGCCCAACCCTCTTCAACGTCTACATGAGCCCCCTCGCGGCCATCGCACGCCAACACAACCTGAACATCATCTCCTACGCCGACGATACCCAGCTGATCCTCTCCCTTACCAACGACCCCGCCGCCGCCAGAGCCAACCTCCACGAAGGAATGAAAGAAGTAGCCGAGTGGATGTCGACCAGCCGCCTGAAGCTGAACTCGGACAAGACGGAAGTCCTCATCCTGGGATCCTCGCCCTCCGCCTGGGACGACTCCTGGTGGCCCCCCGCCCTGGGAACTGCACCCAAACCGACAGACCACGCACGCAACCTGGGCTTCATCCTGGACTCCTCCCTCTCCATGACCAAGCAAGTCAACGCAGTCTCCTCGTCGTGCTTCAACATCCTGCGCATGCTACGGAAAATCTTCCGGTGGATCCCCACCGAGACCAGGAAGACTGTCACCCAGGCCCTCGTCACCAGCCGACTGGACTACGGCAACGCCCTCTACGCCGGAACCACCGCCAAGCTCCAGAAGAGACTCCAACGGATCCAGAACGCCTCAGCCAGACTCATCCTCGACATCCCACGACACAGCCACATCTCCGGACACCTAAGAGACCTGCACTGGCTCCCGGTCAACAAGAGAATCACCTTCCGTCTCCTCACCCACGCACACAAAGCCCTACACGATCAAGGCCCGAGCTACCTCAACAACCGCATCAACTTCCACGCTCCCAAACGACACCTCCGATCAGCCAGTCACGCCCTCGCCGCCGTCCCCCGCATCCGAAGAACGACAACAGGAGGAAGGTCCTTCTCCTACCTGGCTGCCAAGACCTGGAACTCCCTCCCGACCGACCTGCGCCTGACCCAAGACCACCTCGCCTTCAGGAAGAAGCTCAAGACCTGGCTGTTCGGGCAGTAGCAGCACCCCCCCCTAGCGCCTTGAGACCCTCCGGGTAAGTAGAGCGCTCTATAAATGTCTATGATTGATTGATTGATTAGCAACGTCACTTGCCATCAGAGACTCGTGTAAATTCTGGTGAATAGTGTCCAATGGATCAGAGGACCTATCTTCAGCAATAGAGCCTAACATAGCTCCCAGCCTATGGCAGAGTCACTTCCAGGCATTGTATTCATTGGAGGAAGGGTCTCCAAACGTAACAAACCGCACGATAGTGCTAGATCCAACTGGAGACCCCTTCACTGAAAAAGAGGTGAGGGTGGCTATAGCTGGGTTGGCTGCAGGGAAAGCCCCTGACCTTGATGGGGTACCCGGGGACTTATACAAGCAGGAACCAGGGATATGGGCCCCTTACCTCACGATGATATTTAACGCTGTCCTGGGGGGAATGGAGGTGCCGGATACTTGGCTGGGAGCAGAAGTGGTTCCTATTTTCAAAAAGGGTTCCCCACTGCTCCCAACCAACTATCGCCCCATCATTCTCATTGACATATCCCAAAAGCTTTTTGGAAGACTGATCCTGGACCGGCTACAGAACTGGATAGAGGAGACAAGTATCCTGACTCCCTACCAGGCGGGCTTTAGACAGGGGGTCTCCACTACAGATCAAATTTTTAGACTGAACCTTTTATATTGGAGGACAGCACTATTTGAGGGCGGCACCTTGTATACTATTTTTGTAGACCTGCGTGCCGCCTTCGATTTGGTACCTAGAGTAAAACTGTGGAAAGTCCTGGAGGAGATGAATGTTCCGGGTGACATCTTGGCAATCCTGATGAGACTACACCATAACAACTATGCCCGTGTTAGGTGTGGCAGAGGTGGCAATCTTACCGAAAGGTTCCCCGTTCGCAGAGGGGTGAGACAGGGTTGTGTGCTCGCACCGACCCTGTTCTGCCTCTTCGTGAACGGGGTAATTGCTCACCTGACCAGGATTCCCAACACTGATGCCCCAAAACTGACTGGCAGCAGGGTGCCCGCAATTATGTTTGCTGACGACACCCTGCTGCTGTCCAAATCCCCAATGGGCTTACAACGTATCCTGGACGGGTTTATGCAGTTCTGCTCAGAGCGGGGACTCGAAATTAACCCACAGAAAACAAAGTATATGATTCTCAATCCTAAGCCCCACAACCGCCCACCGCCCAAGCTGGGAACAGTTCAACTGGAACGGGTACAGACAATTGAATATTTGGGGATCACTCTCAATGAAAACTTAACGTGGTCGGCCCACCAGTCAAAAGTTAACATCAAATTCTCACAGTTGGTGGGTGGTACTATGAGACTAGTGAACAAATCTCCCTACGGGCCACTTACCCCCATTATTCACATCTTCAAAGCACAGGCCCGAGGGGGTGTAACGTACGGGGGCGAGCTGTGTGGCCATATCTCATCACCAAAATTATTAACTATTGAGAACAAATTTCTGAGACAGATTGTTGCCCTTCCACAGAGTACTCCATTACTCCCTCTAAGGCTGGATATGGGCCTTCGGCCAATAACGGAGGAGCTGGGGCTCAAACCCTTAGCATTCTGGCGGCGTCTATGGAGCAGTCCAGACCTTTCAAACTGTAGAGCAGAGTTACAGGAATTCTTACAGTTACCCAATGCCACAAGAATACCTTGGTTGACTTACATCAAGAGAACTTTTGAGGCAATTGGACTCTGAACTATGGCTGGACCCAGCAAATATTTGTACTAAGATCCCCAAAAAGGTACTCGCGAGAGCTTATTACGATCACATGCTCCTAAGAACGACTGAAGGTACCCGTGATGGATCATTATCAAACCAGTTCATTAAAATCAAATATTCTTACCAACTAGAAACTGTCCTAGATGCCATGACTCCGGCACTAACCAGAAAATTATTCCTCCAATGGAGATATGGAACTCTCCCCTTGGCTTCATTTACAGCATCATGGTCTGGTCGCTCCTCTTCAGAAACTTGCCCAGCATGTGCCCACCCAAAGGAAAACGATGTTCATGTGGTATTCTTTTGCCGGGCCTACGAGAGGAGCAGGAACTACTGGCTAGTCCCCCTGCTCAGAAATGTGGGGTTCAGAACTTTTTTACCAGCGTACAGAGTCTTAAAGACAGATTTAACTCCCACCATTGTTTTTGCACTATCTAAATTTTTAACTTCAATGTGGTATGTTCGATCCCGTTGTATAAAGAGACTTGGAGATTCGGGACAGACTAGAATTATCGGCACATTCTTTTCCGTATTCTTTTAACAAACTTTTGATCACTAATGTTTAATGCGTTTTTAAACTTTTTACATGTGTAATGTATATCTTTTATGATCAAGTGATCGAAATAAAGATTTTTCGTACTCGTACTCGATATTTTGTATGTTATGTCTGCCTATCCCTCTTTGAGATCCACGACCCTTTAATCTCATCGATGCACACATTTGTTTAGATCACTTTGGCAGTATGGGCCGCACTGGGGCCGAACGCTACTGTCAATATGTAGTACCTGTTTGGAGGGGGCGTGCTTTCACGATTGATTTTAAAGACCCATTCACCATGAGTTTTTATTTTGTGTGTTTCATACATACATCTTTCATTTTGGTTTTATACAAGTTTTCATAATTCAGGCACTTTATTGGAACAATGCTTGCCAGTGGTGGCAAGATGTCAGTCGGCACGTTATCACCCATACACTGTGAGGGGCTTTAAGTTATTTAGCTCCTCACTCTGAGGAGAAGAAAAGGACACATCTACCTGTTTTTATAAATTGTTGGTTCTGACGAAATGCCACCAGATTGCTCCACGACTACCTACGGCATGAAAATGTTGACCTATTAGACCTGAGCTTACCAGCAGATCTATAGGTGACTGATACACACACTCACTTGTAGAGACAGAGACTGTTATATCCCAGGGTTTTTCATGTTCTTTTTTTTTTTTTAAACAGTTTTTATTGTTAATAAAGGTGAACATTGGACATTTTCAGGGTTTACATTGTACGCATCAATCGTGCACAGTTAATATGACGACACATAGTAGACATCACATTCGATCTTGAGGATGCATCGTTATCACATTCAGGATATCTGTACATCACCCGCCCATTCCTTCCAGAGTTTCCCCTTCCCCTCCCCATTATTCTGAATCCTCATCACTTTCCATCTGAGGTGGTTCACAAATATACCCTCTGTATTCATTCCATGCTCCCCAAATTTTTCTCCATTTTCGTAGACACTTCCGATTTAAATATACTGGCTTTTCAGCAACCATCGCCGAGTCCATATCCGCACTCCATTCCCTGAGCGCCGGCGACACGGGGATCCCCAGGCCTTGGCCACATTCCGCTTAGCATACACAATACCCAGCGTTGCCCAGTCCTGCATCGAGTTGCTTAAATCAGTAGGCTCCCAAACGTTCAGTAGACACCGATGCGGCTCTGGGAGCAGGGAGACATCAACCACTTGGGATATTGTTCGCATAACCTTGGACCAGTACTCAGCAATTAATGGGCAATCCCAGATAGTGTGGTAGAACGTCCCCACCTCCCCGCAGCCTCTCAAACAGTACTGGTGTGTGGCTCTTCCTATTTTATGTAGTGTGACCCTCGTGTAATAAACACGGTGCAAGACTTTTAATTGTATCAGTCTGAGCCTTGATGATATAGCGACCTCCTGGGGTGAGGAGAGCGCGGTCTGCCAGTCCGTTTTGTCAAAGTCACCTAATTCCCCAGTCCAGGCGGTTTTAAGTTTGTCCATGGGGTCAGGCATGTTGTTAACCAGATTACGGTAGACCAGTGAGGTCGCCTTGTTAAGCATGTGCTCCGTAAGCAGTCTATCCTCTAAAGCAGTGGACTCTGGTAGTTTTCCTTCAGTCGGCAACACCGACCTAAGAGCATGACTGATTTGCAAATAGCGGAAACGTTCCGCCTCTGCCAAATTAAATTGGGCCGCTTGTTGGGCAAAAGTGAGGATTTTACCCCACCTATAAAGGTCTCCAATCGTCGAAATACCAATATGGTCCCAGGCCTCAAATCCCTTACTCTTACAGAGACGGCCGAGGCGGCGCGACACCCAAAGTGGCGTCATCTGCGCGATCATATTCTGACATTTGAGACAAGCCGATGCCATGTGCCAGAGCTTCACCGTGTGAGCCATGGGGCCCAACAGGGCCGCCACACCTCGAGGATCATAAAGCGCAGCCATCACTCCTCCGGTCCCTAGGTCATATCTAACTGCCTTGAACGCGGGCTCCGTCTGTGGGGCGTGGAGCCAGTGATTGACGATCTTTAGTTGTGATGCCCCGTAATACAACTGGACATCCGGTAGTGCAATGCCTCTGTCAAACCACCCTCGTACCAACTTTTGTCGGGAAATGCGTGCCGGTTTATCTCCCCATAGTAAGCCAGAGACTAGTGCGTTTATGGACTGAAAGTACCTGTTAGGCACGAGAAATGGAGTGTTTTCCAGGATATAAAGCAGTCGCGGTAGTGTCATAATTTTAAATAATGCAGCTTTTCCTAACAGAGTTAGCGGCAGGGTATGCCAATGCCTCACATCCGTGTGAAACCATTCAAGTGGCGGCTGTAAGTTACGTTGATAAAAACTCTCCCAATTCGGTGTCACCCATACCCCCAAATATTTAAAGGGTCCGTCAGTGATCGTCAGAGGGAAGTCGTTCGAGAGGATCGACGAGGGGCCTTTAAGGACAAATTGTACCGACTTGGACCAATTGATGGTATATCCTGAGGCCCGCCCAAAAATTTTACAGATGTCAAGAAGAACCATGAGAGAACGCCTGGGTAGAGTCAAGTAGAGGAGAATATCATCAGCATACAGCGATATGCGGTCCTCCCAGGATTCAGTCCAGTTGACACATTTTATCATGGGGTCCCACCGTATCCATGCTGCTAGTGGTTCTAAAACCAGTGCAAAAAGCAGAGGCGACAGAGGGCTTAACTTGAAATCCCTGGAAATATGGCCGTTGGCCACTACATGCGTTAGCGGATTTGTATACAGGAGTTTGACCCAAGCACAAAACTTTGGTCCAAAGCCTAGATGTCTTAATACCGCAAACAAATACGGCCACTCGCCCATGTCAAAGGCCATTTGTGCATCCAGGGATAAAATCACAGCCGGTTCTGACAAAACTGGTATCTGCGCCATCACCGCATGGACTCTTCTCAAATTCAGAGTGGTGCTCCTGTTAGGCATGAATCCGGATTGATCCGGATGCACCAGGGTCTCCAAGTGCGGGGTTAGGCGCATGGCGATCATTTTGGCCAGTATTTTCGCCTCCGCATTCAATAGCGAGATGGGACGGTATGATGTACATTCGTCCGGGGATTTACTAGGTTTCGGTATAGCTATGATCGTAGCCATGCGTTGATCTCGAGGCAATTCCCCCTTGGCCAAGCTGTCTCTAAACATTCGCAATAGATGCGGGGCCACTTGATCTGAAACGCTCTTGTAAAATTCTATGGGATTCCCATTCGGCCCTGCAGCCTTGTCCGACTGTAAGGAGTGGATAGCAACCACGACCTCATCCGTAGTGAAGTCTGACTCTAGAAGTTCAGCGTCTGTGTCCGCGACGGAGGGCATTTGGATATCTTTAATGTAGGTTTGTGCCTCTTCAGAGGACATACCCGAGGAAGAAGTATAAACTGTTTCATAGTGATTGGCCAAAGTGTCAACGATATCTGCAGGGAAAGTGTACAGCACGCCTTCAGTGGAGCGAAGTTGTGCTATCGTCCTTTGGGCCATGTCCTTCTTATCTAGCCACGCCAGAAGTCTCCTGCCTTATCGCCAACCTCGTATATGATATGCTGAGTGAGCAGAAGCCGTTGTCTGACCTGCACGCTCTGATACTCAGCCAATTCCGCATGTTTAAGACGTAATTGACGCTTAAGCTCCTCAGTGGGATCGCAATCATGCTCAGTATGTAAAGCTTCCAGGTCTAGTTCTTGCGTTGCCAATTCGTCCTGCATAGTCCGCCTGTGACCAGTTATGGAGGCTATCGCCTGGCCCCTCAGCACCGTCTTGAACGCTTCCCATAGGACCCCGGGTGAGTCCACTGAGGCAATATTTTCCTGGAAGTAACACTTCGTAGCTGTGACTAGGTCCTTTCTGACTATGGGAACTTGTAAGTAGTTGGGCGAGATCGGGAAGATGCGCCTCCGAGCCTGTACATGGGAGGAGTATACCATAGTAATTGGGAAGTGATCCGAAATACCCCTAGGGCCTATTTTTACGTCTATTATGTGGGGCAAACTGTCTGCAGAGACGAAGAAATGGTCAATACGTGATAGACTGTTGTGTACCCCAGAGTAAAAGGTGTAGCCTCGATCCCCGGGGTGTTTGAACCTCCATCCGTCCGTAAGAACCAAAGCCTCAACATAGCCTGCCAGCCGCGCCCTATGCATCCCTGTCAACCTGCTGGGGTGGTGGTCAAGACCCTCATCAAGAACAGCATTGAAATCTCCGCCCAGTATGAGCTCGCCCTCTGGTAGCGTCAGTAGAAATGCACTGAGGGCGGGGAAAGCGACCAAGTGTAGGGCAGGTGGAATGTATACTGACACCACATTGAATCTCCTAACCTCCCATAAGCAGGAGATGGCTGCAAATCGCCCCAGCGCATCCTTCCACACCTGTTGCACTATCATGGGGAATCGCTTACGTAGCAGAATACCCACTCCTCTAGAACCAGACGAAAACTCAGAGTGCACCACCATTGTGTATCCCCATCGATCCAGAGCCCTACATGTCGAGCCCACCAGATGGGTTTCTTGAAGCAGTACCAGTGTTGGGGCTGCCCTACGTACATATTGTAATACCAAGCCCCTCTTTATTTTGTCTCCCAAACCACGAACATTCCAAGAAATCAGGGTCAGGGGGGACACCGGAGCCTGGACCGGGGCAGTGTCGTACGACATCACCTCATCCAAGACCTCTTCCGCCATCATAGTCAAACCATTCTCCGAAACTCATTATTGCATCCACCATGTGTTCACCTGTATCCCTGAAGTTTAGTCCAAAACTAAGGCACAAAACAAAGGGCAACCGTCCCCTCCCCTCCCCAATCATTGTAATATGAAGGCATACACATGCACTATAGACAGTATCACCAATACCACTTTCCCTCCCTGCCCCTAAAACAGCCCTCTCACTCCCTTCCACTCCCCTCCCTGCTCCCCTGCCTGTGGACATCAAACTGCCCACCCCCCAACCCGGCAGAGTGCCTGTGCATTGCCCACCCATATTGACTTCGCAGAGACTTCGCAGAGATGAATCGTTCCCCTCCCCCCGCAGCAAATTATCAAGCTAATTATCAAGCTAACAATTCGATAAAGCCTGCAATCGAGAATGACTGCCTAAAGAAAATCACCATAACATGTCTAAGTAAATGCAATTAACCACATTACATACCCGGAAACCTCAAAGTTAAATACCTTCACCCATTTGCTCCCGTGCCAGCAGCCCACCCCCCCTGATACTTGCAATTGTTCATCAGGGTCAGTCCATTTGAAGGCCTTTGGTGTTTCTCACTCCTGTTCGGACAGTCTGCTCGCCCCCGGGTCAGCCCCCATCGTTGTGGGCTCTGACCTATCTCCGGTCCCTCTTTCCGGTGCGCCATTGCGCCTTCTAGTCTTGTCGCTGACCATAGTCCAACCTTCCAGCCAGTCCCAGGTTGCCTCAGGTGAATCGAAGAACCATGATTTGCCGTCCCTTTCGACTCTCAGTTTCGCTGGTAAAAGCATCGCATATATGGTTGGGGCCGCGTACGGGGCTGGGACCTGATCCGAAGGTACCGGAGGACAGTTGTAACGCAGAGAGACCAGCCGAAACCTCATTAACTCAAGGCCCTTTACCGAGAGCGTAGCTCTGCAATGAACACACATTAAAGCAGTTATGAGAGAAGGGGGGAAGATGGCGACCGAGTAGGAAGCTCGGTCGGAGAGCTCCCGGCGCACCCGTGATCTATCACAGTGGTTGGAAAAAGAAAGCCTCACACATGCAGCAAGGAAAATGAGATGCAATGAGAGGCACGGAATACATCGCGGTTCCGACCAACTTTAAAGCGGTGCGTTTCTAACCTGCAAATCGTGCGTGGCATGGTGCTTCTCTTTGGACTCTTTGGCCTCCCCCCGCTCCCTCTGAACGGCGGAGAGAAGGGTGAAGCGTGGCGTTCCATTTGCGGTGCCTCAGAGGCGGAAGGCATACTCTTCGACTTCGACTTTGACCCGTTTCCTGCGTCAGTGAGGGTTTCTTCCAGAGCGGACGGGAGCCTTGCAGTGAACAGCGAAGCAAGTAAGGTGAATCCCAGAGCTCACTTCACAGCAGGGGCAGGTGCGGGCAGGTGCGGGCCAGTGGAGCGCTGCAAGAAGGGCGAGGCTGCATTGCCGTCGTGCCTCCGGAAGACTGAGTTTTCAGTTCCGGGGCACGAGTGACAGAGTCAGAGAGCAGAGGCAGAAGCGGCAGGTCGAGGAAAGCTGCAAGCACAGCCCTGTCATTGACTCAATAACGGCTGGAGGGAAAGTCACAGTGGGAGACGCGACGGGGCAAAAGATTGACTGTAGGAAAACGACAAGACCTGCAAAAGACTGCAAAAAAGCTGGAGTGGATGGTGAAAAGTGTAAAAGTGTAAAAGTGAGACAAAAAAGTGAGACAAAAGAATCAAAAAATAATTTTTCAAGACGGAGTGTGTTTGGGTATTGGAAAACCTCCACTGCAAAGTTAAACAAATAAACTTATGTTATAATATAGGTTACAACTTTAGCAGCGTTAACAGTCAGCCTTATCAATATATCCTGCTCTGTCAGACATATAAACATCTCCAACCTTGCCAAGTCACAAACATAAATATAAATATAGAAGAGAAAAACTCAGCAAACAATCGGCATATGAGTAAAAAAACTGAACCAATCCAGGAGGAAACAGAGGAGAAAACGCTTCAAGATCCAAAAAATCAAACTAAACCTAAATTTGAAGCAGAACTCCAGCTTAACACAGCGAAATCCTCTTACAGTTTACGGAATAGAAAGTTTCTAAGCCAGGAGCAGTTCCCGAAAGGTATTACCCCAAGAGTGAGCAGAAAAAAACAAAAAACCTCACTTAAAGGCTGCCTAAGGAATAATTCAGAGAAGGGAGAAAACAACTTGGAATTTACTCAGAAATCTAAAGTAAAAATAAAAGTTACTCCCTCTCTTAGGTCTTATTTTAAAATCCAGCAGCAAGAACAGAGTTTGGAATCTTTCAACTCCTCAGAAACACAAAAAATATCGGAAGTTTTGGGAAGTGAGAAAGAGGATATAACAACCAAACTTACAACCAAACTATCGGACAGTTATTCCTTAAGAAAAGAGAAACAGCGAGCAGCTCCTACTCTAGCCGGAAAATCGAGTACAGGTGGCGTAAAGAAAGGGAGAAAACCCCGATCTAAGAAAAAGAATTTGGTAGAGAATATGAGTTTGGAAGAAATCTGGAAAATTAAAGAAAGCGGCTCAGAAGAGGCAGCTCATATGGCGGAGGGGGGCACAGATTTTTCTGCGGTAGCAGCAGCAAATATAACTGCAAACATAACTGCAGAGGTCCAAGACAAGGAAGACGATGAGTCTAGGTCCGTAGAGTCTACCAAGGAGAAAACAAAAACCCATACAGATGAACTTCTTGAAAAAATATGGGTAGAAATGAAAGAGAAATTCTCTATCTCCGAATCAAAACAAAACAAAATTCAGGAGGTTTGCGAGAAATTGGACAGCAAGTTGAATGCACTAGGTGACAGAGTAACAGCGGTAGAAAATGAAGTTACCAGCTTGGACAAAAGGGTGGAGAAAAACAGAAAGGAATTAAATTCCTTGAGATTGGAAAATAAAACCATGAACGAAAAGCTGGAATCCTTAGAAAATCAAGCGAGGAAAAATAACATAAGAATCTTAAATGTCCCGGAGAATCAAGAAGGTAAGGATGTTAAAGCATTTGTAGTGGCACTTTTGATGGAACATTTCCCATAGGCAGATAAAGGAACTCTAGAAGAGGATATACAGAGAGTGCATAGAGATCCTTATGGAAAAAGCAAAGAAAGGAAAACCCCTAGAAAGATCTTAGTCAATTTTAAAACATATACGCTGAAGGATAGGATCTTGGGAGAGGCATTGAAAAAAGGGACGTACAACAAAGATAGTTGGAATTTCAGAATAAGATCAGACATGTCAAAAGCCTCTCAGTCCAGACAATGGGAATTGGGAAATCTAATGTCTGAACTGCAGAAACTAGGTGCCACGGTGCAAATGAAATTTCCTCCTTCATTACGGATTATGTGGAGAAATAAAATGCGCAATTTAAGAGAACCGGAAGAGGTGAAAAACTTGATAGACCAAATCAGATCTCAAATGCGTGAAGAAGAACCTCTGAGTTAATTGTTCATAATAATCATACAGATTACTAGATAAACCTGTAACCTGTATTATTCTGTATCATCCTGTATAATTTCCGAAATACAAAGACAAAAAAAAAAAGACATATATACATAGATATATATACATATATATATATAACATGAGTATAAGGTGAAACAGATTTAATTCTACACTTTAATATGAATGAGCTATAAACCAACCAATAAATTTCATTCTTTTAACTGTACATAGATAGAAATCACGGGGATGGGACCGGGAAGCCAAAGGGGTTATGAAGATAACCGAAGGAGAAGAAGATGGAGGCTTCCCCGGGGAGGGTGACTTCAAAACACGACTTAGAAAGTATAAAACTACACAAAAAAGGGTGGGGAGCAAAATAGGGAAAAAAAAAAAAAAAATTCTTCATCTGCGAATACTCAGAATACTAAAACAACTACGAGTGAAACATAAATCTCAAAAATTGAAAGGAATAAATGGGGAGTGCAGGTAGAGATGTAAAAATCCTTTCCTGGAATGTGAATGGGCTGAGAACAAAAAGCAGAAGGAATAAAATCCTAGAGTACATCAGAACTGGGAAAAGCGAGATAATAATATTACAAGAAACTCACCTGTTAAAAGAAGAATGGGATCAAATAATTAAGAACTTATGGTGGGTAGACACCCTAATATGCACAACACAACAATGTAATATTAAAGGAATTGCGATAATTTTTAAAAAATCCTTAAAAGCTACTATAACCGGATCAGAAGTAGATAGTAAAGGAAGATGGGCCACAGCTAATGTTATAATAGGTAATTCTCCCATTACTATTGCAGGGTATTATGGTCCGAACTTGGATGACCCTGATCCACTGCGAAAATTGTACTCACAACTTTTACTAACCACCTTTCCCATAATATTGGGAGGTGATTTCAACCTAGTAATGGACCTAAATCTTGACAGATTACCACCGGGTAGACATACTAATTTAAAGAAGATGAGACAATGGATTATGACTTATAAAAGGGATCTTAATCTGGCAGACATTTGGAAAAACAAAGGAGAAAAATCATACCCGTTTACTCTGCACAACAAAAAATTGGGACACAAATCAAGGATAGACTTCTTCTTGGTTAGTAATGGGCTATCAAAGAAAGTGAAAAAAGTATCTCACCTACCAGCTCACCTCTCAGATCACTCAGCAGTACAACTAGAATTACAAATCATTGAAAACATAACGGAAAGGAGATTTACAGTTGAAAGAGCTTTGCTGGAAGACGAAGAAATCATTAAGGAGCTGGAAACGGAGACAAGTATCTTCTTTGAGTTAAATGCGTCAGGTACCTCAGAACAAATAACCTGGGATACTTATAAAGCCGTTATAAGGGGTAAACTCTTGAGCTTAGGGGCACACAAAAACAAACAAGTAAAACAAGAGATATTGGACCTGGAATCAGAGATCAGCTTCTTAGACATCGCTATACTCACAGAACAAGAGGAGGAAAGGAAACAAGATCTCCTCAGTAAAAGACAGACACAAAAAGATAAAATTGATCACATTCTGGAAGAGAGGTTACAGAAAAAATGGGACTCGAGCAAACTGGCGAAACATGAGTTTGGTGAAGGTTGCGGAAAATGGCTGGCTTGGAAGCTTAAATCAGATCTAGCTAAAAATAAAGTGGAAAGTATTATCCCAGATGCACAAACAACCTCAACCTCTGATGAAAACACTATCAAGCATGAATTTTGGAAACTTTTTAAAAATCTATATACGGAAGATATAAATCCCCCGGATCAACTGATTAATTCTTACTTGGAAGATGCAGCACTTCTACAACTTGAAGACAATGAAAGAGAGGCTCTGGATAAAGAAGTTCAAGAAGATGAAGTGGCAGATGCCATAAAAAATTTGAAAAAGGGAAAAGCCGCAGGGCCGGATGCCTTACCAAACGAATTGTATATGAAACTGAAAAATTCTTTGCTCCCTCAATTGACTAAACTAATTAACCTAATTTTAACACAACAGAAAACCATACCAGACTCCTGGAACGATGCCATAATTACAATCATTTTGAAACCCGGCAAAAACCCTCTTAAATGTGAGTCATACCGTCCAATATCATTATTAAACACGGACTATAAAATATTTACCAAAATAATGGCAGCTCGACTAGGGAGAGTACTATCAAAATTATTACATCAAGATCAAAAAGGTTTCATTAAAGGAAGAAATCTACATGAGGTAACACAAGAACTCCTAATTGCAATAGATATTGCAACAAGTGAGAAAACTCCTCTTACCATACTTGCTGTTGATGCCGCAAAGGCCTTTGATAGGGTCAACTGGGCCTTCCTTGAGAAGGTTATGGTTAAGAACAATTTCGGACCTCACTTTATCAGTATGGTAAACCAGATATATAAAGATCCAAGATCAAAGGTCTTAATCAATGGAAGCCTAACAGAAAATATAAAGATAACCAGAGGATCGAGACAGGGTTGTCCACTCTCCCCTTTATTATTTAATTTATATATCGAACCACTGGCAAATAAGCTAAGAAACAACAATAAAATTACTCCATTCAAACATGGCACATGGGAGAAAAAAATCGCTCTTTATGCCGACGATCTAATGATTTTTACCGAGGATTATCCAAAAGCTAAGGCAAGTATCGAGAAAACTTTAAACACATTCGGAAAAATCTCAGGATACCTGGTGAACCAGATGAAGACAGAGGTCATGACATGGAACACTACCTTTCAAAGCAATTTTATAAAAAACGAAATAAGGTATTTAGGAATTCTAATAAATCACGATATAGCAAAGATTGCAAACAGAAACCTAAATAAAGTTGCCGGAGAGGTAAGGAAATTGCTTGAAACATGGACCTCTCTACCGTTGAGCTTGATTGGGAGATCGAATATAATCAAGATGACTGTCTTACCAAAGTTCACCTTCTTATTCAACGCGATACCGATGGAATTTGGAAAGATTGAACTAGCTCGAGCACAGAGAAACATAACGAGCTTTATATGGGCAGCAAAAGGATCAAGGATCGCTTGGAAAAAGATCAGGAGGAGTAAAAAAGATGGTGGGTTGGCTAGCCCGGACTTGGTGGAGTACTGCAGAGCTTTTCAATTTAAAAATACTAAAGTATTACTAAAAAGCCATGAATACTACCCTGCTTATTTTAAAGTAATCACAAAATCAGAGGATCATGCATTGTTCAAGTTCGGACACCCCAAATACTTCAAAAAAATAAAGCTCAAGATATTAAGGGATGCTGCAAAGATGTGGACACAAATTAGAGGCATCCTACAAATATCGTACTATAGCAAATGGGCTCCTATCTGGGATTCTCCGGGAACACCAGAATGCTTAAATGACACTCTCGCACTGGCATTAAAGAGAGCAGACATCAAATATTGGGGACAAATACTGAATGGTTCAAACTTAAAAACATGGTCAGAACTGCAAGAAATGACTAACAATACTCTATCTAAATTTAAATACTATCAGATGTTAAGCTGGTCCAGAACATTGCCCAGTATTATTGGTAACGAAAAACTGGAAGATGACATGATCAAAACAATGCGATTACCAAAAGAAGTAGCAAAGTGGTACTGGACTCTGATAAAGCCCAATGATGTCAACGTCAGCATGGAAACCCAAATATGGGGGAAAGACATTGTAACCTTGGATTTGGACCTAATTTGGGAAAAATCAGTAGATAAATGTTGGTCCAACCTGAAATCCGCAGCTCTGAAGAGAAACCACTTTTACACAATTCATAGGGCGTACTGGACACCAAAAAAACTCTCCAAATTTAAAAATGCTGGAATAAAGAAATGCCCTAAATGTGGAGAGGAAAAATCAGATGATATCCACATGTTTAAAACCTGCCCTCAATTGAAAGAGTTTTGGGATCAAGTCGGTAAGACCCTGAGCACTATCCTGTCCAAACAACTAACTGTGAGTATTACTCTTATTCTATTTGGGATATTAGACTCAGGTAATGAAGGGGGGCTTACTAAGAAACAGGAGAATCTCCTCTTTGTGTTAATAGTCCTTGCAAGGAGAGAGATTTGTATCAAGTGGATAGGACCCTCTTCCCCAACTCACGCAGAATGGCTAAACTCGGCAATAAGAATTAACAAACTTGATAAATTAAGAAATGTAAGCAAAAGATTTAAGTTTTGGGATAGTTTTGAAACCTTCTTAAATCCCAATTAAACATCAAACTTAAGTCCTATGATTAATGCGATTTATCTTCTGGTGGACAAGTATGGTACTTGTCAAGGTGGCCAACCCTCCTCGATCTAAGCCAAAAAGATTCGGTATGTAACGAGTAAAGGAAACTCCTCAAACAAACAAGAGGTCAAAACTCCCCAGCCAAGAGAGATCAAGGGGCAGTGCCGGAAAAGAACAAAGAGGCAGACACCTGACACTCGGTAATCATACAGTAATCGCAAGATGAGGACAAAAAAAAAAAAAAAAAAAAAGCATCGCATATTTAATGTCTCTGCCGCGCAGTTCTCGTTTCACCGCCTGGAAGCTGCGTCGTTGCGCCTGGACTCGGGCCGTGAAGTCCGGAAAGAAGGAGACCTCGTAGTTATCGATCTTCAATGGGGGGCCAGCCCTGGCAGTGTGCAGAATGTTATCCCGATCCCGAAAATTGAAAACTCTGGCTATAATCGGTCTGGGGGGGCCCCGACTTTAGGCCTCCCGCCCGGCACCCTATGGGCTCGCTCTATGGAGAAATAGGCAGACAGCGCCTTAGGTTTCAGGTGATTCGTGATCAACTCCTCCACATAGAGGTCCACCGCCGGCCCCTCTGTTTTCTCCGGGACCCCAAAGATTCTAATGTTGTTGCGACGGGCCCTCCCTTTGTACTCATCCAGCTGCTGTGCCATACGAGCCTGTTTTTTTTCCATGTCGCACATTTGACGCTGGAGCTCAGAAGTCTTCCCGAAGAGCCGCCGTCACAACCTTGAGTTCTCTCACTTTTTCATTTGTCTGTTTAAAATCGACGCGAAGCAGGGAAACTTCCGTTGTTACTGAGTCCATAGACGTACGCATCTCCCCAATGGCCGCTAGGACATCATGAAGCGTGGGTTCCTTAGGTTGGGGGGATGATCCTTTAACGCCATCCTTGTCCGCTTTTGGCGAGTCGGTTTTTTCTCCTCCCTGCTGCCACGCATACTTGGACAATTTCGCCTGGGCGGTGTTCTTGGAGTTTCTGCCCCCCGTCGCCATCCTCACCTCCAAAGCAAAAGGCCAGCCGTTGAGATTCTCTGGAGGAAATGCGCCAAAGCTTCGGTACTTGTCTCCAAGACCGGAGACCTTGAGGTATGTCCCGTTCCGTGTCCAGCAATTTGTCAAGGGTCTCACCTCTAGCCCCTGAGCCCTGTGGAGCCGGGACGCGGTAGTCAGCACTGCTCAATCGGCCAGTGAGGTCAAGCGATCAGTGTCCAGTTGCCTCAGCCGAGCGAGCCCTCACCAGGGCCGCCCCGTAAGCCAGACGGAGGGGGGAAGGTGGTAGGGAGATTCAAGCCAGCACACAGCGTGTCTTTATATGCCTTCCGTCACCGCAATAGGTCCCTGCGTTGCAGACAGGACCGTGCCACCGGCCTTGTCCAGGTGAAATAAAAACAATTCCAATGGCTATCCCAAAGCCCCGATCGGTGGGGGGCCTGTACCGTGGGCAGTGTCGGTGATATCGGGCAGTTTGACCTGTTTCGCCCCTCTCTCCCGTCAGCCTTGCGGCCGCTCTTCGCCTCAGACCCTGGGCCGCTCGCTGGTAGGCCGCAAAGCCGGGACCTAAATTTTCGCCCTGCCCCGGGGCTCACAGTGCCGCAGCCTCTGGTGACGGTGACGTAGAAGCCGCCCTCCCGGTCCTTCCTCGCTGCCCCTTCTGCCCGCGCAGGGGCCAAGCCCCTATCTGCTTGTCACCTGGTGGGAGGGGGGGGAGTCTTCGAAGGCCGAGCAGAGCCGATCAGCGCACCCGGTCCACCATTTTGCGCCACTCGGGAGTCTCGGCCGCCGATCTTTAAAACTGCTATGTAGCGGGGATCAAAGTCCCCGATCACCGCACCGGAGCCTGCCCGGGGTCTTCAGCTACTCCGACGGTCACTGCGGGAGGGTTTCATCCGGGTTTGCAGGCTGCAGCGCAGTTCTTAGCCGCGGGTTGTGAAGAGCCCGCTCAAGCTGCGGCCATTGCTCACGGCCGCGTAGCCACGCCTCTCCTTCATGTTCTTTTTCAGCTCAACATCAACCAGGAATTGCACATTAAAAACTGTTTTGTGGCATCTGGTTGAATGTTGGTTTTATCCTCACACTTTTCACCAATCTTCTCACTTTGTATGACACTCCGTTCCCTGTCCTACTGTCCTCAGTCAGCAAATTTATTAAAAAGGTCTCTGACAAAGATCACTCTCGCGGGGCATGCCTGGCATTGCAACACTGCCTGGCGATGAGCACAGCCCAATGATGAAGCATGGCACCTTTGGGTGAGCGAGGGCAACTGGTCTCAAAGGCACATGCTTCTCAGCGTACCTGCACTCGGGTAGGGATCATTTCTATGGGGCTTAATATCCTCAGAACAGTATACTGTGATTTTATTTCTTGGTCCTATTAATTTTGCATGGTGTGGGGTGAGTTTTTTCTGGGGGTTAAATTCTTTGGAGGAGGACTGAGTCTTTTGACCTGCCCTTCAATCCCATGTAGTGTTGGTGTATGCTTACATTTGCATGGAACGTGGCACCGAGTGATATTTCCAATTGGTCCAGTAGTGCTTTTTGTAACCAGTCTACACAGGATTAACAAAATTAATGCCCAGTGTCCATTTTTCTGATTGGTGTTACAAGCTTGGAAACCTGGAGCTATGACCTCTTCTGTCCTTTCTCAATCAGGTATCATTGCTACAATACTTGGTTGCGTGGCCTTTTATCTGCTCTTTTCTTCATATCTGATACTACTCCAGATAGTAGGGATGTGTGGAGAATTTAGGATTGTAGCCACAGTCACAAACCTTGTTAAACCAACATTCTATGGGCTTCATCATTTAATGCATTATAGACCTAAACATCTGGACCATAGTGTGCTAGCCATTTGTTAAACACTGGGTTTACAAAGTGCTGTTACTTAGTTGTCTGCTCCAGATTTGCAACTCATTATAGTGTTTCAAGATCTGCTGTTTCCATTGAATAATGGAAAAAATCTGTTTGGGCTGTTTTCTTACGGTTAAGGCACATTCATCCCATTCACACCATTCTTTTTGTGTACAACAATGTAAGATGCAACAGTGTTAGGATAAGTAGCAGCTGGATTCCCCTAGATATAAGACTGGATGGTGGAGCTCCATGTAGAGATAGGATTGCTCCTGCATTCTATAAAAATTTAATGGGTCTGCTTACCTTGATCCTTTCACTACCTTCATTCACCTTAGCATGGACTTTGGGTTGATTGTAGAGCTGTGTGAGATTCTAAACCGTATGTGTAAGATTATAACTCTCATGGAAACCTGATGTAAGTGTGTGATCAACTTACGCTGCCTTTATTTTACTATTCTACGCCCTGTTTCACTGCGACTGGTGCCGTTTGTTGTGGAGGGGAGACTGAACCAGAAGCACTCTGACTGACTTACGGGTCAAAGGGGGCAGTCACTTGCTTGCGCGCCAATTGCCTGCTGAATTCGCATAAAATCAGGATGCAGCAGCGGACGCGCGCAGCGGACGCGCCGCGCCAAAGGCAAGCCCTTCTGCTCCCATCCGCGTCCGGACACACCCCAGGGCCAGGGACTCTGCCAGTAATGATCCAGGTAATTGCACTCCCATTACATATGACAGGGAAGAATTACTCTCATTGAGATACGCTGGAGGAGCACAATGCAATTTGATGCTCTCTCCAACATCGCTATGTGTGAGTGACTGGGTGTGAGTGTTTGATTGGTTCAGATGCTCCGTCCATCACCACCCCCTTTTGTACCGCTTTGGCCGCCATAAGTGTGGCAGGGTATGCTCAGACGTGAGTCCCTTGCTCACTTTGCCACTGGATTCAAGCAAGCCGGGCTGAAGACGGCTGTAATGCCAGAAACCGGTCCTCGGAAGCTTGTTTCCGGTCCAGGGAAGGCATGGCTTGGCAGTTCGGGCTGGACGGTTCCCATGAGGCACAGGGTCAGACTGATTTGCATATAGCCATGTCTGAACTGGGGTGGCAGAGTGGGCTAAAGAACGGTGATGGATCAAACCCAGATCTTTTGACTGGGTGTGAGGGTTTGATTGGTTCAGATGCTCCGTCCATCACCACCCCCTTTTGTACCGCTAAAAATCTGTACTTAGCATAGTGTACTGCCCAACTCGTATTTTGCTGTTTCTGGCATTGCATCAAGATATGATACAACAAGTAACATCATACCTACAAGTCAGAACTATTGGTTTTGTCAATGGTTGTTAGTTGCATAAGATAAATAAGCAGCAACTATGGCTTGTGTGTAATATTGAAAAGGCTTCAACTTAAAGCCCTGGTTGCATCACAACAATGTTGATGCTCATGAGTTTCAAAAAGAGAACTGAAATCCATTGGGAAAATGAATCTCTTTAAAGGATTTCCCATCCCCTACAAGTAGGGTGACTAGAGCGTGCGACCCAAAAAACGGGACATTTCGCAAAAAATAGAGGAAGGACCACAAATTTATATCAATAAAGTCGCAAATAATGACAGTCCTCATGGAAACACAGAACAGGCACTAAGAAAATAAATAAAATGCAATTTTTAAATCCAGCATCATGCCTGTTAATTAAACTGCTTACTTATAACAGCTGCTTACTAGCCCTGCTTTGGAACACCCAAAAACATGTCTCTCACTGTTTTTAGTTCACCCTCTCAAAAAACCGGGACATGAGCAACTTTTCCAGAAATCTGCCGGGACAACTGTTGAAAAACTGGGACAGTCCAGACAAATTCGTGACTCCTAGTCACCCTACCTACAAGGCTCACCAGGCATGACGTCATGCCCTAACTTATCTACTCGTGAGAAGTGAGCAGTGTGAGCACGCGCACATCGATGTGCCTGCTGTCACTGCAGTCTGGAAAAAAACGGACTGCCTGTGCCAGGGCATAAACCAGAGCCCGATAGAGACCTGTTTCGAGGCCCCCTTTAAAAAACTGCCAGTGCTCAGCACCGGTGAGACGCGGCCCTCTTAAAGCCCTGATCATACCTACAAGTCGGACTATTGTCTTTGTAAGTGGTTGCTAGTTGCATAAGATAAATACGCAGCAACAACGCTGGTATAAATGAAATCCATCTGAATTTGAAAGCAGCGAAACTCTCCAGCCATCTTTCTAGTTGTGATTAGGCTGCCAATGACAGAGACTTGCTTGAGTGTCTGTTATAGTCACGCAGGTAGTACAGTTTTAACCACCCTTTTTGACAAAATGTGACATTTTAACTAGCAGTTTGACTGGTAATGATATTCGCTTTTTTGTACTTGCATATGTTTGGGCGAAAGGGGGTGATCTTCTGTACAAAACTCAGCTCTGAAATTCATCAGGTTAAGACTGTCTTGTGATAGGAGCTTGCCATACATCTAGTAGTGCACCTTCCGTACTGTGGTTGGGACAGAAAAGTGACTAATGGGAATTTAACAGTTGGCTTGCTTCTAAATATGTTTCAAATTGTAGGGTGCTTATTCTTTCCAGGTTTAATGGGGTCAGAGGAAGGAAGAAAGGGGACATGTTTGTGGTATTTCTCTTTTTTTTTTTTATGTAGGTGCTCATTATGGCAAGTCTGAAGAATAGACTAGATAAACCTTGACCCAGTGAGACACTGATGATGGTAACATTAGTCTTGAGCAGTGGAGGAGCAGAGTCTTTTTTAGTGTCTTAATTATTGTTCTATTATTGTCTTGAGAAACTGACATCTAAAAGAGTGTTTTTTATGCATGATGATCTGTGACCTGAGCATTCGACGGGACTAGGTGATGTACCAGTGCAGTGATGGTGCAGGTTTTCACAGATCTCTTGTCCGCGTTGTAATGTTGGTCTAAGTTTGTATTTTTTCAAGGATTTGACAGTTGGATAGCAGTTCAGTGATCACTTTTCTCACCTTTAAAAGCCTCTAGGCGCACTGCCCACTTTTAGTCATCCCGTTTCACTTCATCTGAAAGTTTTCTTGTTAATTGCAGCTCCAGACGGGCGCTACGATTAACCTGAAAACTTTAACATAGGCACACAATCACCCTGCAGCTGCGCTTTATTAAGAAAAGAAATGCAGCAACTTTACAAACATGGTGTGTAAAGCACAGGCTGTGTTTGTAGACTTGCTGTATTTCTCTTCTTAATAGAGCTGGGGTGCGGGGTGATTGTGTGACTTTTTAAACTTTTCTGTGCTTGGCATAGTGTGCCCCCCAACTTGTATTTTCCTGTTTCTGTCATTGCATCCAGATATATGATACAACAAGTAACATCATACCTACAACAAGTCAGAGTATTGGCTTTGTCAGTGGTTGTTAGTTGCATGAGATAATTAAGCAGCAACTATGGCTTTCATATAATATTGAAAAAGCTTCCACTTTAAGCCCTGGTGGCACCACGGCAATGTTGCTCCCCCTGAGTTTCAAAAAGAGAAGGGAAGCAAGTGTTAGTGATGAGACTACTCCCGACAGATGCATCAGTCATTTACACACATTGCAGCTGCCATCTGCTCAGACCTGCATCTTGGAAAGATTAAAAATCTTGGCAAGGCCTAACCAGCCTTTCAACTCTTCTTAGTTTGTTAAGGTGAGCACAGTTACATAGAGCAAGCGTTTAGAAATGACAAGATGGCGAAAAAGGCTCCTTATAGAACACCCCAACGTCGGTATGCAGAGACACTACTTCTGAATCATTGCCATACCACACTCGCTGTCTTATCTGACATATCTTTTGTCCTTTTTTCTTCCACTCCCCAGCTGCTCTCGCCATCTCCTTCTCTTCTTTTTCCTCATATTAGTCCCGCTCCACGTTTACCCACTTTCCCCTTCTCCCCATCCCATTCTTGTCTCCATTTCCCTCTCACTCGCTGTTCTTTGCTTTCTCTCTTACCGGTTTTCCATTCTCCGTTCTCCCTCCCAGTTCTCCAAAGCCTCTGGCTGCCTTTCTTTCCGTCCCTCTCTTACCAATGTCTCCATTACCCCTTCCCCATTTCTCGTCTTTGCGCCCTGACTTTTTTTCTACTTAGTTTCTCTCCCCTTTCTCTGCCACTAAATCCTAGTTCTCACTAGTCCCATCCCCTTTTCCTTCAGGCTATGTTACAATTTTGAAAACCCATCCAACTATCCCTGAATATTACATGGAAGCACATTTAGAATTTGGACCAGTGTGCCTCTGCAGTGTCGGTGACCCGTCCAAAAAGGACATGAAAAAGCTGAAATTGGATCATAAGTCCAAAGCTGTTGAAATCAGGGGCCCCGTAAATAAGTTTGGCCCTGGCACTCAAAATCCTTAAGATGTCCCTGTGCATTTGTTTAAGTTTTCATGTTAATTGCAGCACCCATCATGAGCTGCAATTAACACGAATACCTTAACAAATGCACACAATCACCCCGCAGCCCAACGCTAATAAGATACGAAATGCAGCAACTTAGCTGCCAAGGTTTCAAATTGCAATGTGGGATGTTTTCATCATTTCACTGTGATTATTAGTGCCATTTGAACAGGGCCGGCTTTAGTGCTGGTGGCATCTGCTGTGACAATGATTGTTGGCGCCCCAGTGACCACCTCAGCCTTGGATACTCTCATTACCAACCTTTAACAGTGACCCTCAAGTCTCCAAAACCCTTCTCTCTTTCATATTTATTTTGTTTAATAGCACAACACATACCAGTGTAAGGTGTTAAGTACTTTACATCACATACACATTACACGAGACACTGAATCATAGTGTGTAAAGTCAATGTATAGGAAATGTTACATCAGACAGAGGAATAAAATGTCTCTTCTTAACAGAGCTGGGCTGCTAGGGTTTTAAGCAAACGTTGGTAGTGATATTTGGCGCTGCACACACGCGCGGTGTGGTTCCTGGCACACATAGCCACGGCTGAAGCGCACAAAGACCCTACACTGCTACACACAGAGGAACAAAATTAGAGGGAACATTGGTAAGCAGTGGAAAATGGGCTTGATTAATAGCAGATCCTTAGCAGCACACACTATAGAGATCAGATTACTAACAAAGAATGAAGATTTAGACATATTATTTATGACTGAAACAAGACTGAAAGACTGTTTGTCCCCTGACATAGTCCAAGCACTACCCCCTAACTACCTCCTACGTAGTCAAGATAGGGTGGGAATAACAGGAGACAATATAGCTATCATTTACAAAAATGATTTTAAATGTGTTATCATCCCTGTTACCACAATCAATAGTGAGGCAGTACATTTTAGCCTTAAACTCTCAGCAAACAGCTCTTTCTCAGGCACACTTGCATATAGACCACCAGGCCCGGCAACCTCATTCATAGAGTAACTCCCTGGTCTGATTGCAGAAATGGTGGCTTGTAAGAGCTCTACCACGATATTGGGGGACCTCAAAATCCATCTGGATAAACCAGATAATGCTATAGCAAGAAGATTAATTCAGGACATGGAGGCCATGCAATTAAAACAACTGATCAAAACCAGTACTCATTTAAAAGGGCACATACTGGATGCCATCTTTTCAAATGACTATAATCTAAAGGTAGGGATACCAATACCATTACCATGGTCAGATGAGTATTTCATCCCGTTTACTCATGAAGAGGTACAGATACGACACTCGGGTCATAAATCAACAGGGAATAGGAATACATGGCCTAAAACCCTACCTGACAACATGAGGAAGGAACTGGAGGATAAAGCCCCAGGTATGACAGGGGATGTAGAAGAGGCCGATAACATATGGGCCGACTGGCTTAACAAAGTAACCTCTCAGTATCCACAGAAAATCAGACAAAACAAACATAGTGGGGGTAATAAAGCGCCTTGGTTTAATGAGCAATTAATTCAGATGAAAAAAAACGTAAAAAATTGGAAAGATTGTGGAGGAAGAACTATGATCTCAACAGTAAAAGCCAATATAAACTTGCCATTAGACAATATCACAGGGAGATGACTCGGGCTCAGGCCAAATACTTTGAAGATAAAATTAATGGGGCGCACAATTGCCCAAAAGAACTATTCAAGGTAGTGCGCTCTCTATCAACCACTAATCAAGAAATGAGCTTCCAATCTACATCTAAAGAAAGATGCAATCTGATGGCAAAATATTTTTTAAATAAGGTGGAAATACTGTCTGAGAACTTGCAACGAAATAGAAACTCTATGAATGTTGATTTATACACCAACATGAGCGGAAACTGCTGTACTAACATAGGAATGGAATTAGATAATTTCCAAACGATTCAGATAGATGATTTCATCTCTACTCTACAGAAGATCAAGTCAGGCTCTCCCCAAGATCCAATTACGCCAGACATTTTGTTACAGGCTGGCAGCCTGGTAAAAATAGCCACACAGCCTTGGTATCACTCTCCCTGTCCCAAGGTCTGATCCCAAAAGAATAGAAACATGCGATCAATCCGCCATTAATAAAAAAAACACATTTGGATCCTGCAGAACCGGGAAATTACAGACCTATTTCACTGTTACCACTGCTAGGCAAAAATGTCGAAAAAAGTGTAAATCAGACGCTGTACAAATCAGACGTTGTCCAAATATCTAGAAGACAATCAAAGGTTTCATAATACACAAATGGAATTCCGACCCCAGCATAGTACGGGGTCAGCTCTGCTGGTAGTAACCGAGGAATTGAAAAAAATCCTAGATCAGGGGTGCACAGCGGCAATCCTGTTACTGGATTTGAGTGCTGCATTTGACACTGTAGAACATAGCACTCTGATCAAGAGACTAAAGGATGCAGGTATCATAGGGACAGTGGTTAAATGGCTGACCTCATTCCTGGAGGACAAGTCCTTCCAGTTGATGGAAAGGGAACATCTTTCAGATGCCCTCCAACTATCTTGTTGAGTACCATAGGGATCGGCACCGAGTCTCACACTTTTTAATGTGTACATGCAGCCATTGGCAGACATTGTACAAGAATTCGGCATGTCAATTGTGTCATACGCCGATGATACACAACTGGTGTTATCAGTGGCGAACGACCCTCCTCCGTATATAATAATCTAGGCCCCTGCATTTAAAAAATAGCGGATTGGATGTGTAAATGTTCCCTGAAATTGAATGGGGATAAAACGGAGCTTATGTTCCTGGGAAACGAGACAGTACCCAGGAACACTATCAGCTGGCCGATCCAGTTGGGTGAACCCCAATCCCCAAGACAGCCATCAAAAATCTCAGAGTCTGGCTAGATGATAATGTAAGCATGGAGTCTCAAGCAAAGAAACTCTCAGATAAATGCTTTGGATTACTACATATGCTTCGAAAAATTCTACCCATCCTACCTGTACAATCCTGCAGAACAGTGGTCCAGACTTTGATTATGTCACAACTGGACTACAGGAAATCCTTATACCTTTCTGCACCAAAATATGTCATCCATCCGCTGCAGCACGGATCTTGCTTCAGATTCCGTGAAAACATTCAGCCAAAGCCGCTTTAAAGACTTTACATTGGCTCCCAGTTCAGGCAAGGATCACTCTGTTTTGCCCACAGAGCTATGAATAATAGAGGACCTGCGTTGCTAAGAAAACAGGTTTCCCACTACATCCCAATCAGGAACTTAAGATCCTCAACAGATCTCCTCATGCAACAAGGCAGAATAAAAAGGGCAAGATGGGGAGGAAGATCCTTCCTTCACCTGGTTCCCAAGAGCTGGAACTCGCTGCCCAGAGAGACACGTATGTTAACTGGCGAATTAGCTTTCCGGAAGAGACTGAACAAGACCACCGATGTCATACCCTCCTAGCGCTGGGAGCCTACGGGCAGCAATGCGCTTTATAAATCCATAAACATATCTCTACTGACTAAATCAAATCAGCAATATTGCACCTTAGCTTTTATAAAGTTACAAATTAAAATCCTAGAATCTACAAATTAAGAAACTAGAATCTAGAGATACTGAGCTTACACAATCCATCCTGCAATTCTGAACCGAGCTAAAGGTCTTCAAGGAATTCCTTATATGCCATTGATAAGGAGCCTACCATCTCCCAGAACATCGTTCCTAACATGCAGACTCAAAATGTCTCCCATTTCCCTTCCGTGCACAGCACTCTGTTTATTCTCAGCTATCTCTGCACTTTAAATAGTAACAAGTATATGAGTGGTTTGAAGCACTTTAAACTATCGGGCAGTGCTTTATAAAAATTGGAAATAAATAAATGTCTGAAACTAGCTTCTTCAGATGTTTTATATAGTTATATCCTGTGTCTATGTTGTCATATCCTATATGTGAAACTAGCCATACTAGGCAAAGGAGTCCATTGTCTAGGCCTTCATCTTTATCATCATTCGCAAGTAATGTTTTCTCTTTGTTTTGCCTGCAGGATGTGAAATGCACTACAGTGGCGTTCTTACTGCTCCGCATCCCTACCTTAAAAATTAAAACCGTATCTAGAAAGGAAATATTTGAAGCAAACTTGAAAAGTGAGTGTGATCTATGGCACCTCATGGTAAAAGAGATGGTGGCTGGCAGGAAAATGGCTGATGACTACAAGGTCAGTATTATTGTTACTTCATTACTTATTGGACTCGGTAGTCTGGTCTCAACCACACCCACAGCCCCATACTGATCTAAGACTGCTCCCCCCTTGTATTTGAAGTGTTTCTACAGCAGAGAAAATACTCTGAACAAAACGATGTGCTGCTGTTTGTAGTTAGCACTCGCTATATTGCATACTTGAACATATTATTAAATAATGAACAGTGAAAAGAGACTTACTCAGTTCATATGTACATTGTCGAGCTGTTCTCTGGTTCATGTGCATCCAATAGAGTGGTGAACACATTGGAACTATACCAATCTGTGTTAAAATATAAAGGTTATCTTTTTGCATGCTATATTGATCTTTATATTGGACTTGCCTATGATAACTTGGGAACAACATATTTCTTTATCTGGTTAAGAACTGGTCTTTAGATTTTTTTCTGAGGAAACTATGTGGTTAGGTTTTAAAATAATAATGATTGGAATTGTGATTCTAAAATAATTAGATAACTTTGTTATGTATTTCTCAGCTGATATCTTTTCTATGTATGTAGTTTTACACAAGAATATTTATTTTATTTTTGGAAGTGTCCTAGTTATGCTAGTTGTACTAGACTAAAATAAGCTTTTGAAAATGGCAAGAGATTCCAAAGCAGATTAACGATAAGATCTTGGTGAAATGTTAAGCTGTTTTTGAGTTTTGCCAATCGTGTAATGAAATTGCTTACATCAAGATTAAGGTTAGAATTGAATACCTATTTCCCATTGGCACAACGTTTTAGTATGCATCCCAGTAATGCTCGGTGCCTGTTTCGTTTCTGTAACTCATTTCCCAAAGAAGGTTTATATTGTAGGGTCACTCTTAGTTTTTCACCATTTTACTGGGCCCTACATTTTGCTGACTGTAGACTTCTGTACACTTAACCCCTACTAATAATCAGTGATAAAATGCATTTTCTCCCCCTTTCAAAATGGTGAAATTATCATATCACCGATTGGCATATTTAACTTTCCTCTAAGGCGCTAGTGTATGGTACAACGGTTACCCAAGAGCTATACGTTACGTTGAATGGCAATAGTGGACTGCAGTACCCATTGTGTACCCACTACAGTGACAGTGCATACATGACTGTAGGCCTATCATTTGTAGCCTGGCTGTTGCAGTTTAAACCTGCAAATTAAACTTGTCAAAATAATCCCTTTTGACAAGTCAAAACGTTCCTTCACAATATTGTAAGACTCTCCTATGTATGGTTTTTATTACCTATAAGGCAGGGTAGATGGTACTTAAAAGTAGGACCTGTAGGGATATGTTGTTAGACATGTCCTTACAGTGAAAAAGCCCCAAAAGCTATTTTCAGTGTAGCAAGGGTAGCTGTTCCATGGGACAGCATTGCATTATTAAAAAATCACATTTACGAATGCCAATTTTCACATTTAACAATGCTAATGTTCAAATTTCATAATGCTAATTTTGGTTAGGACAAATCTAGAAAAGTATTTCATAATGCTAATTTTGGTTAGGACACAGCTAGAAAAGTTATTAAACAACTAAATGTAATAGTTATTAAAAATCCAATTAAATGGAGGTTATATGTTTGAAATGTTATATGTTTGATAAATGTTTGGAAAAATAAATATTTTGAAAGTTACCTTTTCCATACCTACTGCCTCTGGAGGCCAGTTTGCATTTGTTCTCCCACTTCTACCAGCCAGTAATTAGCATTTGAATAGGTGTGAATGGCTATTCGCTATCTCCTAGGAGCAACAATTGGGTGACCTAAATGGTCACAGATGACTTCTCAGAACCTGACCGAATATGCAGGTGGAGATGTGAGCATTCTTTTTGAACGCTGAATCTTCCCAACCCTTTCCTTAGGGTACTTAAGACCTTATCTGAGGGTGAGTTCCCAGATTCGTCATGGGACAAGGTTCAATTTAAGACACCACTTCTCTTCAACCATCTGGGCACTCTGGACTTCACTCTGGGCATCAAGGCTACAACTAGGAAGACTCCTGCTACTCCTGAACTCGTTGCCCTGCTTGTCTGCTGCAACGTCTGTGCGTGTGTACCATACAGGAACCTTTCAAAGCCTGTGGGCATCAAAGACACCCGAAGGAATCTCCCTTGAAGTGAAGGACTCACCTCCTTTCATCTGCTGGCACCGCAACTAAGGTGACCGGTCTGCAGATCCTGGCCTCCCACAGACTCCGAAAGGCTCAGCAATACAGGTGGTGGTTCTTCACACCCCTCGAGACCTGCCCTGACCTCTCACCAAGTTTGAGGCTTGTATCCCTCGTTGGAGCTGCAGGAACTGAACCCCTGTGCACCTTGTCGACTTGCAGTTGCAAAGGCTTGTTGGCTTCCTTCCACCAAGATCTTCGGGCTCCAATTTACCCCAACCTCAAGCATCTCCAATGACCAAGATCTTCCTCCTCACCACTTCACTTGCACCGTGGGCCTGCATCTTTGGTTAGCTGGTCGAGGTCCTCTTGCGACTCCAGTGCCTGTGGGTCCTCTTGAGGGACATCTTTGAATTCTTTGGGCTCCCCTGATTGCTCCGGGTCTGCCCTGACTCCCCTGCTTGTGGGGAGTCACCTGGACCTTGCTGGTCCCGACACTACAATTCCTTCGCTTTCCACGTTGTTAGCAGTTGCCAAGGCTTGATGGCGTTCCGGACAGGCACCGACCTCTCAACATCCGACATGGGACAGCTCGTGAACGTCTCTTGGTCTTTCACAGGGTCACCTAGCCCTTACAGCTTCAGCTCCGAGGTCACCGTCATCTCTCCTGCAGCACTCAACATCAGTGGGCATTTGCCTTCCGTGCCTATTCACTCCTGAGTGGCATAGACTCTGCCCATCTGCTTGCAAGTACTTATCAACTTGAACCTTGAATTCACTAACCTTCCCCAGCAACGGCATCTTCCTGAAGTCCTCCATTGGGTTCGACAGCGGTTTCCAATGCCACTTTGCACCTATGCACCTGGCTTCACAGGTGTAGGTATACTGGTTCCTAGGGTATCCAGGGGTGGGGTGGCTCTTCAACCTTCTGTCTTCCAAGGGGTTTCTTCAGGGTCTACTGGAAAGGGTCCTTCTTTAAAATTGCAACAGCGACTTACCCATTGACTTGCATTGATCCCACCGTTGTGTTCCTACTCTGCACACGGCCTCTGTTGGGCTCCCGGTTACTTACTTTGCGTGGTTCCTTGGGACCCCAGCACTTCTACGTCTTCTGGGTACAGTCTTGACTCGTGTCGTGGTTCGCATACCACTATTTTAGTATATGATTTGGTCTCTCCCTGGCGACCACTGCGTATTCCGTGCTACTTACCTGTTTCTATTGAAAAGTATTGTGTGGATTATGTATATATCCGGCTAGGAGATATCGGTATGTGTTAGTGAGTGTCTTATAATAAATACATATTTTTATAAATATACTGTTTGGTTCTTTTTCACTTAATCGATACCTATAAGTTTATACTCTGGTAAAACAAGCTGTTTTACACTCCTTCTGGACTAAGCCTGAAGGCTGCTCTCCACAGCTACCAGTTGTTGAAGACCTAAAATCACCATAAGGGTTGTCTGGATTGGTGCACGGTGCCCACTTACATAAGTCTACACCATAAACCAAGCCAGCTTCTCACAACATCCTTCTTTAAGAAAGAAGTTAAAAAATTCCTGTCCAACAAATTCCTTTCTCATTGAGGACCTGGCAACGTCCTCGCTCCCTGTTTGACCCTGACCTCCATTTGGCTGCTGCTTCCCATCACTCCATAACCTGCTTTAAGTCTTGGTCCTATGTTTTACTTCACCCCTTTGTTACTCTACTCATCGCTATCTCAGGGAACACACTGCCTTTTGTCTCCCCACCCTGCAACCACCTTCCATAACTACTTCAGCACTCTTATGTACACTGTTAATCATACTCTTCTGTGATTTATTGTTGATTTGTACTGACATTTACACTTTTTATATAACTTTTATAGCGCTGCTATTCTGTTTATGTATCCCACTATGCAGTGTGTACTATATATTCTTATTTTGCTCTCAATGTACCTTGTATGACTGATGTTGTTCTACGTTGTAAAGCGCCAAGCTGCCTAGTGCTGAGATGCCATACACTTTCACCTCCACGGGTAAATCTATGCAGCTGCTCTCCCTACCCTAGCAACTCCCTATTATATCTTCCTCAAAAAATTCTGTGTTTATGTATTATTATTTGATATAAGACACTTTAATACAATTGTTGTATGTATTATACATTTTTTTCGAGGTGCGATTTTGTTATATATCCCACTGTGCTTAGTTTGCTTTTTTTTGTACACAGTTTATTTAAATGTATATGTGTATATACATGTGTGTGTGTGTGTGTGTGTATATATATATATATATATTTATATATATATATATATATATATATATATATATATATATATATATATATAAATGTGCGCTAACGCTCTCAAAGCGTACCGCACAGGACAGCACTCTCCAAGAGAAGAATGGACACTTGCAATCCGGTAATGTATGCAGCAGTGTTTTTTTTATTATTTTGCTTAGTGAATCAGGAGTGCCGCGATCCGACGCGTTTTCGGCGATCCCAGTCGCCTTGCTCACTTTCGCTGTTGTGCAACTCATAAGTTTAAACAATGTTTAAAAAACACATACAAAAATCGCAGTTTGCTTTTATAATTCAATGCATCTGCTTTTTAACGAGAATCATTTCTTCACATTAATATTCTTATTGAGTTTCGTTTCGTGCAAGCATATTCAGCACATGTCATAATTTTCAGTACTCTTTACATTCTGCCCCAGTGGGCAACGTATAAATAGTAGTTTCAGATTTAACATTTTCGTCTCCGTGGACAAAACGACATGTGTTTCTATACATTTTCAATTGCCACAATATAATTTCCAAATTGTCAGTTTGTTATCTCGCCCTAGTGGGCGAAAAACTCAAATTTTATGTTAAGGTTTTTCAATAATAATCTCAATTCAGTCGCTCAAAAGATAGAAGATGGTTCATACTCTCTATCCTCTTGACAAGCCGCAGCTCTTTCTCACGTGTTCTAAAAAGGATATATAAAACAAAAACTGTAACTAGTGATGCACAAGACAATTAAAAAGTTTTCCGTTAAGGAGAGATACAACATTCTAATTCTAATTCATCTTATGTACAAAGTATGGTTACTTCTAAACAGATTAATTCCTACATTAGCATTGAAATCCCTGTATGTATGTATATATATATATATATATATATATATATATATGTGTGTGTGTGTGTGTACCTCATGTTATTGCTGTTGTACTTACTCTGTAAAGCGCCATGATACCTTTGGGTCATGTTTACGTTATACAAAACTCTCAAATAAAATAAATTGTCAAATCCCTTCTGACAGCTCTACTGTGTTTGTACATTTAATACCCTGGGTACCCTTGAGACAGATTTTGTCTGTCACAGTAAATATTAGCTGGCACCTTCCTTTGTCCAGTCCCCCTGCCCTCAAGCCATTCCCCTCCAACCAGGCTTCTTTGTGACAGTGTAAAATCCTACTTCAAAGGTCTGTTGTGGTTTTATATATAACACTTAGGGTACACTTCAAGAAAGGGGATGCCAATGCAATTCTTGTGGTTCCACCGTGCCACTGTCTAGTTACTGAAGAATCCTGCCTTTGTCCTACCAGATTTCTGTCTCTGGGTTTATTGTGGTTACAGTGTTTGCTTCAAGTTGGATTTTAGTTTTAGGTGTGGACAATAGCGTTACCACAATACCCTCTCCACACACAACTTCAGCCCTTAGAGCCCAAGTTTAGTGTGACTGAAGACTTTAGCCATCTTGAAAATGCCTAAAGTGACTTTTGGAAACTTTTCCCTGCCAGTCTGGCTTGACCTCCTGTTGAAGCTACAGGGCTACAAGAGGATTTTCTCACAACTGCACGGTTAACGAGTGGCATCTAGACCTGACCTCTGCTTGACACCCTGCGAGTCCCCAAGTGCCTCCCCTGAGGTCCTAGGGGGGTTTAGAAATACACTCCTTTGGTGGATTGGGGCTTAACTGACTAAGTCAGAAGGCAAAAGCTTTGAAAATGATGAATCTGGTTGGTGTATCTGACCCGTACTCTATCACGGTCAGCCTCAAATTGCCTACATCCCAGGCTACCTCAACCATTGACTAGCATGGGTGCTTTGTGCTTTTTGGTGCTGTTTCTACTTTAACCTATAAAAGATCATGTCTCTGTTTCCCCTTATTTGTAGGTTTGCATTCCTAACTTAAGCCCGTCTGTTTTATGCCATAACTACCAGGGGGTTGCACTCTGGTTAATTTAGTGACATTGAGTTTTCACTCTGACAAGGGCTGTGATTGTTTATAGAGATGGATAGTCAGTCACCCTGTACAAATAATAATCCATTATCTTACACTCTTGTCACACAGTGCATTTTGCCTGAAGTTAAAAACTGGCTAGGTCCTCCCACTCCATAATAAGCCTACACTAGACCCGGTTGACCTTGCCACCTACTCGCCCATCACTCTACTAATATTAGTTAGGAAAGTATGCTCAACTCCAAGATCACATCAATGCTAACTGTCTGTCAGGGTCTGGAGTAGCATGAAGCTCAAAATTTGCCTCATCAATACCATTTGAGCCAGATGGTGGGAAAAGTTAAGGGAAGAGGAGCAGCTGGTAGAGAGCTATGTAACAACAAATTACAATTACTCAAAGATGCTACTTAGCGGAATAACTGTTATTACTAATTACTATTGAATAGGGATTTAACATGATACATTTTTAATCCTGGACTCTCTCACAGCCTATTTGGTTCTTTTAGATTCGTATTGTTACGGCGTCCCCCTAGATGTGAAATGCAAATAATATAGGATTTAAAGCAACGTTAAGATTACTACTCCGTCAGTCAAATAACTTTATTTGATTCATTTGAATCATAAAAGTTTGCACACATACATAAAATAATTAGACATACATAAAAACGTATGCAAAAAATCTGACACAAAATACATATATAGACTTCAAGGTTTAAAACACAAAACATATACTCCTACATGGCTCCTACTCCCCCTGCACAAGTTCCATATTTAATAAAAAATAAATTCATCATATCAGTTTTAGCAGATTAATACCAGATAAATAAAGGTATAAAATCATTTTGAACTTAAATTCCTGTTACAATTCATAGCGTTTTCCTAATTGATGAAGTAGTTCGAATGAAGTTAAGCACAGCAATACAAGTAGCAGCAGTAGATAAAGATCGTAAATATTTAAAACCCTCTTGGTAAGAATAGGGTCGAATCTCGCTCAAGACAGGCTTGATAAAGTGTGCCCTTGGGTCTTTGTAGAGCTTGCAAAACAGCACAAAGTGCATCATGCTTTGTTGGGCTGAATTATTGCACGGACAGAGAGTTAGTCTCTCACACCAACTTTCCTGTTTGGGAAAAGCCACAAGAAAGTGCAATGTACAAAGACGAAATCTAGTCATGAGGAAACGCAATTGTACATGGATAGTGAAGGACAAATAAAATTGCGGATGGTTTAGGCGCCCGTCTACACAGTTACGTGTTCCACGATCCCGATTAGACCTACTTAGTTCAGCATAATATGCATTTTTTATGATCAATCTCATATTGGATTCAATACATTCGGGATTATCATAATAGTGCCCTAGCCCAATCTTATTAAAATTATCTTTGACATACCGAAGCCAGGGGATTGCAAGAGCCTTTTCACGGTTCAAACAGTCTCTAAGAATACTCCTTGAAAATGAGAAGTCCTCTGAGGTCCAAACTTTCCCCCAGAGGATCAGTGGGGCGATGTTTATTCTATCTTCGACAAAATCAAATCCCACTTCTGAGTGACCGAAAGATGTAGGAGAACTAATAGGGATCATTAATAATATTTTTAGGAATGTATTTTCCAAAATTTGGATCCGAGTACTTTTATGATGCCCCCATACACCCGCCCTGTAGGTAGCTACTGACAGGCATTTAGATTTGTATAGGGTTATCATTTCCACTACCGGCTTACGTCCCAGCTTGCAAGCAAAGCAGAACAGCCCCTCTACTATTCTACTAGTGTGTTAAACCCTGGCCACAATCAGTTGCTCCCAATTCAATATATTATTAAAAACATTACCTAAGTAAGTAACATTTGACACCTTATCGATAATCTTTTCCTTCACCACACATTTCCTTGTTTTGGTTCGGTTGGGACCACATTCCATGATAAAAGATTTACCAAAATGTACTTTTAGGTCCAATGCCAACATGAAGTCAGTAAAGGCATTTAAGGCTTTTTGGAGGCTGTTGGCCGTCAAAGCCATCAAAACAGTGTCATTACCATATGACAAAAAGGGTACTGATTCGCCTCCTATACTAGGAAAATCTCATTGCTGCTCTAGCAGAAATGTCTCCAAATCATTTGTGTATAAAAGGAATAAAAAAAGGGGCCAGGATACAACCTTGGTGAACCCCCTCTGAAGAAGCAATTGGCCTTACAGCTCTAGGATCACTTTAGATTCGAAATTCCTTCCTTTCAATTTTCATTATGTACTTTCCGTATTGTTTCCATATTGTCAGGGCCACTGGAAATATGCAATTGCGTGGCTATGGTGTTTTTCACATAATGATTGATTTGCCACATTTACCACATAATCCATTATATGCTGCCTAACCTGCAGAGTTTAACAAAAATAAAGTTAATTCTAGCTCAAACGGTTCGAATGTTACTAAAAACACTACAACGCATTTTGCTGTGCAGTGAAAGGCCCTTTTGAAAGGTTGACTTGTCACCGTTCTGTTGCTTTTTTCTATATTTGTGTTAAACTGGTACTAATGAGGTGCCACCTATGCCCAGACATTGTTTACAGGTGTAAACATTATTAACCCCATCCGCGCTAAGCGTTTTACCGCTGTGCGTTAAAGATTCGCAATTACCGCGTTACATGACGAGCTCAGCTCGTCATGAGCGTACAACAGGCGTACCTCATGACGAGCTGAGCTCGTCATGAGCGTGGAAGGGGTTAAATAATGAGGTAATACTTTCACAAAATGTTCCATATTACGCTGCATAATTTGCCTTTTCTTGGCTCATAATTTAGTCAACCCTGCTACGTAATTTGGTCTTCCCTTGCCACATAATTCCAGTGGCCCTGCTTATTGGTCCTTCAAAATTAGGATTATTTTCAAAAGTATTTTACTTCATAATTTGTTCACAACATATAGTTTAAGATTATAGTTCAGTGACTATTTGAAAATACCAAGTTCAGCATACATGGAGTGAATTTATCTTTCTTGGTTTATTTGCTGGGTTTTTCAGCAACCTATGCGAACCTTAAGTACATGAAACACTTGCTAGACTTGTACTTCTTTTTTAGAAAAAACCTCTGACCTGTCTGCTTAAAGAAATGCTTTGACAAAAGATTCAAAATGTGCAGAGTAAAGCTTCTCCCAGAGTTATTGTAGGCAATCTTCTAATCACACTCAAGTTCCTCTGACCTTGAAATCACTGTGGACTTGCCTCCTAATCCTTGAAACTGGATTTACTCACCAGCATGACAGCAACTTCTCGTGTCAACCTGGAACACAATACTGAGTGTTTTTCATTGGACGTGATCTCCCTTTATAATGGGAGACCCTAAGGTGGCCATCCCTTTGGAACTCTGGATATTGGTAACGAGGCATATACATTCTTTGCGAAGAATGTTCAATTGGGCATTTTATACATGAAGGGAAAGGCTTAATTACTTACAGAAGCCTATGAGATGGTCTGAAACTTAGTGAAGCTGTAATGCATGACTTCAGTCTGGTTTCAGATCACGTTGCAGCACCGAGACTTAGTACATCATAGAATATGCCCTTTTGACCATAGATGAAGATGACCCTTGCCTCCTGATACAAATGGACCTCTCTCCTTCCTCAATAAGTGACACTCCCACCCCCCTATGCACCCTGGAGTCTCCAACGGCATTTACTGGCAATGTCTTTCACTGATGCACCAACATCTTTTTGTTCACATGGGCACCTCTGGAACCTAAAAGACCCTATCACCTGTGAAGTTCCCAACAGTTCCATTCTGTTTCGGGTCAGCTTCAAACTCTACATGGCGCCTCTTGGTGCTCTCCCCACAGATACAATTACCAAGATTCACCAGTATGCCGGTAATACAATCTCTACTTGAAAGTCTCCTCTGCTTCATACGTTCAACACATCAAACACTGCTTGCACATCATCCAGAAGTAGATGTCTAGCTTCCATTTAGAGATCAATCCAACCAAGACAGAATGCCTGTTATTTGTTAAGAACAAGAAACAGTTCAAACCTGGCTTAGTGACTTGAGCCTAGACCGCTTCGAACCCCAACTTTCACACACTACTACACCACTTGGATTCACCCAGGACACCAACCTCAAGAAATACATTTCTATGAAGAAGAAAAAACAAAGACCCAGTACAAGCGGTTTCCTGGTAGAAGGTCAAACCATTTTTTCCAGAAAAGCAACTTCAGAACTGATGTTCAAGCTCTTGTACTCTTGCGTCCATATGCTTCCCAGACCTCACACTGGCACCCCTCACAGGAATCTAAAACACTGCAGTTTGTCATCCAGGGCCTGAAGGAATATGATCACATCACCCCCATCTAGTCCAAAGCTTCATCGGCTCCCTTTGCCGGCCCTCACAATCTTCAAAACCAGCTGCATCATTCAACAGAGCCATCATGACCTACACCCCACTTACCTTGCACACAAGCTCACTATCTCTGGTCTTTTCGGCACACACACAGCCAGTAAACTATAAGATTGCAATCTAGGAAATGTAAAAAATTAAAAAGACCACCTGCCTTTTCCATCTATGCAACCAGGATCTGTAACATCCCCGTGCCCATCAGCACCGCCCCAAGGCTGCTCCAATTTAGGAAAGAGTTGAAGACCTACCTCCGTTGAAGAACACTAACCCACTATGCATTACCAGTGCAGAATCCAGCTAGTTCTCCTGTCATTCACTGTATACTTGTCTTTGACACTACTTTATACTCGTCTTTGACACTGTGGCTGTTCCTGCTATTTCTAAACAAATTATATTTCTATAAATTTAGTTTTTTCACAAAGTTGATATTTAGGTATTTGGTTTTTTAGGTCTCGCCTATTATAGGCGAGATTATAGTAAGCGGAAAAGAAAAGTCTACCAAAACGGCTGCGGATCGCATACAGTTCATGTGAGCTATGTGCGTGCACACCTTCGCCAGCCACATCACACACCACCATTTGTCTGTGCCTCGGCATTAGACTTCAAAGGCTGCCGCTCCCCAGCCCCCCCGTGCACATCGCACACCACCATTTGTCTGTGCCTCAGCGTTGGACTTCAAAGGCTGATCCTCGCAGACTGTGCTGACTCTGCCCCTCCTGATTCTGAAACTGACCAACGCAGTCGCCACGCAGTCTCTTCTCTCTGTCTTATGATGTCTGCCCTGCCACCATTTACGGACCCTCACACCCCCCACCCTTACACACCTTCACCCTCACACACCCTCACCCCCACACACCCTCACCCCTGCCACCCTCACCCTCACACCGCCTCACCCTCACATACCATCACACACCCTCACTCACCCTCACCCACCCTCACACACCCTCACACACCCTCACTCACCCTCACTCACCCTCACTCTCCCTCTCACCCCCTCACTCACCCTCACCCCCTCACACCACCAGACACCCTCACCCACCCTCACCCTCACACACCCCTTTACTCACACCCCCTCACCCTCACACCCCCTCACCCTCACACACCGTCACTCACCCACCCTCACCCCCTCACCCTCACAACCCCCTCAAAACCCTCTCACCCCCTCATACCCCCACACACCCTCACCCTCACACACCTCATTCACACCCCGTCACTCTCACCCTCTCACGCTCACACACCCTCTCACCCTCACACACCCTCACACACCCTCTCACCCTCACATCCCCTCACCCTCACCCCCCCTCACCCTCACACCCCCTCACCATCATACACCCCCTCACCCTCATACACCCCCTCACCCTCACTCACCCTCTCACCCACCCTCTCACCCTCACACACCCTTTCACCCTCACCCACCCTCACCCTCGCATACCCTCACACACCCCCTCACCCTCCACACATCCCTAGTCCCTCACACCCCTTCACCCCCGTCACCCTTACACCCCCACACCCTCACACCCCCTCACCCCCTCACTCGCCCTCACCCACCCACACCCACACTCACCCTCACCCCCTCACACTCACAACCCTCTCACCCCCTCATCCTTATACACCTCCTCACTCTCACACCCTCTCATCCTCACACACCCTCACCTTCACACCCTCACCCTCACACCCACCCTCACCCTCTCACCCACCCTCACCCTCTAACGCACCCTCAGCCTCACACCCTCTCATCCTCACACCCTCACACACCCTCACACACCCTCACCCTCCCTCACACCCCCTCACCCTCCCTCACCCTCACTCACCCTCACCCTCACACCCCCTCACCATCACACCCCCTCACACCCCCTCACACCCTCCTTCACATTGCCTCACATACCCTCACACCCCCTCACCCCCCTCACCCTCACATCCCCTCACACCCCCTAACCCTCACACCCTCACTCACACACCCTCAGACACCTTCACTCACCCTCACCGTCACCCATCCTCACACCCCCACACCCTCACACCCCCACACCCTCACACCCCTCACCCTCACACCCTCACACACCCTCACACCCTCACACACCCTCAGCCTCACTCACACCCCCTCACCCTCACACACACCCCCTCACCCTCACACACACACCCTCACCCTCACACACCCTCTCACCCCCCCCACTCACACACACTCACCAGCATAGCATAACAAAACATAGCATAACAAAACATAGCATAGAATAGCATAACAAAACAAAGCTTAGCATAGCATAAAACATAGCATAGCAAAGCATAGCATAACAAGGCATAGCATAACAAGGCATAGCATAACAAAATATAGCATAACATAGCATAGCAAAACAAAGCATAGCATAATAAAACACAACAAAACATAGCATAGCATAACAAAACATAGCATAACAAAGCATAGCATAACAAAACACAACAAAACATAGCATAGCATAACAAAACACAACATAGCATAACAAAACAAAGCATAGGATAGCAAAACTAAACATAGCATAACAAAACAAAGCATAGGATAGCAAAATAAAACATCGCATATCATAACAAAACATAGCATAACAAAACACAACACATAGCATAGCATAACAAAACACAACACATAGCATAACAAAACATAGCAAAACACAACAAAACATAGCATAGCTTAACAAAACACAACAAAACATAGCACAACAAAGCATATAATAGCATAGCAAAACATAGCATACCAAACACAACAAAACATAGCATAGCAAAACAAAGCATAGCATAATAAAACATAGCATTGCATAATAAAACATAGCATAGCATAACAAAACATAGCATAGCATAACAAAGCATAGCATAGCAAAACATAGCATAACAAAGCATAGCATAGCATAACAAAGCATAGCATAACAAAACATAGCATAGCATAACAAAACACAGCATAGTATAACAAATCAAAGCATAGGATAGCAAAACATAGCATAGCATAACAAAACAAAACCTAGGATAGCAAAACAAAACATAGCATAGCATACAGCATCACTCCGCACCACCACAGCATCACTCAAGGGCACCACAACATCACAATGCGCTACCACAGCATCACTGACCGCCACAGCATCACTCGTTCGCCATCACATCACTCAGCACCACCACAGCACCAAACTGTGCAACCATTCAACAACACCTGGTTCAAATATGTTCTCTCAATGTTTCAAGCTTTATTACAAATGTAACAAAAAGATGTTAATATTTCACTTCTGTTCTTGGATTTCGTCGCAATAAAATACACTGAACATAATCTTCACAAAAGTTATTTACAAAACTTTAAGCTATTGCCATTATAAATTACAATAACTTTTATATAAGTATTAATTATTGAAAAAAAATTAAAAGCCATTGTTATTTGTAATATCAATACATGTAAGTCACGTAAATACAACACATATTGCATTACAAATGCTACAGGTGTCACATTTGCGAAAGTTATAACTATTGGCATTGTAAATGACAAAGCTATTAATTTCGCTATTTTCAAAAACAAAACATAAATAAAAAATTTGTCATTTACAATACCAATAGCTCAAACTTTCCTAATGCGAGACCTATTGTATTGCAAATGCTTGTTTAAAATGGTCGTCTGTTATTTTATTTTCTATGAATTTGCATACTATAGCCCAGCAAAGTACTTTAAAACATTAGACAGGTGGCCCTAGATGATTTATTGCATTGCTAATACTTACTTGCAGTGTTTGAGTTTAAACCATTAAGAAGATACTTGCAAATTCTGCTCCATACTGTTAAGTTTCGGGAGAAGAAACTGGAAAGCTCGGCCTTTCTTTTGAACAGGATACTTGTGCAAGGGTGAAGCCTCTGTTTCTGACTATGGATATGGAGATAGCGTGTGTCTTTATGAGCAACATTGCCTCTGGTTTCGTGCAAGGCTACCCACTACCAACTATCCTCCCATCTTTTGGGATGGAAAGAGTCATAGATATACTAGCAAGCTCAGCCTATTTCAGTGTGGAGAGCAGCATGTCTCTGTTGCACAGACCACTTGATCCTATTTATTAGTTGATTTATTTACCCAGGTTTATATATAGTATCTCCACGACGTTCAGGTGCTTTATAATAAACGGAAAAATATCATAGTAGAAAGTAACAATAACATTGGAAAGTTACAAAATAGAATTAAAAAACGAAGTAACTACAAATTGAGTAAGGGAAGGAATGCTGCCCATGACATACATGCATTTCCAAGAAGCATGCTGGAAAACGTCAGAATGTAAAGAAAGGCAGTGGAATGAACCAAGTCATGTTTTAAAAAAAATATGCATTTCCAAGGGAGAAAACATCTTTATGTAAAGGAAGGCTGCAAGATAAACCATAAATGTTTGGTTATTGGCATAGGAATCTTCCAGTTAAGTAAGAGGGGAGAATGTTTTTTTCAGAACATCATTCTTAAAAGGACTCAAGAAAATGGGGCAGAGAAAAAGAAGTGAAACAGTAGATAATTTAAGCAACCAGGAGAATGTGTTGAAGTGACTCGGACGTTAACGGAGCGTTGGAGATCAAAAACCAATAATATCATAACAACATACCGCACATTTTCTTGAGACTGGGTATCCAGAAGTATTCCCAGCGACCACTATCTATTAGGAAACACGATAAATACCTACCAATGCAGCATGAAAAACAAGTACCTGATGTGTGTTATTTAAATTGGTCTCTAATAACATGTTGCACTTAACTATGAAACCTGGTACATGGATGTGTGAGGAAACTATTGTACTTGTTGTTTTTCCAGGATCCACAGTATGTTCAGGAAGCTCTGACGAATGTCCTGCTCATGGATGCAGTTGTTGGTTCATTGCAGTCCCCCAAGGCAATCTATGCTGCCACTAAATTGTCACATTTTGACAGACAAAAGAATGAAGGTATTGTACGTTCACTTTGTCATTATTGTTGCAGGTCTATTTTGATCTTTAAGCACACTGACATATTCTCTTCAGCATAGAAAGTCAATGTTTCATAATTTGCAGCAAAATAGCTCCCATATGATCCAGTGTAAAATAACTGAAACCCTAAGATGTGCACTGGTTCCCCTTGAGTTGCTTCTAATTTAAAAAAGTCTACCTGGCTTTACCTGTTTTTTTTCACTGTAACACTTTGACAAGTGGATTTGTTGATATTTTAACTTCGTCACAGTCCATACCTATATGGAAGTGGCTTCTGATCCTCTCTAGCCCTTTTAACCACTTGATTTTATAAATATTTTTTTAATATTGTACCAGCGGATGCTGTGAATTAGTCTCGCTCTGTATAAGCTCCGCAAAATGACTAAGTGCTATCCGCCTGTGATCACATTTCAAATGTAGGTCTACTGTTCCTCTATACTAATTTCACATATGTGTGTGTACACGTATCCCCAGGTATGTTTTACCATAGTGTGAGTATATAGGGCTTCACTGTCGGTGTACAGTCGTTTACTGCAGGTCTGTAGTGCATTTTTTGCATTCACACTGTAGATTAAAGCTATGCCACCCAGAGAAAAGATTAACATCTCTTTCTATTGCTTCAAAAATGTCCTCAGTGCAAATTGATTAATTTGGTGATATCTGTACTCTTTCATATGCTTTGGGTGTTGCAGTATTCTTCAGAGTCAGGCCCTAATGAGATTCAAGCTTTAAACTACAGTGGTGGGCCAAGTTAACTACTTTGCTGGCCAGCAGGTAGATCAAAGCCTCCCTCAAACAGGCCTATTTGATAAGGAACAGCATGTTTCTCTGAGAAAGAAAGAGGATATGGAGAAATCTGCATGAACTAATTATCCCACATTTACCGACAAGCAATGGCCATGCACCTTTTCAAATAAACAGTGTTTGCCACTACTCATGGAATGGGCACTCTTTGGAAGTTTGGGTGTCAAAGCAACCTGCTTTGTCAATTAGGGGTTAATCTAAATGCTTTGGATGATTTGTGGCTGACTGAAGCTTGAATTCAACATTTAAAAAATCCCAAAATGCTGGGCAGGGAGATAGAACATTGGTGTGGAGAGATGATGTTACATTTTTGATTGGGCAGAGACGCCTATCTTCTAGAACCCGCCACCTCCACATTTAAACCCCTACACAGGGGAAGTGCTATGAGAAGCACCGAGACCTGCAGATGACAAGAGAGAATGGATTTTGTCTGGATAGTCCCTTATCTGCAGTGACGGAATTCTATGAACTTGTACTCAGGGGCGTAACACAAGCCCCTGCATCCCCCACGGTGCATGGGGGCCCCAAGCTGCAGGGCCCCCTCAGCACTGTAGTCAGGCCTGAGGGCTCCGAATTAAATCGGTAGCAGGGGCCCATCTGTGTACCTTGCAGGGGGGCCCCTTCAACTTTCGTTACGCCACTGCTTGTACTTGCACTATGTTGGAACGGTTTCTTCACTGCTATGAGCGCTGAGCCCCCACCCCTCTTTGAGGGGGACAATAGCGTGGAGACACTGGAGGAGAGGCTTCTTCACTTCTATGGACTGGTCCGGTGGAGAACGCCGATTGGGGAGAGAGGGGGGTGTTCTGCCTTGACGGCCACAGGGTAGTGCTAAAGGAAAGCCACCAGCATCGAAGATTATAAGAGTAGTAACACTTAAATGGGCCTCTTGCAAAGAGGTTCCTGGGTACATTTTGTGGAGTTAATGACCTCTGAAAACTTTAATTAGCATGCACCCTCCATTTTTTTGGGAGGCCAGTTAAAGGGTATTACCTTAGGCATGTCGTTCTGCCATTTCTGTTTGTGGTTGTTAAATTGTATGTAATATTTAGTAGTGTGTGTAATAAAGTACTTTTCCTCTCCATAAGAAAAAGCATTGGCTCTACAATGTTACGTTGCTGAATTTGTAGACTCTAGTCATAGCTCCACCCCTGAGTAAGCCTTGGACTGTCTGCCTCCCCAATTTAAAATGAAAAATAAAAATGGGGGGTTCTGCAATTCCGGCATATGTCTCTTGAGAGCACACAGACCACGCTTCCCCTCGCAAGAATTTCTATGTGTGCACAATTATTATTATTTTTTTTTTAAGATGGCGGTCCTTGCTGTCTGTGGTCAGCAGCCTGCCGTGGGGTTGGATGCAGGGTCTTGCTGCTGGCCAGACCCTGCAGCCAACTCTGTGCCACACAAGGTGGAAGGCCGTGCGCAGCGGGGGTGGGGCAGGTCTTGCCTTACGTATGGTAATAAAATATTACTTTGCTTAAAAAAAAAAAAAGAGTAGAATTTCATTGAGGATAAGGTGACATTATAGCTAGGTATGGTAATACTATTTTATTTTGTTTGAATTTTTTTTCTAGTTGGGTGAAAACAGCGGGTTAAACGTTTTAAACAAAACAAAATCTACGGTCAAGTTATTATAACACGTGGCCTTGCCATGCACTGCCTATGACCTCACATATAGCATATTACAGCAATTTGACTTGTTCTGTGATGTCATCAATAACAATACTGATGACAACTCAACTTACATCATTGCCGACCACACTGCGTGGTGGGATGCAAGTTATAGTTACTTTAAATAATTAGAACTGTGGAAGTTCAGTGGTTTCTTTTTCAGTTTAAAACGTTATGTTTAAACTGAAATTTTCACCTATTATTTACGTCACTTTAACCTTTGGTTGTCCTTTATTCTGGTTTGCATCTTGACCTCCAAAATGCCAGTTCCCCAAAGATGGACCTAAATTATCCCTTGGGACTCCCAAATGAGGAAGCGCCTCTTTTGTGGGGGTGTTGCACAGAGCTGCTGAGGCTTACAGTTGCCTACAGTGGAGACTAAGGCACATTTTTTAATGGAGATCTTACAGTCTGTGCCATTATCTTCAGTGCCTTCCTACCATTTAATGAAGCTCTGACCAAGTCTCTCCTGGCCGCTTGGTCCAAGCCTTGCTTGACCCTGCCAGTGAATTTCTGTATTGCATGACGAAACAGACACACGCCATGTCATCTGGCCTTTTTGACTTTGCATCCAATTTCTGAGAGCTTATGAGCAGTTAGTCTGAAATCTTTCTTTACTGCACCGTTGGAGTCGAAGAAAATAGATGTTATGGTCTCAAAATGTTTTTTCTACAGCAAGCTTTGTGTTCTATGCATTAAAGGCTGCATGTTTTTAGGTCTGTGCGAGGTAAATTAAATTTTGTCAGCTGTTCCTGAGGATTTCTGCGACTCCTTCACCATGGTGATACCAGATGGCCAGTGTGCTGCAAAATATATTTTTAGGTCCGGCTTGGACACTAGACTGTGTTGTTGGGGTTATAAGTACTTTAAGGACAGCAGAGTATAACTCCTTCTCTGTGGTTACTCTGCTATGCTTGCCACATTCACTACTAGTATTTGAAAGTTTTGTGGTTACTTAAGAGGCCTTTCTCTTCCTGGGGATCCTCATCAATAGTCATAAGCACTGAATATTCCCGCCCATGTGCGGGGACCCAGGAAATAATAAAAATTATATATGGAAACTATATATATATATATATATATATATATATATATATATATATATATATATATATATATATATATATATATATATATATATATACAGCTCTACATATGTATATGTGTATATATGTATATATCTGTGTGTATATATATATATATATATATATATATATATGTGTGTGTGTGTGTGTATATATATATATATATATATATATATATATCTCCAGACGTTGTCCGGGTATGAAATAAAATGTATGTAATCTGTGTATTTGGCAAGGGCAATTTATTTTAAAATCTCGCAGTAGACAAAATTTTTTGTTTCATTAGAATAGGGACAGAGAAGGCCCAGCTGCAGCCCTGGTTGATGTTAGCAGGCCCGTGTAATTGGTGTAGTGATCCGCCGCCTGAGCAGGGCTACAGCCCTGGTTGATGTTAGCAGGCGCGTGTAATGTCGTTGAATGAGAGAGTTATCAGCCGCGGGTAAATCCGTTTAATGAGAGTGTTGAGTGACAGCGAGTAGGAGAGGCTGCAGTAATTGTCCCCGCAGGCACGCTGATTTGCGTGTTCCCCCGCTTGAGGTCCAGATGCAGGCCTGTTTGATGTTAGCAGGCGCGTGTTCCCCCGCTTGAGGCCCAGCTGCAGCCCTGGTTGATGTTATCAGGCGCGTGTAATTAGTGTACTGATCCACCGCCTGAGACCGGCTAGAGCCCTGGTTCATGGTAGCAGGCGCGTGTAATTTCGTTGAATGAGAGAGTTCAGTAACAGCGCGCAAGAGAGGCTGCTGTAACGTTACTTACCAGGCCTCCAGGTGAACCCGTTTGTCACGCCCCCAGCACACGGCGACAGCAGACGATCTTCTGATTAATGTACGACCCACATGGCATGAAGGGCGGAACGTAGCACACGCCCCCAGCGTTTCTCACGCCCCCAACAGCCTTTTGATGCGGCGCAATTGCGTTTACATGGCATGAAGGCCGGACACATGCCCCCAGCGTTTCTCACGCCCCCAGCGTGACCCTTGATGCTGCGCAGCAACGTAATTGGCGCTTGTATGTACGACTCACATGGCATGAAGGGCGGACACACGCCCCTAGCATTTGTCACGCCCCCAGCATTTGTCACGCCCCTAGCAAACGCCCACGATGTGATGGCCGTACCCCACGCCCCCAGCATTAGTCACGCCACCTGCCCACGCCCACAGCACAACGCAGACATGCCCACAAGGGACTACTTTGCTGGCACAGTTCTTTTACCTTTTAAATGTATAGAGGAGTTGGCCTAACAGATAAGGCGCTCGACCTCGGACCTGGGGATCTGGGTTCAAGTCTTGGTAACGACGCCAAACATCCTGTGATTCTGGGCAAATCACTTAATCTCCCCATGCCTAACAAAAATGAATGTGTGTCCTCGTGTAACGTAACTGGTGCTATGTAAAGCGCTCTGATACCTGATTCAGTTCGGGTCAAGTTCGCACTATATACAACTCTGCAAAAAAAAAAAAATATGGTGGCCGTCTGCATAGCCTATGTCCTTCTGCTGCAACTGCCCTTTCCAACCCTGTATTGGGTGTTGTGATTGATGCTGTGGCTACTGCGATTACCCGCCTCAAAGGTTTGGGCTCTCTCTTTAAAATATTAGTATGGATATATATATATATATATATATATATATATATATATATATATAATTATTTCACATACCAATGCAGCTCCCAAATGGAGGCTAAACAATGTCACTGCACACATAAGACTGTATTTGCCAATACATAAAAACACAAGAGGGCAAGTAGCACTTGAACTCCTATTTTTTTTAATGAGTAAAGCACAAATAAAGAGTAAAAACTGCAAATAAAGTAGACATTGTTAGCCTACAGGCTGCATTGTAAACCAATAGAATAGAACATGAAAGCATTTTCAATAAAAGCTGGCACCATGCCTTTAAGGCAGCCATGACCCCTAGCTTCCCATCATGCTTCATGGGTGACAGTTAGGTCAGTTGTTCTTTCCGGCTCCTTCTGTTAGGAACCTGGATTCACAACTCTCTACTTATTTTTACTTTTCTGTCCAAATTATCTTGTTTTATTGTGGTTTTCTTGACTTCACTCTACGTCTTTTAATATTGGAGTGAGAGTTAAACCATTTTTGTGTGACAGATCTTTTTTCTGTCAAAAATGCCTTCTTTGTTCGATCCTAGCCCTGCCTGTGGCAAAAAGAAGGCCAAGACAGACTCACATGATGTGTGCATTCTCTGCCTTCCAGAATCCCACTCTCCTGCCTCCTGTCAACAATGCAGGAAGTTGTCTAATAGAACCATCAAGGACAGGGAGAGAATCCGTCTTTATGGCCTCTCAGAAAGAGGTAGGTCTCCTGTAAAGACCAAGAAAAGGGCGTGTTCGACGTCGAGGAGTAAGTCCTGATATGTTCCCCTTCGGCGTCGGGCTCGACGTCGAAGGGACCGGCGGTGGGATCGTCGTCGAGGGATTTGCCGCAGGAGCACCGCTCTTTAACTTCTAAAGCGAAGTCTCTATCGGCGTTAGAATGGCGTCCGGTGTCGGGAGAAGATCCTCCGCCGTCGACTCTTCAGTGACAATCGATGTCAAGACATAGATTATCGACGCTGAGACGCAAGTCATCATCTTCGATGTCAAGACTGAAGTCCACGTCGACGTCTCAGCGCAGATCGCCGTCGAAGAAGAGATCGTCGGATGTCCTATCGTCGACGTCGAGGCAGGGACCTCCATCGACGTCCGCAAGCCATTCGTCGTCGAGGCAGCAGTCTCCGTCGAAGGAAAGTTGCTTGACGTCAAGGCACAGCCATCCGTCGAAGTGAGCACCATCGACGTCGAGGCAGGAGTCTCCGTTGACGCTGCATTCGATGTCGAGGCACAGCCCTTCGTCGAAGAGCAGAAGATCAAAATCGAGACGTGGGTCTTCGTCGAGGCAGTCAACTTCGATACACCTGCATTCAAGATCGACGTCGAGACAAAGATCTCCATTGCATGCGACGTCGAGGCAGAGGCCTCCGTCGGTGTCAATTTCAGTAAGCTTCTCTCCGTCTCCTTCATCGACGTCGAGAGCAGGCTCCCACTGTTCCATCACAAGGTCTGGTTCTCCGGAGGTGGTTATTTCATCTGCAAGTAGCCAGGGCTCTCCCTTTGGTACTCATGCAGAAAAGGCACGTCAGGAAGGAAGAAAATCTCCACGTCGTTCTCCTGGTAGAGCGGAGGAGTCTCCATCCATTCACCTCTCTCCCAGATGGATGCAGGCTTTACATCTATGGGCTGATCGTGCACATACAGCAGGTGTTAGAAGGGAATCCACTCCAGCTCACAGGTCCCTGCTAGCTCGCCTAGCACTAGATGCAGATCTTTCTCCTCCAAGAGGAAGAGCTCGTACTTGCTCCCCTGCACCAACACCTAAGAGGAGATCAAGATCACGCAGCAGAAGGAGAAGACTCAGGTCTCCAACTCCTTCCACCTCCTCAACATACTCCTCAAAAAGGGACTACTCACCCACCCTACTGATAGTCCACCGTCTATGATCTCTCCGGTGGACGATGTAAGCACATTCCAGGACGTGCTTGCCAGGGGGGCTTCCAAGCTGAACATTACCATGCCTGTTCAACAGAGTACTTCTTCGGTCATTTTTGAGACTTTGAACCAGAAGACGTCTTCTCTGCCATTACTGCCTCTGGTACCGGGTCTGCTTAAGCCGGTTATGGACATTTTTCTTACGCCAGCCACTCTCAAGACTGCGCCTGCGAGAATTCTAAAAAAGTATTGTCCATCGGAGGAGGATCCCTCCTTTTTGAAGTCAGATTCAAAACCAGATTGCCGCCAAAAAGAGCCACTTAGTGGCCTCCTCGCCTACAGTACCACCAGACAAGGAGAGCAGAACACAAGACTCATGGGGGAGAAAAGTATGTGGCACTTCCGCATCCAGTCTCAAAGTCTCCAGTGCGTCAGCTCTATTGGGACGTTACGATAGAGCGTTGTGGGACTCGTTACAGTGTTTTTCAGATAAGCTACCCAAGGAAGACCGCAAGGACTTCGAAGAAGTTTTGCAAGAGGGCAGCTTAGTGGGGAACCAAGTCATTAGTGCTGCGGCGGATCGAGCTACACTCTCAGCTCACTCCTACGCCCACGGAATTTGTGCCAGAAGATCTTCATGGCTTTGCCTTACAGCTCTGAAGCCAGAGGTGCAGTCCCGGATTCACAACCTGCCATTTTCTGGTTCATCGTTGCTTGGCTCGCACCCCGATGAAGAGATGGCCCGGATGAAGACCGAGCTAGATACTCTGAAGGCGGTAGGGCTGGCGAAGAGGAAAGAGTTTTGTCGCCGCTACCACAATACTGATCGCCGATCTTCCCAACAGAGGGTTCAAACCCCTCATTGGAAAAAGAACCAAAACCAGCCGAGTCAGCAGAAATCGCAGTACCAAAACCGGCGATCCAACAGAGGAAGAGGAGGCAACAGTCCGTCCTCTACCTCGACTAACCCTCCAGCCAAGCAATGAGTTTCTGCTTCCTCCAGTACTGTGCACCGCTCCAGTAGGAGGAAGGGTTGCAAATCATCTGCAAGAGTGGCGAACCATCACAAAAGTTCAGTGGGTGCTGGCTATGCTGCGTAATGGGTACTCTCTACGTTTCCAACGTCGTCCAACCTCGATCCCTCTGGCAACATCATCAAGCTACCAGATCAACATGCTTCAGCGGGAAGTGGGCATCCTTCTCCAAATGTCAGCCATAGAGAAGGTCCCACGGTCGCAAGGTGGTCGGGGAATGTATTCCAGATACTTCCTGGAAAAGAAAAAAGGTCAGAAGTCGGAATACAGACCCATTTTGGATCTGCGAGCACTCAACAAGTCCATCAAGCGAGAAATATTTTGCATTCTGGCTCTCCACCAAATATATCCTCACCTCCGCAAAGGGGATTGGATGTGTTCGCTGGATCTGCAAGATGCCTATTTTCATATACCGAAAAATCGGCATCACCGCCAATATCTACAATTCATAGTCAGAACATCCCACTATCAATTCAAAGTGCTGCCCTTCAGACTGAAATCAGCTCCCCGGGTACCCTTATCTGGACGATTGGTTGCTGAAGGGCCCAATTCTCAAGCAGATGCTCTCAGTCGCCACAGCAGGAACAGCAGGACTGGGTTCTAAACGACGAAGTGGTCGACAACATCTTCCAGGCTTGGGGCTGTCCAAGCATAGATCGGTTCGTAGACTAAGAAAATACAAAATGCCAAGACTTCGCCTCAAGGTACTACCAACCAGGATCGAGGGGGAATGCCCTTTTGATCAGCAGATATGAGGCATTTGTGTACGCCTTTCCATCCCTGACTCTCATCCCGAAGGTGGTGACCAAGCTGTCACACTCGAACACCACGATGATTCTGATTGCTCCAGACTGGCCGAGGCAGTGGTGGCCTTCTACATATGTCAGTGGAGCCACATAAGAGGCTGCCGTGCAGACCGAACCTGCTGTCCAAGATGAACGGGAGGATTCATCACCCCAACCTTCCATCACTGAACTTGACAGCATGGCTCCTGAGGTCCTCCTGTATGAACTTCTAGGTCTACCTCAAGACTGCATGACCATATGGAAAGAGGCAAGGAGACCTTCGACAAGGCACTCATGCTTGCAAATGGAAGCGTTTTTATATATGGTGTGTGCGAAATAATTGTAGTTCCACCAAGGGGCAGGAGGATGTGATCTTGCCCTATCTGCTTCACCTAGCCAGAGCAGGTTTAAAATTCTTGTCCATAAGGTGCATACAGGTGTTCTCCTTCTTAGCCCTCATTCTTTCAGTTTCAAGTGGTGAAGGATTCCTGCAGGGTCTTAAAGTCTACCGTCCAGTCTGGCCTCCTTCACCTCCTTGGGAGCTGAACTTTGTACTGTCAAAATTGATGGGTCCACCCTTTGAGCCTCTCCACAAAGCAACCTTGCAACAACTTACGTGGAAGGTAGCTTTCTTGGTGGCTATCGCTAGGGTGAGCGAGATACAAGCCCTCTGCATAGCTGCTAAGGTTTCAGATTGCTTATGTGTGACATTTTTTTAAAATCATTGTAATTATGAGTGACATTTCAGTGACTGAGGGACACTTAATCGCAAGCGAAATCAAGCTATGAGGATGAGGGAACCATATAATTAACAGAAAAAACACCCATTTGAGCAACAAGAAACACTAAGAAGATCTTAAAACTGCTGCATAGCACCTGAAATGGAAGAGCACTAACCGAAGACAGACTGCGTGACTGCAGTTTGCAGTAACAGAGGGCAGGAAGGCACTACAGTGCTCACAAGAAGATCTTGTTGATCTGATCATTCATGACCACACACTAGCCTAAAAAGCTGATTTTATATCATAGCTGCCAAATTTTCAGATTGCTTATGTGTGAGATTTCCATGGTTTTAGTGTACTTGTGAGTAACATTCTACTGTCCAATGGGTGGCACTTTCTCCCCAAGTAGAAATAAGCAATGAAGTCCATACTGAGAGTTAAATATCACAAGTTTCCACACTTTGGGCAATGAGGACCACCTAACCAGACAATATTGTCCATTTAAACACCCAATCAGAAGTAGCCTGGCGCACTCCGTGCATCCTAACTCCATTGACCGGATCAGGAACAGCCAGGGCCAGCCCCGTGTGTTGGAACTCTGCACACTTTCAGCAAAATCTACCCCTGCTCAATGTACTTGACCCCCCTTACCTCCATCAGAGCCATCTCAGGCAGCTGAATTTCATTTTAGCTCCATTTGTATCCACTAGAACTAGTCTGACCCTGCCCAGTCCCTTCTAAACCGCTTAAACCTCAACAGAACCATCCTGGCCCTGCCCAGTCCCATCTAGTAGCCTTTTCCCAGTATGAGTCAGTCAGCCCAGCCCGGTGCATGCAAACACCATATCTATGCAACCCAGTCAGTTCAAGCCAATATGGCCCCAGATACAGCAACCAGAACCAGCCTATAGAGTTGGTACCTGGCTGTTTTTTAATCTGACTGATTACTATTTTAATGTCTCGATTCATCCACCTTAGAAGCTGGAAGTGTGAGTTGGTCCTGCCAATTGATGACCTTCATTACATAACTGCAGATGTATGCAGCGACCATTTAAAACACAGAAAACTATTGCTGTGAATGTGTGTGCGTGCCTGCATGTGTGTGAAAGAATTAGCACTAAATAGCACGTGTGTGAGTTGGTCCTGCCAGGATGTGAACTTATGACCTTTATTACATAACTGAAGATGTCAGCAGCGAGCGTTTAAAACACAGAAAAATCTTGCTGTGAATGTGTATGTGTGCGTTTGTGTGTGTGTGTGTGCATGTGTGTGAAAGAATTAGCACTAAATAGCACTTGTGTGAATTTGTCCTGCCTGTGAACTGATGACCTTTATTACATAACTGAAGATGTCAGCAGCGAGCGTTTAAAACACAGAAAAATCATGCTGTGAATGTGTGTGTGCGTGCGTGCATGTGTGTGACAGAATTAGCACTAAATAGCACGAGTGTGAGTTGGTCCTGCCAGGATGTGAACTGAAGACCTTTATTACATAACTGAAGATGTCAGCAGTGAGCGTTTAAAACAGAAAAATCTTGCTGTGAATGTGTGTGTGTGTGTGTGTGCGCTTGTGTGTGCGTGTGTGTGCGTGCGTGCATGTGTGTGAAAGAATTAGCACTAAATAGCACGTGTGTGAGCTGGTCCTGCCAGGATGTGAACTGATGTGAAGTCCTGTAGTAGATTGAGATCGCCGCCTGCACGCTGCTGTCCAGACCGTGAATTTAATGTATATGATGCATGCTGGGCAATTAATTGTGTGGAAAATCAGTGGCATTAGTAGGCCAGCTGCAGAGCAGTCAAATGTTACATCATTCGTGGATCAGTTCTCGGCCAGAGTAAGAGAGGTATCATGGTGTCTGAAGTGAAGTTTGTGGCTACGACTCGAGTGCAGGTGTCATGCGTGCGTGTAAGGAGCAAACAAACTGAGGCCCATCATTTGGAGCTTTAATTCCCACAATTTTCACTGAATGCTTTTCATTAATGCCCCTGACTCCAGAGGGCTACTACTGGCACATAGTTCCTTACTTGAATGAAGATTCCTTTGCAGTGACGGCCACCGGCAGCCAGCGAGAGCTGCATTTCCGAACAGGGCCAGCCGCGGGATTTACCACGGCGCTTCAGGCTCATTGTAGCAGCCTGGCCTGGAGCTGCAACACTCAGCAAACTTGCACTGTATCGAACTCAGTAGAAGGTGCAGCGCGCCACTGCTGCATTGTGGATCTACATGTGCTGCAGTCCCTTGGGGTTTGGTCCGGCGTGCCGCTAGCAACGTGTATTTGCAAATGATTATCACTTAGCTAACACAGTGAGTCTCAAATGTCACACTTACTTGCGAGGCGAGCCATTCTGTTTACGGGCTAGTCGTCCATTCCTCAGAATCCTTGCCTCTCCAACCTCTCACTGCACTCCCTCGGCAAACATGGACGGACGGTGCGCTGCTGGGCCCCGCCCTGGTAATGTTCAGACTCTGGCTCAGAAGGCGCAGCAGGTGCTGTACAGTGGGCTCCAGCGGCTGCCGCGGTCCCGTAGGGTTGGGTGTGTTCGGCGGTCGCTGGGTCATCATTGGTTTGAATTTCCCGCCAGGCGGTGGTGCGAACAGCACTGCCATGATTTGCCACACTCTGCCTCAGACTCACTGAGAGAGGGCAGGGACGACGCCACGCGGGTCTGACGCAGCACAAGAACTCCTCGAATTCCCCGCCCGTGAGGTCACATCCCCCCACGGCGCCAAGCCAAGTCAACTTGTAACAGATTGTAACATTGTAGGAGAGCATGATGATCTTTAACTGTTTCTGAGCCTGCTGGCAGCCGAATGTGAAGTCGGCTGAGGCCTGGGTGCACTGCACACAGTGTCAGAGGCGCCGTCTCGCGCCCCAACACAGGCTGGTCACGTAGACAGCCGGTTTCTGTGCTGTCAGGCAAGTGCTGGTCAGTGGCAAAATTGCGTGACAATGCATTTCAGTGCGGTGATGCGGGAACACCACACTGAAATGCGTTAGCGTCACGCCTGACGCGTGACACTTAGCAGGCCTGCCTCTGTTCCAAAGAGCCCTACTTAGTCTTCCATCTTAATAGGGTAGTCCTCAGAACTCATCCTACCTTCCTTCTGAAGGTGGTGTCTGATTTTCGTGTAAATCAAACTATTTCTCTTCAGACCTTTTTTCCCAACCCCTCCACTCCAGCGGAGAGGGTGCTACATTCATTGGACCTTAAAAGGGTCCTGAAGTTTTATCCAGGCAGGTCGAAGCCATTGAGAAAGTCTGATCACCTTTTCATTAATTATGGTTCAGTCAGGACAGGTTTTCCAGCTACAAAACGGTCCATCTCCAGATGGATTGTCTCATGCATTAAATTGGTTTACCAGTTAGCATAGAAACCTCTTTTGTCTGCTCCCAAATCTCATTCCCCAAGAGGAAAAGCAGCTACGACTGCTTTGCTCAATAATGTACCGCTCTCCGAGATCTGTAAAGCGGCAACTTGGAGATCAGTACACACATTTACAAGACACTACTGTCTTGACTCAGATACTAGAACGGACAGTCAAGTATGCCAAGCCCCCTTGAGGAATCTATTCAACAGCGGATTTTTCGGTTGTTGTTTAATTGGGTCACTTTGTTTTTTCTCATTGCTTGCAGGTGGTTGATGGACTTGCTATTCTATTCAGTGCTTATGACTATTGATGAGGATCCCCTGGAAGAGAAGGATAAGTTACTTACCTGTAATCCTAGTTCTCTTCAAGGGGTATCCTCCTCAAAGTCATAAGCAACCCACCCGCCTCCCCAGGCAAATGAGATTGTTTCTGAAGTGTTAAAGGATATCTTTATGCCCTGACCTTCAGGGTTATGCAAAGAACAACTGACCTAACTATCACCCCTGAGACATGATGGGAAGCTAGGGGTCATGGCTGCTTTAAAGGCACGGTGCCGGTTTTTGTTGAAAATGCTTTCATTTTCTATGCTATTGGTTTACAATGCAGCCTGTAGGCTAACAATGTCTACTTTATTTGCAGTTTTTGATCTTTATGAGTGCTTTACTCATTAAAAAAACAGAGTTGAAGTGCTACTTGCCCTCCTGTGTTTTTATGTATTGGCAAATAGTCTTTTATGTGAGCAATTACATTGTTTAGCCTCCATTTGGGAGCTGCTTTGGTATGAGAAAAAATTATTTAGTTTTGATTATATGGCAAGTATCCAACGACTTTGCTGCAGCTTCATGAAATAAAAACAACATGTGTACCTACCTGCTGCTGTGGCTCTCCTGAATGGGAAACCTTTTTTTGTGGAATACAATACGGCTGGTCCCTGTCGTAGGAGAAGCCCTGCCGCATTGGATGCAGTTTGTGCTGCCGTTATTTGACTGGTGGCATTAAGGCAGAGAGGTCGTTTTTCCTGAAGTAATACCGTGCAACTAAGTGTGAGTGGAACTTTTCCAAACCCACTGTGGCTGTAATGTTGTAATAAATTACCGCGTGCAAGCGACTCACTGGAGAAATACTGTTGTTACTACAAGGACCATCAAGCTCAGCGAGGCTCAGCGGGAGCCGACGTCTTCTGAGGCAGGTGGAACCAATGAAAAAGAACGCTGATGCTGCACGCAGGTAATGGACTTTTGTGCCTCTGAGGAAATGCTTTGTAAGCATGAAACACGTCAGGCAGTTTTGATTCTATGGCAAGTATCCAACGACTTTGCTGCAGCTTCATGAAATAAAAACAACACGTGTACCTACCTGCTGCTGTGGCTCTCTTGAATGGAATAGAATACGGCTGGTCCCGGTCGTAGGAGAAGCCCTGCCGCATTGGATGCAGTTTGTGCTGCCGTTATTTGACTGGCTATATATTTACAACAAGGGGTGGTGATGGACAGAGTCTCTGAATTAAGCAGAGTACTCTCACCAAGTCAAGAGATCAGGGCTAGATCCAACACCGTTTTTTAGCTCATTGCACCATCCCAGTTTCAGAACCTGGCTGTATGCAAATTAGTCTGTCCCTGGCCCAGTGCATCATGGGAACAGGGCAGACCAGACTACAAAACCCAATTCTTACACTGGGAAGGAAACAAGCTTCCGGGGACCGGTTTCTGGCATTACAGCCGTCTTCGGCCCGGCTTGCTTGAATCCTGATGGTGCAATGAGCAAGGGACTCACATCTGAGTATACCCTTCCACGCTTAGGGTGGACAAAAATATTTACAACAAGGGGTGGTGATGGACAGAGTCTCTGAATTAAGCAGAGTACTCTCACCCAGTCAAGAGATCAGGGCTAGATCCAACACCGTTTTTAGCTCATTGCACCATCCCAGTTTCAGAACCTGGCTGTATGCAAATTAGTCTGTCCCTGGCCCAGTGCATCATGGGAACAGGGCAGACCAGACTACAAAAGCCAATTCTTACACTGGGAAGGAAACAAGCTTCCGGGGACCGGTTTCTGGCATTACAGCCGTCTTCGGCCCGGCTTGCTTGAATCCTGATGGTGCAATGAGCAAGGGACTCACATCTGAGTATACCCTTCCACGCTTAGGGTGGACAAAAATATTTACAACAAGGGGTGGTGATGGACAGAGTCTCTGAATTAAGCAGAGTACTCTCACCCAGTCAAGAGATCAGGGCTAGATCCAACACCGTTTTTTAGCTCATTGCACCATCCCAGTTTCAGAACCTGGCTGTATGCAAATTAGTCTGTGCCTGGCCCAGTGCATCATGGGAACAGGGCAGACCAGACTACAAAAGCCAATTCTTACACTGGGAAGGAAACAAGCTTCCGGGGACCGGTTTCTGGCATTACAGCCGTCTTCGGCCCGGCTTGCTTGAATCCTGATGGTGCAATGAGCAAGGGACTCACATCTGAGTATACCCTTCCACGCTTAGGGTGGACAAAAATATTTACAACAAGGGGTGGTGATGGACAGAGTCTCTGAATTAAGCAGAGTACTCTCACCCAGTCAAGAGATCAGGGCTAGATCCAACACCGTTTTTTAGCTCATTGCACCATCCCAGTTTCAGAACCTGGCTGTATGCAAATTAGTCTGTCCCTGGCCCAGTGCATCATGGGAACAGGGCAGACCAGACTACAAAAGCCAATTCTTACACTGGGAAGGAAACAAGCTTCCGGGGACCGGTTTCTGGCATTACAGCCGTCTTCGGCCCGGCTTGCTTGAATCCTGATGGTGCAATGAGCAAGGGACTCACATCTGAGTATACCCTTCCACGCTTAGGGTGGACAAAAATATTTACAACAAGGGGTGGTGATGGACAGAGTCTCTGAATTAAGCAGAGTACTCTCACCCAGTCAAGAGATCAGGGCTAGATCCAACACCGTTTTTTAGCTCATTGCACCATCCCAGTTTCAGAACCTGGCTGTATGCAAATTAGTCTGTCCCTGGCCCGTCAGACATGAGTCCCTTGCTCATTGCACCATCAGGATTCAAGCAAGCCGGGCCGAAGACGGCTGTAATGCCAGAAACCGGTCCCCGGAAGCTTGTTTCCTTCCCAGTGTAAGAATTGGCTTTTGTAGTCTGGTCTGCCCTGTTCCCATGATGCACTGGGCCAGGGACAGACTAATTTGCATACAGCCAGGTTCTGAAACTGGGATGGTGCAATGAGCTAAAAAACGGTGTTGGATCTAGCCCTGATCTCTTGACTGGGTGAGAGTATTCTGCTTAATTCAGAGACTCTGTCCCTCACCACCCCTTGTTGTAAATGTTATTTGACTGGCGGCATTAAGGCAGAGAGGTCGTTTTTCCTGAAGTAATACCGTGCAACTAAGTTTGAGTGGAACTTTTCCAAACCCACTGTGGCTGTAATGTTGTAACAAATTACCGCGTGCAAGCGACTCACTGGAGGAATACTGTTGTTACTACAAGGACCATCAAGCTCAGCGAGGCTCAGCAGGAGCCAATGCCTTCTGAAGCGGGTGGAACCAATTAAAAAGAACGTTGATGCTGCACGCAGGTAATGGACTTTTGTGCCTCTGAGGAAATGCTTTGTAAGCATGAAACACGTCAGGCAGTTTTGATTATATGGCAAGTATCCAACGACTTTGCTGCAGCTTCATGAAATAAAAACAACATGTGTACCTACCTGCTGCTGTGGCTCTCCTGAATGGGAAACCTTTTTTTGTGGAATATATATATATATATATATATATCTGTACATATATGGTCTCCATATATAATTTTTATGATTTCCGCTGGAATATTGAGTGCTTATGACTTTGATGAGGATACCCCTGGAAGAGAACTAGGATTACAGGTAAGTAACTTATCCTACTTGTTGCTAGAGGCAGTCCTTTCAGCTTTTATTTGGCTCTAGGGAAAGGGGAGGAGTAGAGTACTTGATCATTAACCACTGCAATAGTTCTCCGGTTTGCCTGCCATCACCACCATCAAGCCTCGTTAGGTTTCCCTCCAACAGCGGTTTGGATCCTGGTAGGTGGCGGGATTCAGCATTTCTTCATGGCTGGGGTTACATAGGACCAATAGTTCCTTCAAATTGTTCAGCTTGGTTATACCCTCCCTTTCTTGGGTTCTCCACCAGTCCCTCCTGTTTTGCTCAACCATCCCAGGTCATGCCACTATTTTATCTCATTAAGTGCTGATTTTGTTTGCCAAGTGGGCAATAAAGATGGTGCCTGAGGCGGAGAGAGATACAGGATGCTACTCTTGCAACTTATTGGTATCAAAAAAGTACTGTGGTTTGAGACCGATTTTAGATGTCTGGCTCATTATCTCCTTCCTCAAAGTAAATTTGAAAATATTGATGCTGCCAAGATCCTGCTGACCTCGGTCCAATAGGACTGGATTGCATCCTTGTTACTTGCAGGTCACTTATTATAATTTTCACTTTGCAATCCTGCCTGTTCATCAGCCATCCTGTATTTATGCAGATCATGTTTGTGGTTGCATCTTATCTTTACAGGTAAGGTATAAACCTATTCCTTGACCTCTACAGTTGGCTGCTGAAGACTGTCTCGCAACAGCTGGTCTTAGACTACTTGACTACTTGTAGATTACATTGTTCTGTTCTCCTGGGGGTTTTCCATAAACTGGCTGTGCAGAGTATTCTCTTTATAGGGGTCATTCTCAACATCGTGGTTTGGAGGACCTTTCCAGCTGTGAAATGAGTCTGGGTCATTCAGAGTATGTTTTGTGTGTTTTCTGGCCTTGCTGATTCAGAGACTTCTTGGGCTCCTGGTTCATGCATCGTGCTTGGTCTGTGGGCATATGCAGGTCCTCCGGGGGAACCTTCAATTCTAGTGGGCTTAATAACACTGTGAGCTGTCTTTTGAACAACATCCGCATGTCCGATGAAGAGGCTCAAAAGTGCCACAGGTGGATGATGGGTACTAATCTGACATGAAGCTGACTATTCTCTTTGCCCCATTGAGAAGTCATAGTGATGACAGACACCTCATTTCTGGGCTTTGCCAGTCACCTGGATGGTGTGGAGATCAGGGTTGTCTGGTCTTCAATGGAGCAGCTCCGTAATAACAACCTTTGGGAGTTGCAGCCCTGTCTGTTTGCCCTCCTTCAGGAGGAAGGTGATCTAGTTACTGATAGACAGCAAGACCGCTATGTGATAGTGCAACAAGCTTTGCGGAGTGGAGTCTCGTGCCCTGTGTTTCAAGGCTCTAGGACTTTGGCGATGGCTGGAACCTAAATGCATTTCCCTTATCATAAGTCACCTGTTAGTATCTCCAACATCAGAGCAGAAAAGTAAAGTGTCTTCTTGCCAACCATGAGTGGATACTAAACCCGATGGTGGTGTGTGGCATCTGTGCCCAGTGTGGGACATACTTTTTAGACTTTTTTCCTACCTCAAAAACATTTAATTGTTACATCTGCTGTGCCCTGGAGTTTCCTTCTCAGTGGTCTTTAGCATACTTGTTTCACCTCAAATATGTTTTTCTGCCTCTGCAAGTGATACAGTTGTTTCTGTAGAAAGTCAGCAGGACCAAGCAGATCTCTTCCTGATTGCCTCAGCCTGGACTCTGGCAATTTGGTACTCCAATCACCTGAATCTGAGCATTTGCCCTCCAATTGTGCTTCTGTTCAGGACGATCTGCTATCTCAGCAAAAGGGAAGAGTTTCTCCTGAACTTCTACAACCTACACCTTCATGAATAGAGTTTTTGTAGATTTAGTTGAGGGGCTTTGATTTTACACCTTGAGTGGTGGATGTCATTTTTAGGTCTCGCTGAGCCAGCGCATGCGTTGCTCTGCGAGACATTTAGTAAGCGGCTTTTGGTGGCCTCAAGCTTGCGTGCACACGCGCAGCCGCCATGCGATCGCGATCACATTAACTTTCGCGGCTGTGTCACTTTCAAGGCTGCGTGGCCAATGCTTGATCACTGAGGGATTTTTAATTTATTTTATGACCATTGTGGATTTAGGTCTGGTTTGCTTTGGCATACTGTTTCTTGGAGAACACAGAACCCCTTGCACCTCCCCTGCTCGCCTCGAGGGGGCAGTGATCTTTTGTTTAACCCACACTTCCCGCCGTCTGACTGAAGGAAGCTGCGCCACCTTGTTGCACAAAGGAATGGTAATTAATTCAGTTAAGGCTGCCAAAGAGGCTTTCTCAAGGGCCCAGGGAACATCGATTCCCCCAGAGAGCTAACTACGGAGTGATGTGATTACTCAAGATGAGGTGTGGAATCTTGCTGCCTTTACACCACCCCTCCCCTACGACCTTCAAAGATACACAAAATATACCTCGTGTGGGAAGGGTACAAATGCCCTCTGAGACGTGCAGACATCAATGTCGTGGAATGACATAGCCAGAGATGATCGGTAGTCCCTGCTGCTGGCGCCGCCCCCACAACTCACGGATAAACAGTGTAATTCTCAGTCCATCATGGGGGTGCACACAGGCTGGTGTGTCCAGTTTGACTCAGCCGTGGATGCTCCCTCCATACCCGTGATGCAAACTGAAGGCTACAGTCACTGTCGCCCCTGCTGGAGCGCACATCTGCCATTCCCTGCTCGGGTCACCTCTGTGGGAAGACATCACTGTGTGCGTGCGCCTGCCTGTAGCTCTCCAGTCTATCCCCGAGCCACTCACCGCCTGCTCTGCAGCAGGTCTGTCTGTCTGTCTGTCTGTCTGCCCCCTCTCAGCTGTGCTCCAGCTAAAGGTTGAGATTGGAAGAATTTGACTTCCTACTTAGAGAAATTCAGAGCAGAATGCGTTTTTAAGGTGTAAAACATTAACGTTCATCTCTAATATGAGTAGTATTCTGTTTGTAGAAAAACATATCATTTATTTTAAGCCAATAATGTATACACCACCAGTGCTTGCTTTATAATTGGAAATTCACAGAAATGAATATATATATTGATCGTATGTTTTGGTGAATAAAACCTTTGATTTGACCCATGGAGTCGGTGCCTGTTCTTCTGCAGCCCAAGTCAGGATTGGGAAAATATATATATATGTGTCACATATATATCCCATGTATGTCATGCTGCCGCAACGACTGACTTGGGCTGAATCTGACAGTGGCAGTAGGGAAGCGCCTATATGTGGGACTGGACTGCAGGGACTGGTCTGGGTTTAATCTGGCAACATTATTATAGCGCCTCCATGTGGTACGGCACTTCAGAGACTGGTCTGGGTTTAATCTGGCAGCAGTAGTAATGCAAACACAAACACCAGGCTGATCACTGCTCTTCACGGATAAAACAATGTCTGAGTTGTCTATGATGGTGAACCTTGACTTCACCACAATCAAATCAAATAATAAGCATTGAAGTCTGACCTATGTGGGGGATTATTAATGAGAAATAGATCGGTGATTTAAAAGATAGCCGCTGTAACAATAGAAAAGTAAAACGAGAATACATTTTTTTTAACATAAGTGTATAAAAAAAATTTTGAGATGTTATATATATTCATTTTAAATGAAAACAATTTGACAAAACGGTTTAGGATAACATTTAGAGTGGTAGTCAATAAATTGTTTACGTTTATGGTATGCAGTGAATGAATGTTAGTGTGGTGGTTTTTATTGACAAAACACTCAAATAAGCATTATTATCTATTATCTATCGGCATGAAACTTTTGGAAATTGTGGAGTACACTCCCGCGAAGGTTTTGTAGTGTAGTTCCTATTATCCCAATAGGCTCTGCGCATTGGAATAATAGGAACTACACTACGCCATGTAGTGTAGTTCCTATTATCCCAATAGGCTCTGCGCATTGGAATAATACCTTCAATAGTATAGGCCTAGACCAGACGTTAACTAGGTCTTCTATTGTCGAAATTAGCCTTAAAGTTTTGGGTTTGCCAGCTAGCTCAGAGTTCACTAGAAACTTTCTCGAATAGGCAAGGAGGAGTTGAACCTCCCTGGATAGACAAGAAGGGAATTAGTTTCTGACAACCATAGAACATGACAACTTTGCTCTCCCCTAATCAAGAGTGTATCTCTAGAGTCGTGTGAAAACAAAAGACAACTTATTTTACTCAGTCAGTACGTGCATTCTTAGAAGCACCAGTTGAGTACGATTAGTCAAATGTTTATATGTATGTATCTATTTTATCCATTTTAAACCACCATATGGCTTAGAAACCATATAAATGTTTTTACAGTATTATTTTATACTTCTGCTTTTATTGTATGCACTTTACTTAACCATAAGTATTGCAATAATATCGATTCATTTCTCTTGTACGAGAAAAGAGACTGATCAATAAATACCATCTTTTATTGAACACGCCCGTCTCTTCCTTTTCTCTACAAACTGGTGAAACTAAGAATGCACGTACTGACTGAGTAAAATAAGTTGTCTTTTGTTTTCACACGACTCTAGAGATACACTCTTGATTAGGGGAGAGCAAAGTTGTCATGTTCTATGGTTGTCAGAAACTAAATCCCTTCTTGTCTATCCAGGGAGGTTCAACTCCTCCTTGCCTATTCGAGAAAGTTTCTAGTGAACTCTGAGCTAGCTGGCAAACCCAAAACTTTAAGTCTAATATCGACAATAGAAGACCTAGTTAACGTCTGGTCTAGGCCTATACTATTGAAGGTATTATTCCAATGCGCAGAGCCTATTGGGATAATAGGAACTACACAACTGGCAAAAAAAAAAAAAATTGTTAAATATCGGTCACCCAGGGCCCTCATAATCTTTCCAATACTGAACGTTTACACTTTCCGGTGCGACTCGCTTTTGCAATGACCATCAACAAAGCACAAGGACAATCGCTGCAAGTGTGTGGACTAGATTTGGAGAATCCGTGCTTCTCACAACTGTATGTGGCCAGCTCGATCGTCGGAAAACCATCTGTTTTATTCGTCTACGCACCAGACGGAAAAACTAAAAATATCGTGTATCCACAAGCACTCCAATAAAAAAACAGAATTAAAACAACGCTTTGAAATTTTTCCATATTAAAATGAATGTTTCAATAAAAATTACACAATGTAAATTGAATGTTATCATAACAAGTTTCCTTAAATTTCCTTTCATCTGAGATCGCAGCAACGCGCGACGGGTAAGCTAGTATATTATATTATTATAGACTTCACCTTTTGTCAATTGATCGAATGCTTACAGAAATACTTCAATGTCTCATTTGGTAAGTCACCTTCTGAATGAAGTGACTTCCATTTTGTCTGCCTGAAGTCCTGCAGGGAATGATTGGGTACTACAAAGGTTGGGATGATGCCAAACACTTTCTACGCTGCACAATTCTTGTAACCAGATAGCTTTGCTATCGCCGTTATTAATTTTCTGTAAAATAAATGGTGAAAGCTAGCAAAGATGTGACCTGCTTTCTCTGAGCTTCTTGATGGCAGTGTTCTGCTTTAATTTAGCACTAATATCCTGTTCTTGTCTTCTTTCTGTTTTGTCATATTGGTTTGTAGACTATTTACAATTATTTCTTGTTTGCTTATATTATCTTTCGTTTTTTGTTGGCTCTTTACAGTTTGGTTGTCAGGTATATTTCCTTTGCCATTTGGGCAGCGACTTGTCCAACGTCTTTGATTTATTTGTTCTGTACTGTTTATGTTGTGTTGTGGCAGTTTATGAGAAATGGGTGTTAAAATGCAAAGAAGAAAGTCTGAGTATGCTGTATCATTGAACGGTTCACAAATAGTGGACTCAAATTGCATCCTTTTATGACCTGCTAGCATCTTGCCATGCAAATAATGTACTAATCAGTTGCTTAGCAAAATGGATTTTCACAGAGGGTAGGCAACATTCTTACTGCCCGTTAATGAGGCAGGTCATATTTTGCAGCCCACTATTTTTGCCTACAGACGCAAGAATGCGAGAGACTGTAAATCTGCTTCTCTGTTTTGTTGGTCTCTAAATGTCACTATTTTTCTATGATCAACCTGGGTTTTTTTTTTTAGGGACAGGAGGTACTTAAACAAGCATTGGCATAGCCAATAGGTCTCGCCTGTGGAACCTTATAAGTGTTTAGTTATCCAGCACAATATCCTTGGTGCAACAACATCAACCGTTGCATGGCTAAACACTTATAAGGTCCCAAAGGCGAGACCTATTGGCTATGCCAATGCTTGTTTCTACTCAACGCCCTTCCACAAAATTTTTAAATTAAAGCCTTTGGCCAAAAATTGGTGTGAGGGGAAAATAAGTTCTTCCCTTTACAGGCAAAGCTGTCTGATGCTCTAATGGTTGTGTTGTTTAGTCCGGCAATACTTTCCTTTGGACATGGTAAAGGCTTATTTGTCAGCTTTCATTTGTTTGCCTGATGAGCCCTCTTTATGAAAAAGTACCCTTTGTAAAGCATTTCTTAAAAGGACTTTTCCTCCTACTCTGGTTTATATGGTGTAATGGAACCTTAATTTTGTCGGAACCTTCTTGATGCATGCACATTCAATGCCACTTTACAGCTGTACTCTGAAGTTACTCCCCCTGAAAACATGTTTTCTTAAGTGTGATCACTTCTCTAAGCTACATCAGGGATATGACAGCATGATCAGTCCAGCCTCTATATACCACCTTTTTTCCCCAACAAACTAACGCTTATGCCCTGCACATCGTTTCTGGCAAAAGTGGTGTCACCTTTCCATGTCAGGCAACAGATTACACTTGCCACAGATATCTTTCTGGCACATCCCTGTAAGCAGGAGGAGATACTTTAGTGGGTGGATCCATGGTCAAAAGGATCCTTCTGAGGACCTTTGAGCTTATTCCACCAGAGCACAGGCTACAACTAGTGCTTTAACTCAAGATGTTCCTGTTCTGGCCATCTTCCAGATGACCATGTCGGTGTGGGCTTTGATAATTGATTCAAGAGGTGAGAAGCATTTATCAGAAGAATAAGTTATTTAACTTTGTTTACACTGTTTTGGATGGATACTCGAAGTGCAGATTCATCATCACTTGTCTTCTCCTCTGTTCTGTGCAGCGAGGACTTCCGTAGTTAATAGGTTTCTAAATCAGTTCAGTATACTGTCTTGTACCTCAATTTGTGCGTTACGCATTTGAGGGCTTGAAAAAGACCAAGGAAGAAACTGATATCACCATGCAGAAGTGGTGCCAACATGCAATTCGGTGTTATCCTGCCCAGTGGCATGACAATTGCAGCACAAGCCCCCCGGGCAGGAGCTACTGCAGAGCTTGCTTTGCAAGCAAAGGACACCCTATATTATTTGAGTACTGATTTCTGGTTGGAGCCCATACACAAAATAAGCAAGAAATCCTCCAATTCCCAAGCGCATCTTCATTAATCTCTCAGAGTAAGTGTGTACTGACTTGCTGAGCTCTTGAGACGTTTGGAAAATCTTTGGCCAATTAATTCTGGGGGACCTTGGTTTTGGGATGGGTAGTCCTGCATCACATTTGGTCCTCCCCAACAGTGATAGGGCATTTATTTTTGCTACTCTAGGGGATCTTGTGTAGGCCAGTCTACAGCTGTGTTGCATTCTGCTCACAGATTCGTTGGACCTGCTACCTAGAAGGGCAAGTCCATTCATAAGACCTTTGAGATTGTCACTATCTTATCTATTTGGGTGTACCATTTGTCAGGAGATTCCCTCAACTTCGGGAGAGTATTCGTGAAGTGGAAGAGGTCGGTTTGAGATCAAGATACATGCTCATAAGCTCCTCCCTGTACCTCCTTTTTCTGCTCCCTCTGTAACTTCTCTCCGCATCCCCACGAGGGAACATGTTTCACTTTTACTTTCACCCTTTCATTCCTTGAACACAGTTGTAGGAAGCTGGCTCTTTATATACTATACCAAAGTAGAGTATAATATGCCCAGAGTCTAGTGGATCCACAGAGGCTAACCGAGGTTAAAATAGATAATACCCTACCCTCTATTTGCGGTAGTTTGGGTGAGCAGTAAGGCTTTATCAGAGGGTAGTGGTAAGCATTTGTTGTACACACTCGGGCAAGAAATGATGCCACACACTCGAAGACTGAACTCAGACCAGTTGTTTCTATCAAAAATAGTGCTTTGTTGTATTTTATTTATAGAACCAAGCAGGACTTGGTACAGGTAAATAGAACTGTACTTTTCAAGTCCGGTGCTCACGAGAGACAAAGTGTTTGTAGGGAAGACAGGGCAGGTCCTCTGGGTTCTGGTGGGCTGCTGGCTGCAGGACACACCGGGATTCCCCTTGAGCAGGTCGATGTCGGGGCAGGCCTGTTGGACTGGGGCCAAGTCAGTTGGAACCTCCTCTTCTTCCTTCAGCATGGCTCTTCGGTCCATCTTCTCCTTCTCCTTGCTTGTCTGAGGAGGCTACGATCAGGATTGCCAATAAATACTACATTTAGGAGCGTTTCAGGTAGGAACAGGTCTGGACCAATGGGTCTCTTCCTGGAAGTGGGTACACCCCTTATTATGCCACCCTCCAATGGGAGGGTGGGCGTAAGCCTCATTCTGGTTGGCTGGGTCCCCTCATCTTCAAGATGGCGGGGACTGAGAGTTGTGCCTCGCCTCCCACACCTGAGAAGTGGGGTTGGCAAAGGTGGGCACACCTCTCTTCCTATCTTGGTTTTCTTTTTTTTTTTTTTTTTTTTTTTTGGGTCTCGCGCCTGCGATTGCAGGGGCGAAAGCCCCTGCTGTCGCAAAGCGAGACTATTGTAATCATTTCAGTCCTTTCCGCTTTCAACGACTAGGCAGAGGAGACAACAGACTGTCACGCGCACGCAGCCAGCCGGAATCGGATCAGGTCCCGCGCTTGAACACGCGCTCCGATTCGGCCGGCTCGCCAGTCACCATGGATCACGCACGCACACAGAGACACACACACGAGGCTTCTGAAGACGGAAGTCCAGCCGCAGACCAGGTTTCAGTTTCGCTCATCTTCAAGCGTCTCTGTAGCTGCTGTGGGAGAATGCGGGCTCCGCCGGCGCGGGAAGGGTTAAGCGTGCTATCAGCGGCGCTGCCTGTGAGGCGTGTCTCCCTCACACACAAACACACATCTCCAGTCTGCACCGAGGCTGGCCGAGCACTGCCCGGCGGCGGCAGCAGGGAGGGAAAGTTCACATGGGGCAGGAGGGAGAGGAGATACGAGGAGCGGGGCTGACACTGACCGGAGGAACCCCGAGTCCAGTAGCAGAAACAGGAGCAGCAGCAGGGACTGCAGTGCATCCCCCCGCCCCGCAGCAGGAACACGGGCAGCAGGAGCCCCCCCCACCTCCAAGGATAGCAGGAGCCCCCACCTCCGAGGATCCGGGACTGGAGAGCATCTGCCGCCCCTGTCAGCAGCAGCCCCTCTCCCCCCCTTCACCCCCCCCCCAGCAGCAGCCAGGCTCCAGCCCAGCAGCAGGAGTATGGGGCTGGCCTGCAGCAGGGTCTGATCCACCATGCCTTGCCTTGCTGTGCCGGGAGCAGACCCCGCGGCTGCCTCCCGCGGCCTCTGGTAGAGCCCCCCCTCTCAGTGCTGGAGTGGGCAGAGTGGCAGGATGCCTGGAAGCGACACCGACATTGCCGTGGACCGGACCTACACGGACCCCGAGAGGCACCAGCGCGCCAAAAGCAGGGTAAGCAGCGGAGCCGGGATTCGTGGCACTGAGGCGGGAAAAGTCCAGGCTGGAGCCGGGCGGGGGCTTCAGGGGTAGCCCTGTGACCTTTGTGTGTGGCGAGGAGGCAGCTGGGCCCCGCCAGCCCCGGGGGTTGGGGTAAATGATCCGGTTTTACCCCGGGGGCGTTTGCAGTGTTCAGTCAGGGGGTAACGCGCTCTGTGGAGTTGCGGTGTCCCCCCTGTACAAAGGCATCTCCCTGTGAGGCGCAATGCCCCTTCATACACAGAGCCTGCTGTACTTTGGTGGTATCTGGTTTCTGGGCGGTAGGGGATGTCTGTCAAGACCCTTTCTGAAGTCATGACTTGTTTCACTGTGGCTGGACTTTGTGATGTGCTGTGTCCTGCTAGTGCTCAGGTGTGCATGATGCATCTCTCTTCTTGAGCGGTAACGCACGCTGGCTGTGTGAAATCCGGTGTCCCTCGGTCTCGAACACATTTGTTACTTTCTGAGCGACAGCTTTATAGTAGGCGCTACCCCCACCCCTGTGATGGCATTCGCTGGGTGTGATGTCCTCCGGGGAGTTGCAGTCTCGCCTTCTGGTATCTTGGTGGATGTTACTCTGGGGAGGGCAGCCCCGGGCGAGGCTCTGAGCCCCGACAGGTTACTCTGGCGAGGGCTGGGTAGTGGGAGGGGCCTGTTTCCTCCACCCACCTGAACTCCGTTCTATATCGCCTGCTCTTGGTGTTTCTAAGAAATCCATAGAATGGATTGGTCCATATATTGCTTAAAACAAGCCTTGGCCCGTTGTGCATGCTTCCAACTTGGCAGAAAAGTGAAATGAGGCACAGGGAGATACATTGATATGCTCAAGATTACATGTAGTAAAGTGCGTAGCCGGTATTAGAAATCACAAATACTGAGCCCAGATATTAATGCAAACAGGTCAGGTCAGGTCAAGTGGCATTATACTAAGCTGGACTGGACTACTGGGGAGATCAGAGTCTAGAGTAGAATTTACTATATCTAGGTGGGACGGTTATTGTGGCACGTAAGAGAGTATGATGGCGCAACTGCAATTCCATATTCACTGAAGCCATAAGTCATTTGGGTCAGTGAAATGTATTCCTCCACGGAGGAGTGTGCAGCATCTCTGAGCAACCACCCCCTCACCCTCACACCCCCTCACCCTCAAACACCCTCACCTTCACACCCCCTCACTCCCTCTCGCACTCACACACCCTCACTCACCCTTACACCCTCGCCCTTACACCCTCACATGCCCACACACTCCCTCACCCTCACACACCCCCTCACCCTCACACACCCCCCACACCCTCACACACCCTCGCACCCTCACACACCCTCACCCTCCCTCACACCCCCTCTCACCCCCTCACCCTCCCTCACACCCCCTCTCACCTCCCTCACACCCCCTCTCACCCTCACACACTGTCTCTCACCCTCACACACCGTCTCTCACCCTCACACACCGTCTCTCACCCTCACACACCGTCTCTCACCCTCACACACCCTCACACACCCTCTTTCACCCTCACACACCCTCTCTCACCCTCACACACCCTCTCTCACCCTCACTCACCCTCACTCACCCTCACCAGCATAGCATCACAAAACATAGCATAGCATAACAAAAAACAACACAGGATAGCAAAAGATAGCATATCCTAATTATTCCCAACTCTCCTTATTATTAAGCAACATCTGACAGTTTGCAAATCATCTTTATACACTAATTCAGAGTTTTCGAAAAAAAATGTATGCAACGCATTGTCATACACAATGCCAATAACTCAAACTTTAATGCTGCGAGACCTATTGCATTGTAAATGCTTGTTTTTTTTGTCCTTATTTAAAGATAATATGCTTCCTTCCAATGTCCGAAGGATGTATTGGTTTAATTACCGGTCTGGTTACTCCCTCATAGGGGAGAAAAAGGATACTATGTATCTCCAGAGCCGCACCTTCGATACTTCTTTAGGATGTCCAATCCACAATCTTGTGAAGGAAAGCGGACCAAATATTCTCACTTCCCAGTGAGTGGCCCATTTCAGACTTTGTCCCCAGGTCCCTGTCTGAAGCATATTATTAATCATAGGACTTCCGAATCACCAAGATCTTCATATAGGTTACAGAAACTTTATCCAATGAAAATGTATTATTTAAAACCCCATTCCTCATTTTGTGTATCGAGACCCTGTCTCCACCCAGTTAACCCAAATTTCCCAATATTTGTTTTTTTTTGTGTGATTACATGCATGGTCAAGTCGTGCCATCCTCTGGAAGGAATGAATCCATTCCATTTCTGTAGGAGGACATGTTAATATCCATTTTATACACAATTCCCTTCATATAGGTTACAGAAACTTTATCCAATGAAAATTTATTATTTAAAACCCATTACTCATTTTGTGTATCGAGACCCTGTCTCCACCCAGTTATCCCAAATTTCCCAATATTTGTTTTTTTTGTGTAATTACCTGCATGGTCAAGTCGTGCCGTCCTCTGGAAGGAATGAATCCATTCCATTTCAGTAGGAGGACATGTTAATATCCCTTTTATACACAATTCCCTTTGTGCTAGTAACATCAGGGTAAAAAACAAAGCATTATGTTTCTTTGTTAAAATTAAATCACCCCCCCACTAGGAGGAATCCCAAAAATTACTGATTTCGGGGTTAATGTTATTTCTGTCCCCATAACATCTGATATACACTGGGGATATAGAACAATCTTACCCAGAAATCTGGTTAGAGATAGAGAGGTTTGGAAAGGTCTCTGGATACCTGTTAAATCAACAAAAAACAGAGTTAATGAAGTGGAATTCAGAGTTTGTAAGTACCTATGAAAAGAAGGAGATAAGGTACTTGGGAATACAAGTAACCCAAAATATAGATAACATTGCACAAGAATTTTACTCCTAGAATCTTGGGCGACCATATCTCTTTCTTTCCTGGGTAAATTCAATTTAATAAAAATGACAATTCTTCCTAAATACACCTTTTTATTTAACACCATTCCCCTTGAATTTCCCAAAGAATGGTTCAAGAAGGCGCAGGATCTCTTTACAAAGTTTATATGGGGGAATAAGAGTCCCAGGATCTCCCTGAAAAACCTTAGAAAGAAAAGAGAGTACGGCGGGATTGCTAGCCCGGATCTCTATTTATATATGTGTGCATTCCAGCTAAAAAGCTTTCGACAATTAATGATGGAGCACAGTGCATTTTCACCCCTTTTTAAAGCACTTACACGGGCAGTAAACCAACAAACCGACGGTTTTCTTCTAAAATTTGGCAATCAGAAATGTTTTAAAAAGGTGAAGTTGAAGACCTTACTGACCGCTATAAAACTTTGGTCACAAGTAAGTCGCCTCATGAAAATTCCATATTTTTATGATATTACCCCGATTTGGAACTCTCCGGGAATGCCAGCTTGCTTGACAGATGCATTGGCACTGCCTCTGCGAAACTGTGGAATCCTACAGTGGGGCCAATTGTTAATTGATGGACATCTTATATCCTGGCCACATTTATCAACGATAACTGGAAATTTGATCTCAAAGTTCAAATATTACCAATTATCAAATTGGGCGAAAGCAATAGGAAAAGATCTGAAAGGAAATTCACACCTATCAGTAAAGATTTGCTCTAAAAGTAATAAAGGAAAGGAGGTGGCAGTTTGGTATTGGCTTTTGGTACAAAAGGGAGAAGAGGAGCAGGCCTCATTTATGGAAATCTGGAAGAAGGACCTGCCAGATGAAGACCTCGAATCTTTGGGGCAAGTATCAATGTCACTTCTTTGGTCATGTATAAATGCTGCACCATTAAAAAAGAACCACCTTTTTACAGCCCACAAAGCATATTGGACCCCAAGGAGAATCTCAAAGATGGGAAATCGAGAGATAAAGAAATGTCCTAAATGCGGAGAAGACAACACAAACGAGGTCCACATGTTTTGGAGCTGTCCGGTAATATACGAATTCTGGAATAAAGTGGGTAAGATCATATCTTGGTTTTCTTGCCGATGATTCCTCTTCCAAAGGAGGGGGTCAGAACCAGTGAGGGACATTTTGCTTGGAACAGCAAATGGCTGGGTCAGCTCACAAAGACTGCAAACCTTTGAAGCTTACCCTTGGTGGACCCTGCCCATCCTGGGGGGGAAAGGCTTGGCACCTCGACCCAGGATGTGCTTTGTGCCTCCTCCCAGGATGGGCTTTGTTTCACGACCCTGATTGCTGAAGACTCTCGGCCCAGGGGTCCAGAAACATGTCTGACAGTGGCAACTGGCGAGCAGCCACTCAGCCAGGACACTAAAGTTAGGTATTTTTCAGGGGGCATCTCTAAGATGCCTTCTGAGTGCATTTGACTTTACATCCCACACTGGCATCCGTGTGGGTTTAATGTGCTGAGACGTTTGATACCAAACTTCCCAGGTTTCAGCAAAGCTGTTATGGTGCTATGGAGTTCGTAATGACATACTCCTAGACCATATACTCTTTATGGCTTGATCACTGTAGGGGTTCAGGGTCCTTGCACCTGTACCCTCACCAGTGGTATAGTGCACCCTGCTAGAAGGGTGGTTTACCTATACCATAGGCAGTGGGCTGTAGGCATGGCACACAGGGATGTGCGCCATGTTTACTCTTCACTTTTCTCTGCACCAAAATATGCAGCCTGCGATGGCAGTGTGTGTGTTTAGGTTCAGGTTCAACATGTGCTGCAGTCCTTCGAGGCCTTCCCTGGTCACAGTGCCCTTGGTACCCATGGTACCCATGGTACCTTTTACAAGGGACTTGCATGTGGCCATAGAGTTGCCAATTGGGTGTGCAGCAGTACAGTTTTAGGGAAATAACATAGGCCCTGGGTGCCTGGTTGGCCGGAACACAGGGCACACTTAGTCAAAGAGCATTAACATCAGGAAAAAAGTGGGGGCAATCATGCAAAAAAGGGGCACTTTCCTACAACAGTTTCCTAAATATCTTGACTTCACTCCGCTTTCTGCTGCTCTCAATCAGTTCATCTAGATGTGTTTTCAACCTCTTTGGTGACCTCAAATCCCTATTGTTTATCATCATTCTAACATTTTTCCGCAATTCACATTCATCAACCACCCTTTCCAGCCTCACATAAGCTTCTCATGCCATTCTCACAGCCACTTTGCTCAGGTAAAGCAATTCATTCTTACTGTAGTGTCATAAAAAATCTAGGCCTATATTACTCTTAACAATTTCCTCAAAACTTTTTTTTTTTAAATGTTGTATGTTTAGTGTTTGTGTTGTCTGCCCACTTACTTGACTGTGAGGTGGATCCAGGAATTGTAGGTTTTGCTGTCCCTCCCATGATGGGGGTTTCTGAGATTCCTCCTTGTGGGGTTCCATGATCCAATATCCTGGATGCATCTACCACAGTAAGGGGAGTACTTGAGGGTTGGTGAACTATGGGCATGCTAATAATCATTGGGGTGGACGGAAAGATTATGGTAGTCAGGGTCTAGGCCATAGTTGAAGTAACAGGTGTCTGGGTCGGGGCAGCCCGTGTGATAGTGGCCTCAATGTAACTTGGGTGTGATCGTGCCGCGGAAGAGGGTACGGGAACAAATTCAGTCTCTCCTGGTATCTGGGCGGAAGCACCTGCTGCAGGTGCTACATGATGTAGGGTGGGCTTACTCTTAGGAGTTTGTCTATCAGGGAGTCCAACTCGTCACTCTCTGCCTCTGTCAACATCTTTGGGTTTCTTTTTGGTTATAGGCTTTTCCCTCTCTATGTCCTCCCTATCTATCAAACTCCTAATGTCTTAATCACATCCTCCCACCATCTCCTCTATCTCTTCATCCTGTGTGCTTATCCAAGACTAAGCCCTATAGCAAACTTTCAGCACACATTTCTTCCTATTCTTTTCATTTGCAACTGGCTCTCAAGGTTTTATGGCCTCAAATTGGGTGTGTCTGGGCGGGTGCTTTGTCACACATTCTTCTCAGGTTTTCAATTCTAGGTATGTGGAATGTGCCACTCATGAGAATTGTAATTATCCATATTTTGCAGTGTATTTGTGCCATTGGTTAAGCCACATGCACACATGTAACCCTTTGTTTTCTGCCATTTTGATAGCTGGTGTACCTTCAGCTGGAAATTTCTGTTCCTTATTTTAATCTTTGTGTTTTTGAAAAGAAGGCCCCATTTTGTCAAAAGTCAACAAACGTTCTTCGCTATGGATTCACTCACTGTTTCTTCTTCTTCCTCATGGAGCTCACAGTTTGTCCATCTATGCTAGTGCACCACAGTCAAAGGTCTTCCAATCAGAGTGGCTTTCAGCATTCACCAGCCAATACCTGCGCTGCACCCTATGTTGTAAGCAACAGTGTACTGTCTGTCTCCCCTGAATTCTCTCCACACTCCTCACTGTTAATGTTGCCTGCTTCTTCTAAACAGAAACTTTCTGCAATTCAGAGAATTCTATCCCCTTTGGCATAGCAGTAGACTATGTACTTGCAGAAGCTTGCCGTGACCGGCGGCCTCACTCCCATGCACTAAGGAGCAAACAATTGCTGACCTTGGTTACTGCAATCGCACAACAGAAATGTTACATTCCATATCGTGGTGTGATTGGTAGCGCCTCACAATACACCTCACCTTAGAAGCCATCTTTGACAATTCAGTCAGCCTCAAACAACTACTGACTGAGGTACCTCCCTGCAACTTCATATTACAAGCGTCTTTAAGCCAAAAACAATTTATACACTGCTGTCATCAAAACCCTAAGCATATTCACAAGAACACCATAATTGCAGTCCCCACAAGTCCAAGAATGAATCCCATTAACAATGCCTACCTTGTGTTGCTGTTGCAAAGTCATCCTGTGCCGTGGGCATCCCCAACTTTTTTTGCTGACTGGTACTGGTGGTAACTGACTCTGACTGACCCTGGGCTCCTCCTAACCAGGCCCAATGCCAGTGCCATGCTGAACACACTTCGAATACAGTGAAAACACCTACATACACTAGGGTACACTAAGGGTTGGGGTAACCCTGTGATTGGTATAACCTACCCTATAGGGCCCCAGTACATATTAGGGCAGAGGGATCGAAACTACCTATCAGTCCCTAATATATAATAGTGGTACAAAAGGGGGTGGTGATGGACGGAGCATCTGAACCAATCAAACACTCACACCCAGTCAACAGATCTGGGTTTGATCCATCACCGTTCTTTAGCCCACTCTCCCAACCCAGTTCAGACATGGCTATATGCAAATCAGTCTGACCCTGTGCCTCATGGGAACAGTCCAGCCCAAACTGCCAAGCCATGCCTTCCCTGGACCGGAAACAAGCTTCCGAGGACCGGTTTCTGGCATTCCAGCCATCTGCAGCCCGGCTTGCTTGAATCCAGTGGCAAAGTGAGCAAGGGACTCACGTCTGAGCATACCCTGCCACACTTATGGCGGCCAAAAGTGGTACAAAACGGGGGTGGTGATGGACGGAGCATCTGAACCAATCAAACACTCACACCCAGTCAAAAGATCTGGGTTTGATCCATCACCGTTCTTTAGCCCACTCTGCCACCCCAGTTCAGACATGGCTATATGCAAATCAGTCTGACCCTGTGCCTCATGGGAACAGTCCAGCCCAAACTGCCAAGCCATGCCTTCCCTGGACTGGACCTTGGCAGTTCGGGCTGGACTGTTCCCATGAGGCACAGGGTCAGACTGATTTGCATATAGCCATGTCTGAACTGGGGTGGCAAAGTGGGCTAAAGAACGGTGATGGATTAAACCCAGATCTTTTGACTGGGTGGGAGTGTTTTTTTGGTTTTTTTTTTTGATTTTTTTTTTTGTTAAACATTTTATTAAGCTTTTCTTCAATTTACACATCACCAATTACAGTGAAGTATAGTTGATCAGGTGTACATTTGTGTGGTCATGAACTTCTCATTGCATTGTATTTACCGCAATCTTGATTATCAGAGTCTTTACGTATACAGTTTGGGTCCTCAAGCATCCCAAAGAGAATGTGACCGTTCCCCCGTGGCTGTTCCCACCGCCTCATCGGTCCTTATGCCGTTCGTTTCTCAGTTTTTGACATCATCAGTGAAAGAGCAGACCCACTCCCCTCCCTCCAAGAACAACACCAATCCAACACAATCGCAATATGCTGCGTCCTTCACCCCCTCATGGACTTGCTTCTGGGTCCGACAGTTCTGGCGGGGGATCACATATCTGTCCTCGGTGTTCGTTCCACTTTCCCCAGATCTTGGACCATTTCTTGGGGCAACCCCTATGTACATATACAGCCCTTTCAGCAACCATTGCTGTGTCCATGTCGTTTTCCCATTGTGTTCGCGAGGGTACCATTCCAGAACCCCACTTTCTAGCGATGTTGCGCTTCGCCAGCGCGAGGCCTAGTGTATCCCACGTTTGCAATCCTCGGTTCATATCAGTCGGCGACCAAATATTTAACAAACAACATCTAGGTTCTCTCTGCAGTTCCACCCCAGATGCCTTGGAGATTTCTGACAGGACTTGGTCCCAGTATCTCTGTATCCTTGGACAGTCCCATACGATGTGAAAAAATTTGCCAGGGGAGCCACATCCGCGCATGCAATTCGGATCTGGGGTGCGGCCCAATTTATGTAAAAGTGTACGGGAATAGTATATTCTGTGTACTATTTTCAGTTGGACTAGCTTAAGCCGTGATGGTATGGAGGCCTCTCTGGCCGATGCTAGGGCATATAGCCAGTCTTCGTCCTCAATGTCTCCCAGTTCTACCTCCCATTTGCTACGGAGAACTACCGTAGGATCCGGGAGATTGTTGATCAATTTCTGGTATGTAAGTGATATTGCTTTCTTGTCTATTTGGTCCGTGAGGAGTCTGTCCTCTAGGGGGGACGATTCTGCGAGCGTTGTACCTGTCAGGATGGCGCTCTGCAATGCGTGTTTGATTTGCATGTATCTATATCTCTCTGTGTCTGCCATCCCGTATTGTTCCTGAAGGGCGGGGAATGAGATAACCGCCCCCCTTTTCCACAAATCACCTATCCTAGAAATGGCAATAAGGTCCCATTGGCGGAAACCCTTAGTGTTCGCCAGGGTACCGAGACGGCGTGCGTCCCAAAGCGGTGTGGCTAGTGTGAGCACTACCTCCCAACCCAGGACCCTCTGCGCTGCATGCCATATTTTAACCGTGTGGGCTGTCGGGCCTGTAAGTGTGTGGCGTCTTTTGTTGGAATAGAGCGCCTTTAGTAGTTGATCTGGGGGGAGTATAGTCCTGTCAAGGCAGAAGGCTGGGTCCTGTTGTGGGGCATGTATCCACCGGTTCACTACCATCAATTGTGCCGCCCAGTAGTATAGTTTAGTATTGGGTAGGGCGATTCCCCCATCATACCAAGAGCGGGTCAGTTTGGCGTGTGATATGCGAGGAGGTTTTCTGTCCCATAGGAGAGTAGAAACTTCTGCGTCTATTGATTTGAAATAAGTGAGAGGGACCGGGAATGGTGTGTTCTGTAAGATATATAGGAATCTAGGGAGTGCCAGCATCTTAAAGAGCGATGCCCTCCCCAGCAGTGTCAGTGGCAGAGATCGCCAATGGGAGACATCCGCTTTCAGCCTCAGTAGAGGTTTCATCAAGTTTTCTTCCATAAAAACCGATTCCTGAGGTGTAATGTAAATTCCCAGGTATTTGAAACCTCTGGTGACCGTTTGCACTGCGCAGTCTGGGGGCAGTACGGGTGGGCCACCCAGTAGGACATACAGTAGTGATTTTGTCCAATTAATGGTGTAACCCGACACCTCACCGTAGGAGTCGAGTATGTCCATCAGGACAGCCAGGGATGCGGAAGGGGATGTCAGGTAGATTAATACGTCGTCCGCATACAAAGAGATGCGGTCCTCCCATCCCGTCTCCCAGGTTATTCCCCTGATTTGAGTGTCAAGACGGATTTTCACCGCTAGCGGTTCCAAGATTAGTGCAAAAAGGAGTGGGGAGAGTGGGCATCCCTGTCTCGTTCCACGCCCTAATGTTATTATACGTGATGTATGGCCATTTGCAACCACTTGTGCCTGGAGGGCAGTGTAGAGGAGTCTGATCCATCCACAGAACCTTGAACCAAACCCCAGTTTCCTAAGCACAGCAAACAGGAATGGCCACTCCACAAGGTCAAAGGCCATCGTCGCATCTAGGGAGAGAACGGCCGCATCCTCCCGCAGCAGTGGGATACGGCGCATGACCCCATGAATACGCCTCAGGATAAGGGATGTGTTTCTCCCCGGCATAAATCCCGATTGGTCCGGGTGTACTAATGTCGTGAGGTGGGGCTGTAGTCGGAGGGCTAGGAGCTTCGCTAGGACCTTCGCATCTACGTTCATCAGGGAGATTGGTCTATAGGAGGACGGTCGGTCAGGCGGTTTGCCCGGTTTGTGCACTGAGATAATGGTAGCTAGTCTTTGGTCTGTTGTGAGTGCACCCTTTTCCAAACAATCATTATACATGGCAAGCATGTGTGGAGTGAGCTGTTGAGATAGTGCTTTATAAAGTTCAACTGGTAGCCAGTTCGGAGCTAGGGCCTTTCCCGTGTGCAGTGCTGCTAGGGCCTTCCCCAATTCCTCCCCTGTTAAGTCCTCCTCAAGTGCCTGTGCGTCCTCTGAAGCTAGTGTGGTCATGGGTATGTCTTGGAGGAATGCCATGCCGTCCTCCTCCGTCAACCCACTACGCGCGGTGTATACAGTTTCATAGTAGGTGGCTAGTACCTCCACTATGCGTGCGGGAGATGTCGTGTGTGTGCCGTCTGGGAGTTCCATCGTCGCAATCTACCGATGTGCCCTGTCCTTACGCTCAAGCCACGCAAGCATTTTCCCTGTTTTATCCCCCAGTTCGTATACTCTATGCAGTGTGTCGGTTAGTCTTGTTTTGGTCACAGCTTCTGCGTTTGCCCTGTATTCTTGCGTCGCCAGTGCAAGGGTGTGTGCTGTATCGTCTGTGGTGTCTAACGCATGTGCCCTTTCTGCGGTGTGTAGAGCGGTTTCTAAGGACTCGATGGTTGCCCTTTGTTCTCTCTTGTGGCTAGTAATAGAGGAGATGGCTTGCCCTCTAACCACCGTCTTGTATGCCTCCCAGAGGATGGAGGGGGAGTCCACCGAGTCCGTGTTTTCGTCAAAATAGTGAGTGGTGGAGGTTGCAATGGCCTTCAAAATCGGTCTATTTTTTAGATATCCCGGATAGATCGGGAATATTCTCTGCCGCCTAGAGGGTTGCGTCGTGTAGCTGAGTTGTATCGGGGAGTGGTCCGATATCCCTCGGGGGAGGTGCTCTATGACTGACACCTTCTTCGGAGGGACCGTTAGAGTCAACATGTAGTCTATCCTGGAGAGACTATTGTGTGCTCCCGAGTGAAAGGTGTATTGGCGGTCATAGGGATGTTTCAGTCTCCACATGTCTACCAGTCCCAGGGCTTCTATGAAGTCTTTAAATAGGTGATGGGGTCTAGTGGGTTCACGCGGAGGATGTCGGTCAATCGCTGTGTCTAGGACTGCATTGAAATCGCCTCCCATGATTAGTTCTCCCTCTGGGAGTTCGAGCAGTAGCTTCCCCAGGTCCTGGAGAGTTTCTTGGTGTAGTGCTGGGGGGATATATATCGATAGTATATTGTAAGGTTTGCCCTCCCATTGACCATTAATAGCTGCGAAACGCCCCCTGTCGTCAGTCCAAGAGTGTTTGATGAGGAAAGGAGCGCTTTTCTGAGCGAGAATGCCCACCCCGCGGGAGCCGGAGGAGAACTCTGCATGTGCGACCATCTTAAAGCCCCACCGATTAAGCGCTTTGCATGCAGTCCCTACTAAGTGTGTTTCCTGCAGCAGAGCCAGGGTGGGCGCTTTCCTCTTCAAATATTGTAAGACCAGCCCCCGTTTAATTTTATGACCCAGTCCGTTTACATTCCACGAGATAATCGTCAGTGGGGGGGATACTAATGGGTGTGATTGTGGGTCTATTGCCAAAGTGTCCGGATCAGCCATACTCTCCAGCAAGGAAGCATATCTGTTCCATCTGGGCAATCAGCCGGGCCGAGGCCTGGTCGTCGTCCATGATAAGAGAACCTCCTGAGGCCTGCAGTGGTGTATAGACCTGTCGTGATCCAGGTCGTACCAACCATGAGCGGTCGTACCTGTGCAGTAACCGCAGTCTGGTCTGTGTGTCCGTGTGTGTGGCGTGGAACCCCTGTGTATATGGTGTGTGCTCAGGAAAAGCTAAACCTTTGAGGAACAAGCAACTAAAACAAAACGTAGTTAACCCCAACCCCCCACCCTGCCTCCCTGCCCGGCGGACAATAAACCTTCCACCACCCCAACTGAGCAGAGTGCTTGTAGTCCCAACTATTGAAAATTGTTCTTGGGGGTGAGACTTCTGTGTCCTCTGTCGAGCCCCCCCCCCCCCTCCGGGAGCGACCATGCAGTGCCATGCGTAACTAGATGTCCTACCTGCATGGAGCTTTATGTGCGTGACCAGCGTCTTACCATCTACAGCCAGTCGCGGTCGATGGCTCGCTGTCCCACCTCCTCCTCGCTTGTCTGGGAAGTCTTATCTTCGGTCGGGAGGAGTGGGCAAAGTCGTGTTGAAAAGCAGCGGCTCCAAGGGATGTGTCTTTGCTGCAACATCTATTGTCCATCGTCTTGTCCTTGTTCCGCTTCGTCCTGCATCCGTGGGCTTCTATTCTCGTGATTTCGCTGTTTGTCGCGGTTCCTAGGCCCCTTTGCCGGCCTCCATCCCTCCAGCCACTCCTGGGTTGCCTGCGGCGTGTCAAAGAACCATGTTTTACCTTCAGCCTCTACACGCAATTTCGCCGGAAAGATCATAGAGTACTTGAGTTCTCGGGCACATAGTTCTTTCTTCACCTCTGTGAAGCCGCGTCGATGTTGGGCTACGGCCACCGTGTAGTCAGAATAGAGGTGGATCACTGCATTCTCAATTTTGATCTGTGGTTTCGTGCGAGCTGCTTGTAAAATTGCGTCACGGTCCCTGAAGTTGAAGATGCGGGCCAGTATGGGGCGAGGTGGGGCCCCGGGTTTTGGCTGACCCCCAGGCACGCGGTGGGCGCGTTCCACTGAAAAATAGTTCGACAGACCTTTGGGTTGCAGCTGTTTATAGATGAGGTCCTCCACGTAAAGGTCCAGGGCCGGGCCGCGTACAGATTCCGGCACACCAATCAGGCGTATATTATTGCGTCTCGAGCGGCCTTCTTGATCATCCAGCTTCGCCCGGAGCACGAGGTTGTCATCTTCTAGCTTCTGGATTCTCCGCTGTAGATCAGACGTGTCCCCCACAAGGTCGGTAGTCGTTTGTTCGACCTCCAGTACGCGGTCTGACATTTTGGCGAAATCAGCTCTGATCAGTGATACCTCTGTGGAGAACGTACCCATTGAGGCTTGCATTGTCTTCAGGGCCGCCATGACGTCATGCAGGGTAATTCTCTCCGTGGCATTTGTGTCCCCGGCGGGGTGTGGTGGTGTTTGGGTCGGGTCCCCCTTTGCCGTGTCAGGTGGGTCCTTCTGGTAGGCGAATTTGTCCAGTTTTGAGGTCTGTTGGCCTCTGGTCCCCCTGCCACTCATCGCGGATGGTGCAGCGTTTAGGTTGGCTGGTGCCGTGTTCCTTGCCACCCTCCAAGTGAGTTACTCTTCTTTAATAGCCTGGAGCACCGCGTGGGATGGATGTGGGTCGCGGTAAGGAGTTGTTTAGAGTTCGAAAGAGGCTTCAGTGGCGGGCAGTGCGTGGCAATAATGGGCCCTCGGCCCGGATCGGGTTGCGTTGCGCCGCTGGTGGCTGGTGTGCGGGAGAAGGAGCCAGAGGTTAGGTCCCGTCGTCCGTTTAGCGGCGCTTTTTCGCCCTTCCCTCTGTCGCGGTCTCTCACAGCCCCTGGTGTCGCTGATAGCGCATAGCAGGCCTCATTGGCGGGGAGATGGCGGCAATATTTGGCCGAGTATAGTAGCAGGCAGCAAGTCAGTTAATAATGGGACCCTCACGGTAGGCCAGCGCTAGGCGTCACTTCCATCCGCCATCGAGGACCCCCACCCCCTCTCCGGTACTCACAGGCGTTTTCAGGCTATAAGTAGTTTCTCGCGCTTAAGAGGCTCAGCCCGATATGTTCCTGGAGTCAGCAGATTATTACAGGCGCTTTCGTCCCTTCCAGACCCTTCGCAGGGGGGGAAGTATGACGCTACGCCGGTTTCGCGCTCCAGTCCTCGGATCAGGCCGTGGTGTCCCTCCCGGTGTTGCACGTCGGTCGACGTGGATGGCAGCCGAGTGCGGATTCCCTCGTGTGTTGCAGGCAGGAGGGGCGCCTCTGGGTTGTTGCTGGGATGCAGGAGACGGCGCCTGCCACAGTGTCGGTGCGCCGCCGGGGTCACTCCGTACTCGAGTCCCTGGTTCCAATCTCCGGATAGGCCTCAGTATTGCACACGGCGTATCTCCGCGAGGGAAGCTCGTCGGAAGCTGCAGAAAACAGCCGGGCGCACCGGATCGTCAGACGCTTCTGGTCGTGTCGGTCAGGCAGTGCCAAGAGTGCGGATTATTAGGCGGATTTCGAGAGGGAGGCTCGTTACTCACAGAGCTCGCTTAGTGTGCGGCCAGCTTGGCTGTTGGCTAGCCACGCCCCCCTGGGTGTGAGTGTTTGATTGGTTCAGATGCTCCGTCCATCACCACCCCCTTTTTGTACTGCTGTTGGCCGCCATGGGTGTGGCAGGGTATGCTCAGACGTGAGTCCCTTGCTCACTTTGCCACTGGATTCAGGCAAGCCGGGCTGAAGAGGGCTGTAATGCCAGAAACCGGTCCTCGGAAGCTTGTTTCCGGTCCAGGGAAGACATGGCTTGGCAGTTGGCTGGACTGTTCCCATGAGGCACAGGGTCAGACTGATTTGCATATAGCCATGTCTGAACTGGGGTGGCAGAGTGGGCTAAAGAACGGTGATGGATTAAACCCAGATCTTTTGACTGGGTGTGAGTTTTTGATTGGTTTAGATGCTCCGTCCATCACCACCCCCTTTTTGTACCGCTTTTGGCCGCCATGGGTGTGGCAGGGTATGCTCAGACGTGAGTCCCTTGCTCACTTTGCCACTGGATTCAGGCAAGCCGGGCTGAAGACGGCTGTAATGCCAGAAACCGGTCCTCGGAAGCTTGTTCCCGGTCCAGGGAAGGCATGGCTTGGCAGTTCGGGCTGGACTGTTCCCATGAGGCACAGGGTCAGACTGATTTGCATATAGCCATGTCTGAACTGGGGTGGCAGAGTGGGCTAAAGAACGGTGATGGATTAAACCCAGATCTTTTGACTGGGTGTGAGTGTTTGATTGGTTCAGATGCTCCGTCCATCACCACCCCCTTTTTGTACCGCTTTTGGCCGCCATGGGTGTGGCAGGGTATGCTCAGACGTGGGTCCCTTGCTCACTTTGCCACTGGATTCAGGCAAGCCGGGCTGAAGACGGCTGTAATGCCAGAAACCGGTCCTCGGAAGCTTGTTTCCGGTCCAGGGAAGGCATGGCTTGGCAGTTCGGGCTGGACTGTTCCCATGAGGCACAGGGTCAGACTGATTTGCATATAGCCATGTCTGAACTGGGGTGGCAGAGTGGGCTAAAGAACGGTGATGGATTAAACCCAGATCTTTTGACTGGGTCTGAGTGTTTGATTGGTTCAGATGCTCCGTCCATCACCACCCCCTTTTTGTACCGCTTTTGGCCGCCATGGGTGTGGCAGGGTATGCTCGGACGTGAGTCCCTTGCTCACTTTGCCACTGGATTCAGGCAAGCCGGGCTGAAGACGGCTGTAATGCCAGAAACCGGTCCTCGGAAGCTTGTTTCCGGTCCAGGGAAGGCATGGCTTGGCAGTTCGGGCTGGACTGTTCCCATGAGGCACAGGGTCAGACTGATTTGCATATAGCCATGTCTGAACTGGGGTGGCAGAGTGGGCTAAAGAACGGTGATGGATTAAACCCAGATATTTTGACTGGGTGTGAGTGTTTGATTGGTTCAGATGCTCCGTCCATCACCACCCCCTTTTTGTACTGCTTTTGGCCGCCATGGGTGTGGCAGGGTATGCTCAGACGTGAGTCCCTTGCTCACTTTGCCACTGGATTCAGGCAAGCCGGACTGAAGACGGCTGTAATGCCAGAAACCGGTCCTCAGAAGCTTGTTTCCGGTCCAGGGAAGGCATGGCTTGGCAGTTCGGGCTGGACTGTTCCCATGAGGCACAGGGTCAGACTGATTTGCATATAGCCATGTCTGAACTGGGGTGGCAGAGTGGGCTAAAGAACGGTGATGGATTAAACCCAGATCTTTTGACTGGGTGTGAGTGTTTGATTGGTTCAGATGCTCCGTCCATCACCACCCCCTTTTTGTACCCCCTAATATATAATAGGGCATGGCCGTTTAGAGGCCAGCAGACCTTTCTGCACTTGCATGTGTGCACTGCTGAATCCTGAGGTATTTTTAAAAGTGGCTCTGTGTGGCAGGACTGCTTTGAAAATAGGAAACTGTGCCCAAACTCGACTTTTGTGTTTGGGGCACTTAAAAATGGTTAACCTACAATGTTTGGGTATATTAGGTACTCCTAGGGGCTCCCCTATGAGTCCCAGGAGTGGGGTTCAGGTATCTATAAGGTAGACCCTTACACAATGAGTTTTATATACCCTGAGTAAAGTGAAATTGCACATTTCACTCCCCACATTGTGATAAAGTGCTGCCCAAAATCGACTTTGGTGGTAAGAGCACTGTGGAGGGAGGACCTGCAATATTTTTTTACATATTCTGAACCCCTAAGGTCTCACCTAGGTGTACATGGGGTGGGGGTCCTCTAGATATATGAAGCATACTTCGAAAATATGTTTTTATAATCCCTGGTGCTGGAAAAATGGCCCAAGTCACTTTTCCCATTGCAAATACCATGCTATAGGTTAACATTGGAAAAGATTATTAGTTAATAACTGGAGAAAGAAAAGCCATAAAACTAGGATTATAGGACTCAGTAGAATGGTAATGACAAGTCCAACAATATGTTATTGTTGAATTTATTGTAAAATGTAAAGACAAGAAGTTATAAGACTGTATGCCAAAATTTAACTCAGTACTGCTCTGACCTGATTGGTCAGAGTTAAGTGGGTGAGCCTGGTTCCTTTGAAGAGGCATATAAATGCCAGAGCAGGGGGAGGAGGTCTAAACCATGGACTTCAAAGGAAGGAGAGGACCCCTGTTCACCTCTAACCAGATGCTAGGATTAAGGAAGGAATGAGAAGATGCAAGGTGGAGGGACTATGGAGAATAGCCATCTTAGGGGTGTGTCTAGCCAGGTCTTCTCTCCCTGCTGAAAATTCGGACATATTAAATTTTGGAAGAATAGTGGTTTCTGGGTTAGCATTTTGCCACACTCTCTAGGACGTGGTCAGAGTTGTGGGTGGAACCCTGCAGCTCATTGGATAGGAGTGCCCTCCTGCTTGACCCCAGAGAACACTGTATAAGTATCTGAGAGGGGCTGTGCCTCTCAGATCTGCTGCTTGAATGTTAAGAGAATCAGAAGGCGCTGAAGGGACACTGTTGGTTTCTAAGCACTAGAAAGTGACAAATCTTTAAAAATTCATATCTCTGGTTCCCTACCATGGAGTTTTTTCTTCGTTTTGGTGTCATTTAAAAGATACAAATATTTCCTACTTTTATAAATTGGTGTTTGATTTTTATTTTGTGTTGTGCCTAATTATTTACTGAATTGGTGTTTTTAAATGATTTACATACCTGTCATTGAAGTTAAGCCTGCCTGCTCGCAGTCACGTTACCAAGGGTTGAGCATAGGAATAATTTTCTAAGACCTATGCCGAGCTCTATACTGTTTTAGTGGCCTTATTGCCAGTGGCAGACCTACATTTGCTCCTACCAATAGTCCACTTTCCAACAGTTGCATATGCAATCATGAGTCATGAAGACTGTGTGCCTTGGTGGTCACCTTGAGATGTATTTTTTTTTGTTTAATGAAGACTGTTGCCTTTGTATGTTAATGCACTGTGAAGCATCTGTGTGCCTGTGACTGGTAACACTGATTGACAAAGTCAATTTCTTGGCCTTTTAAAGCGAGACTCACTGGTTTTGCTAATGCTTGTAGTTCTGTAAGACCAGAAAACAGGGGCTTTCGGGGCTATCCCGTCCCCTACCCTTTCCCCTCCCAAAATCTAATTTAAAGACTGGATGTTATTACAGGGTTGCCTAGTTTCCCGGGTCATGGTGATGGCCTCTGGCCCAGTGAAGAACTTGTAAGGCATATTAAAGATGTATAGTTTGTATTGTTTTAATACATTTTTCTATTTGAGTGAAATTATGGGTCAAACTTCAGCGATAAAGCATTCCACTCAACATCATACAAGCAATTGGGTATTCTCTGACACATGGGTCAAGGTAAAAATTGGGGAAGGTATGTGTGTGTCAAAGAAAGTGCAAACAACAACTGGTGTAAAAAAGGGCTGTGTAATCTCTTGACGGAGCTAGATGGGCAGATGGCTCACGCACCGAGCCTTGGAGGACAACAAATGTCGCAGATTCGATATATGCTGATGACTTACTACTGTTTAGTGACACTCGAATAGACCTTCAAAGACTGCTGAATTCCCTTGGTACTTATACTGAAAAAAATGGTCTGGAAGTAAATTTTACATAAACAAGTGTGATGACATGCAAAGTTGGCGAAGTACCCACATTAGACCACATTCCAATTTGGAGGATGGGTGGCCTAAGTGAAGATCGGACCTGTTGTCTCTGCCATCAAGGGATCAAGACTTTGCTTCACATTGTATGTCTCTGTCCTGTATTGATCAAACCAACGAAGATCTCAACTAAACATATTTTTATTGTTTTATCGCAAACAAACTCACAGATACGATCCACAATTTTCTCTGATTTACAGGCAACCAGAGTAGTGTATGATGAAGCACGACATAGTCAAGGATAATCATTAACATCAGTCAAAGACTCATATCACTATATTGACAGTTGTACGAAACTCCTATGCAACTAACTTAATCATTCAATCTAGTGTTAAGTGGATATCTCTACCCTGGCTTACCAGCAGTATATAAGAAAATACCGCCCGCCCCCCTCTGCTAACCCTCCCTCCTCCCTAGTGGCATAAAAATTATATACATTACTTTATAGTGACATGAGCTAGGTAGATTGACATTAAGAAGCAGCACAACATCAGTCGTTGACTCCTCTTATGGCTGTCAGAGGCAACACCCAATCTATATGACAGTGCGCCCATCCACCCCAGGTGGAGCAAGCCCTCAAGTGGCACTTCTGAAGCTGACTCATCGGGATCCAAGCTAGAGTCAGAGTCTGGAATTTTCAATAGTGCCACCAGTGCCTCCCACGCCCTCGCCACCTCCTGTGCTTTTTCACTGTTGGCGCGGATTGCCCGTTGCAGTCTTGTAGACCCTTCACATTCCACCTACTTAAGAAATTCTGTATGCCATCTCCGGTAACTAGAACCCTTCCTTGCCTTCCAGTGTACTGTGATTTCCCTCTTCGCTAGTAATAGCCCCAGATCTATGAATTTGCTAGTCACCTTTTTCCTAGCAGTACGCGAGAGCCAGTGTAACAAACGGAGACCTATGGTGGGTTCTATATCTCTAGCTGTAACATCCTGCATGAGCGTTATCACCTCCTCCCAATACGTCCCCAATTGGGGACACCTCCACATCATGTGGGAGAAGTCCGTCCCCACTGTACCACAGCTTGGACACATTCCTGAATCAACCCCAAAATGTTGGTTAATTTTGGCTGGCGTAAGATAAGCCCTGTGTAGCACAAAAAAGTGTGTCAATTGGAAACGTGCATTAATCGTACTTTTCCACGCTTGCTCCAGTAATCTTGCCCATGTTTCTCAGGGAGTTCCGTGCCTATATCTACCTCCCGTTGTCGTTGAAGTGAATTCAGAGGGGTAAGATTCTCATTAGTCATTCTGCGGTACAGACACGTAAACGCCTTTATGGTGCCGGCTGCCATAACGACATATTGGCATGCCATTGAGGTCGAAGGTTCACTCAGTCCCTCCTTCCAATGTGTATAAATTGCCGTCATGAGCACAATGTGCAATAAATAGTCCCCTCGGGCCAGATCAAACCTATCTTGGAGTGTCTCATAAGGGAGTAAAACTCCATCCTCGTAAAGATCCCCCATGGTAGTCAGGCCCCTTGTCGCCCAGTCAACCAATGCCCTCCAGTATTCCCCATGTGGTAGGATCTCGCACATAATTTGTGGTATCTCGGGAGCATATGGCCGTGCGATGTGTGCTCGCCGTTGGCTTCTATTCCAGCAGAGTTTAAAAGTTAGCATCTCCCGAGTGAGAGATGAGACCAGGTGCGGCAGCTGCAACAACAAGCTGGACACGGTCTGTCTTGGGCCCTGAATGTCGTCTGTAGTAGGCTGACCCCGAAATATCCCTGCCACCATCTGAGTAAGCCACTGCAGTTGCGCCACTATATAATATGTTTCATAATATAGTACTGCCAAGCTGTCCTCCGATCTTGGTCTCATCAACGTGCTAAGTGCCACCCTCCGTCTGCCCGAAGTCCATAAAAACCCAATCCTCATTGACCAAAGTTGTTTAAAAACAGAGGCCGGGATCCAGATAGGCAGTGTTCTAAAATCATACAGCAGCCGGGGAAGAGCTATCATTTTAAGAAGGGCTACCCGCCCAGCTACCGATAAAGAAAGTGTGCCCCAAAATTCAATACAGTCCTTAAGCCCTCTGATGGCCCTGCCCATGTTGCCCTCTAGCAAATCAGATTGGGTATAATAAATACGGGTGCCGAGGTATGTCAGACACTGACGCTCCCACTGTATAACGAAGAACTCAACTAAGATGACAGTTTCTTGATTGGGGAATAAGGTCTTGTAGGATTGAACTTGTGGAGTCAATGGAGCCAAGTAACACAATGTTGAAAATTAGACTAGTCCAGTTTTTGACCAATTTAAAAAAATTGATTGGCATATAGTGAAGAACTGCAATTTTCGTTCTCAGGGAATACTTACTAATATAACAAAGAACTTGGCACAGAAGCTGTAATATGAAAAGACATCTTTATTCAACTTAACATAGTGAGGCCACGTCACACAGAAGCCGTAGCAACTGAATGAGGTAGTCTGAGGAATACAGAGGACAGAGGCCTTTTATATGTTTTTAGCGTTACATGACTCAGTACAAAAAGTAAGGGGCAGTCCTAGGTTTTGCAAGCATGCAAAACCCAACATTCCTTCTTACACAAGCTGCACAAACCCATAATAAAAACGGGCACCTCCCCATCGTAAACAGGCCATAAAGAAAGGAGCAGAGACAGGCGTGAGTAAGATAAGACATAGTTGTGTGCAATAAAGGTTTATGATCTCCTGTGCCTTGATGCTTAATCTTGATCAGCTACTGGGAAAGGAACTGGTCGAACAGGTTTGGCTTCGGGCAGTGGAGTCAGCTTGCCCAGGTCACACAGAAGTCAGCTGAAGGTGTACGTGTCCTTAAGACTCGCTTGGCCTTAGTCATCGGCCTATGTGAGGGCAACCACAAAATGGCTGCTGTGCACAAAATGGAACCCGAGGGTTCAGGACGGAATCCCTGATTTAATGGTGATCTCGCCACTCAAACGTGACGAAAATACATGCACACCTTGCTTCCGTCATTTTCGGTCTGATGTTACCAAAATCGTCATGATTCGACGAATTAAATAACACGGGTTCAGAATTTTAAGTACCACAGACCCTCCTTTTGCCCTTACATAGGCAATAACCTACACTTACGCTAATGTGAGTCCAGGTCTATATTCATCAAATCATCGAGATGTTGCTGAAGCATAATCCTATTACTTAGCAACTCTTCGGGACAGGTCTCCTTACACACGTAGTAGCACAAAGGCCATGTATGGCAGGACCAAATAGGGAATACCTCTATCTGTAGTATGTGGTATAAGACCACACACCCAACAACTAGTGATGTTCACTACTAACTGGTGTTGATGCAGAAACTGTACAAAAGGAATTATCAGTAAACTCTGACCTCCTAACTAGTCCATGTTCAGGTAAAATATGGAAAGAATGCAAAGAAGTAGTAGTATGAAGAGACATAGGTTGGGTATGAAGAGACATAGGTTGGGAGGTGGGTACAGATGTCAATTGAGTAGAAAGAAAAACAATCCCACCCATAAAAGACAATGTCATGTTTAAATAACACTAGAAAACACGTTGTTAAGAACATATAGACAACAGGAGAATGTAGTGACCGCTATTACAAATGAAATCATAATTTTTCACAACCCCAAGCAAAAAGTAGATCCTAAAATTATCTAGTAACATTTTAGGTCTTCCTATGCATTTCTGTAATTTATTATATGTTCAAGTGAAACAGTGGTGACCCTCATTAATGCTCTGAGGTGAAAAGGGGATACTCTTCCACAGAAAATGGACTTTATTCTGCTTTTACTAAACAGAATACTACTTTAAAATAATGCCAGCAAAACAATCAAAAGCTCGTCTCCTAACACCTATTATATGCAATCGCACGGAAACCACTTGTGAACCCAACTATGCCCAGAGTCCGTTCAAAAAGCCTTTCTGGCAGGCTTCTATTGTCCATCAAATCTTCTTTTGTTGTTGCATGGGCCTCTTCATCCAGGCCTTTCATGATCCGTTGGAGTGCCCTCCTGGCACACACTCATAGCTCATTCAAAAAGTCTCAGTGTCTCAATGCAATGCACCAGTATCTCTTCTCTGCGGCAGACACTACAGATATTGTGCTCTTCATTGGTCATGGGCACAAATCATCTCGTGCAGACCCGGGACCATTCTCAGACTCCAACACTCATCATTCAGTGTCAGAGGACGCTCAGGCTGCTCTTTCATGGGCACCAGAATGGAGTGCCTTTTGCCACTTCTTGGATCCTCCGGTGCACTGCACTTCCGTTGAAGCAAAGGAAAAAGGGTGCGTGGCCAAAACTCAGGCCAATGGGCTCAAGGGACTGCACACTGTCAGAGGTTAACCAGCACATGACAGGCGCTCTTTTGCACTGAAATTCTGGTTCTGTGGCAAAACCAGCTCTTCCTTCTTTTCTGATGTTGAACGCCTTCTGATGAAGCAAGTGCGATGAAGTGAACAGTTCATTGTATAACAAGGGGACTGCAAACAGGTGGCCTGCGATCTTCAAAGGAGTGGCCACACGCCATGAGACAATTCTGCGTTGAAATACACTGTCATTCTCAAAGGCAATAAAAAAACAAAGGCAATAGGCAAAACAGTGCCTCTAGGCTCTTCAATTGGGTTTCCGTGTGAGAGCATATCCTCCATCATCTAAGGGTAGATAGTGACATGGGAATTCTATCTGAATGGATGCCCTCACACATAGTGGCATCGTCTAATGGAGCAAACACATTTTATCTCAATAATTACTTATATGTGTTCCTAAATTCCTCATCTAGAACATCTCAAAAGAAAAATCGCATAATGCAGATTATCGGGGAAAACAGTCTGGTTATGCAAAAGGGAATTATACATAAAATGGGGGTCCATGGTACATTACTGCAATCTGAAAGTGTGAACCTGAACAATACACTAATAATAATAAAAGCTGACTGGTGAAAGAAATACGGAAAAGAGAAATGGGACTAGGACACAGTTAAAATCCCCAATGACTAGGCACGATGCGCTTGGGTGATAGGCATGTGACACAATACCAAGAGTATGGGTGATACACAAAAAATCACAATAGTTTACGAATTTAACTCTACCGCTGGCCGCTACACCATATACGGTAATCTCAGCTAATGTTCCAGTTCCTTCTTCAGGGAAAAATGAAACCTGGTTTCTTTTATGGTACAAAGCCATATACTACTTAGGAAGCAGAAAAAAACTGACTAATGTAATATAGAAATTCGGTCACCATGTACAAGAGTCACAAATCTATAATTTATCCTTGCGTCCAATCAGGATACATATTTTTAGGGCTGCCTGTTCCTTACAGGAAAGGGTAGTATTGTGACTACAAATGACACAATTTGCTGTTTATTTTTCTTCATGATTCTTCGAGTTCTGTTCTAGCTAGCTTCATTGGAATCCCGTGAGTCAAAAATTTATTTGTGTTGGTACTCGACAGAGGACCACAAAAGAAATCTACATTTTACAAGAAGTGCAATAGTATTAATACAAAGATAAAAATTGTTTTAAAAACCTGTACAAGTTGAAACAGATGAATTCATTCAAAGGTAAACCACACATGTCTAAAAGTTCACTCCCCTTAGTAATTCTGCAGCAGCGGAATATAGGATTAAGGTATCTTGTACGAGCTATGGTTACTTTTTGATTGGGACACACAAGTAATAAATGTTCAATAGTTTGGTCACCCCCGGTGCACAAAGTACACAGAGGAGATCCTCCTGGAAGCCATCTGGAGGTAAATGCTAATAGTGGTAAGATACCCAACCGGTACATAGTGATCGCTCTTCTTACACCATGTGTCAGGGTAAACCCAATATAAGGTCGAGTTTGCTTGAATTCAAGTTTCTCCACAAATGGCTTATAGATGGTTAATTTATTGCAGTGTAAACAATCCAATTCGTAGCTCAATTTAGGGGTAAAAGTTTTTAAGAACAATTTTAAATGCGCTGGAGACCAGGTACTCAACATTTCAATTTTAATGTTTGCCAACCGAAGTGCAACAGCCAAGTTTTCCAGAAAGATTTGCTTATTAGGCACTGCCCCAAAAGACTCCTTTTTCAACACTGACCTTAAAGTGTTCTCCTTTGCGTGTATCAGGTTGTAGGCCCACCTTATTACATTAGCAATAGCTATAGCATAAGAGCTTATGATAGATAGTTCTAATCTCAGTGCCTGTACAGGTACAGCATCGGAAACTTTCATGATCCTTCTTAATATTTTCCCTTCTTTTTGATCCATGAAAACCCATTGTTTTAAAGGGATGTATTCCGTCGCATATGATAATACAGGTGGTATTTTTACTCTGTATGTGCCTAACAGTGCAGAGAAATGTCTATTCCCAGTTGCGCTGTAAAGTTTCAGGAGGGCAGAGGCATGTATATCGGCTTTCCTTTGTAGGTTTAATACCTGTGTTGAATTTGTTAAATTTTTGGAGAGAATCCTTCCGAGATAAGGATAGTTGTCTACCTCTTCTAGTTTTTCTTCACCAATCTTCCAGGTATATTTGGCACTTTGTTTTCTTCCTGAAAAAGCAATCACTTTAGTTTTCTTTATATTTGGTATTAAGTAATTTTCCTTCGAATATCTATACAAAATGTCCAGTGATGCTTGTAGTCCGAAAGGGGTTAGATCTAATAATACAATATCGTCAGCGTAGAGTAATGAGGTTATGTTTTGCTGGGCGATCTTCGGCGGTAGATTAGAACCAAGTTGCAGTTGGTGAGGCAAGTCACTTAGATAGAGGGAAAAGAGGAGCGGGGCTAAAAGGCACCCTTGTTTCAGTCCATTCTCTGTTTGGATTCTTTTTGTAAGTCCTTTTTCTCCCCCCATCTGGACTTGGCACCAGGTGTTGGAGTGGAGGCTTATGATTGCTTGCAGCAATTGTTCTTGGATTCCAAGCCTCCTAAGTTTTTTCCATAGGGTAGATCGATCAACCCGATCAAACGCCGTTGAATAATCAATGAATGCGGCATAAACTACCTGGGCTTTTAGAGTAATGTACTTGTCAAAGATAACCTGAATGACTCCTATGTTGTCTCTGACCGAGTGTTTAGGCCTAAAGCCTGCTTGACACATGGGTATCAGACCTGACGAAAAGGCCCATTCTTTCAGGCGATCTAATACCTCTGCCGCAAACACTTTGCCTGCTGCATCCATGAGTGCGATCTGACGGTAATTTCCAGCTTGGGTTTTACTTCCCTTCTTATGAATAGGGATGATTATGCTTCCCTGCCAAGATTTTGGAACATGTCCACTCTCAAAGATGTAATTAAAGAGAGGGCATAATAGCTTACTCCATTCTTTCGGTGCTACTTGTAATGCCTTAATCGGGATTTGATCTGGTCCAGAGGCACCTGTGGTTCTTGCTTTGCGTATATTAAGTTCAACCGAGATGACTGTGGTTTGTATTAAAGAACTCTCGTCTTTATCATGATTCATATCTTTACTATTTACTTTAGGTTTTATTGAATTTACTTTGTAAAGATCAGAGAGGTATAGTTCCCAGTCATTCGGGGGAACCGGGATGGCTTGTAAATTTTTCTTTGTACCAGTTAATTTCGCAATTAAGGACCAATATTTACGTTGATTGTAATTACTTGCAGCAATCTGAATATCGACCCAATTACGATCTTCTATGGCTCTTTTTTCCTTTTGGTTCTCCCGCCTCAATTGATTCTTCAGTCTGTTTATTTCCTTCTTTACACTTGCTGAAGAGTTCATGTATTGAGCACGTAAGAGTTTATTTAATTGTTTCTTTACTTCAGAATGCTTGTGGGAACATACATTTTTACCTTCCTTCTTTTTAGTGTTTCCTCTTGCACCAGATGATATCATACTTAGGATAAGTTTTTTAAAATCCTTAATGATGAATTCAAAGTTTTCTGTAGGATTATTGGAGAAACTCTGCTCCAGGAACTTTGAGTGATCAATCTTCGTCATAATTTTATCAAGGGTCGAGGAATTCCAGTAGATACATCTCCGTTCACTTTCTATTTGAACAGTACTTTCAATGTAAATAATATGACTAGGTTGGGAGGTTTTAGGTATCCAATCTGCTGTTAATTGCATAATCGCATGATCGCTCTCCAGACAAAATTGATTAGATAAAAGCAGAGCAGTATCAAGCAAATCCATACTACTTATGATATAATCTATGATGGATGAAGACCCATTGCCTCGCCTGGTATACTTTGCTGGAATGTCTCCTTCAACAGCTCCATTCAATGTTAGTCCATTAAGGTGCGTTATTGCTGATAATAACAATCCGCCTCTTTTATTGGTTAGAATACCCTCGGGGAATTGTGGAATTATAATTTCCTGACCTTCTTCTGCATATGTATTTGCCCACCTATTAATTTCAGAATTGGAAATTTTACTATTAAAATCCCCCGCGATTAAAAAAGATGGATGAGTATGGATCTCAGTAATTTGCGTAATCTTTTCAATTATGTCCAAAAATATACTGTCGTTTTCTTTCCCAGGGGGAGCGTAGACATTGAAAAGTAAGATTGCCTGTGGTGAAGCAGTGCTATGTTTTTTTGCAAATATTTGAATGCACTGTAAGTTGTTAGATTTTGTATCTATTATTTCCTGTTCCCATAGGTAATCTTCCCTTAGCATTATGGCTAACCCTCCTTTAGCATGACCTCGATTGGTGGCTAGTGCTAGTTTTTCATATATGAAGTACCCTTTAAGATTGAAAGATGCGGTATCCCATGTTTCTTGTAGAAGCAATATGTCGGGGAGATTTCTCATAACCATGGACAGTTTGTTTTTAGTTCTGCCAGCGATATTCCAAGATGTAATCCTTAGTCCCGTGCTAAACAGAATTTTGTCTGAAGTTAGAGATTTTGTTGCAATTCAGAGTCTCGGAGACCCAAGCCCAGGACTCGGTAGTATTATGCTCTTCAGGTTCCATGTCAGCTTTGTACCAAACTGCCCTATGACCTTTATTCACCAGAATTTTTAGGTTTGTAATGTCACGATCTTCAGTTATACCATTTTTTCGCTGGTATTTATTGACTTGAGAATTGGTAATTGCCTGTATTTGAGCATTATACCCATTGGGAGTATTGTAGTCCTTTGGATCTTCTGTTTCCATTACATCATATCCGTGCTTGTATAATGTCTCTTTCTCCTTTAATATTATGCCTGGAAGAACTGTTGACCAAAAGGTTACTATTGCCACTTTATTGTTCTCTTTTTTGGGAAAGGATACAAGATCAATTTCGTTACTAGTCATAGTATCTAAAGGCCTTATATGTCGTAATAAATTGATAATCCTTCCTCTATTGAGTGGTGCCGAATCAGTAGGAAAAAGTTCCTCAATTTGAAGAGTTTTGGAAGAAGGCCCTTCCACCTTTTCATAGTGGCTACTGTTTCCTTCTATAAAGATGTTTTTGTTTTGATCCAATTGCTTAGGGTATTTCGTGGGGATATACTCTTTTACTGTCGGGTCTAGTTTAGGAACCATATTTTCATAGTTATTACTGGAAGTACCTTTTTCAACATTTTGAGACTCTATTTTAGTGTCACATTGTTTTTCTTCAGATTTATGAGAGATTACAGATTTTTGGAATTTTAGTTTACGATTTTTCCGTTTTTGGATCCTTCTCTCTGGCTTTCTTCTCCTTTTTTTCCCAATTGCGATGTTCTTTTCCTGGTTCTTATTAGTAAACGTGTCTTTGTTACCTTCACTCGGTGCATTACTGATGTTAATTCTTGATTCCTGTATTTCAGGAACGTTAGCATTGGTAGACTTATTCTTTTCATGAGTTTTTAAAAATACTGGAAAGTGTTTTATTTTCTGTTGATGTTTTTCTTTAAATAAGTTTTTCAAAGAATATGTCACTGAGTCGTTCAAGTTTTCAATTTTATGTTTTTCTTGTATCTGAATGTCTACAGTTTGAGTACCAAAGTCACGCGTTTGTTCCTCCTGAATTTTTTTGTGATCTTTTGGTATAAGTTGTTGGTCAGAATTGGTTTTATATAACATTTTGATTTTATCTACTTCATGGAAATCCTTTTTCTTCTTTTCTTCTACCAAATACTTTAAAATGCCTATTTGAACGTCCAATGTTTGATCGGAATTTTCGAGTATATTTCCAAGGAATGAAAGAACAGATTCCAATATCTCTTGTAGAGAGAATAGAGCTTTAGATATTGGAGGAGCATTATCAGCAGTGTTATTATTATTTTTAAGGTCGAAGAAGTCCATTGAGGGATCACACAAAACAATAGGTGAAGAGGTTTTTAACTGGATACTGTTAGTTGTTCCTAGATCCTTTTTCTCTGTTACAATAATTTGATTACTATTATTTATATCATCGAATAAGGTTACGCTCCCACTGCTTTTTATAGGTGTTACCGTTTTCAGATGGATCGTTTCATGATATGACAGAAGAAAGTCTTTCGGAGTGCTAGATAATTTGTTGCTTAGGTCTAATTCCAAACATTCCTCCTTGAGTTGTAAGCTAAGTTTCGTTGGGGTAGATTTTGATGGAGGGATATTGGTCTCCCCAGCAGAGTCTATTACGTTGAGATTAACATCCTTACTTAGCGATAGTGTTTCTTGACTTTGTTTGGGCGGAGAAATAAGTGCGGAGAAATAAGCAGTGATGGCTGGTGTATGAGTTAAACGACCTTGTTTTATAGCTTTATCACTGGTATTTCGCACTGCATTTTCCGTTCCCATTTTTTTCATATAGACTGTCCGAGATCTCAATTTCTTAAAACCCATTTGTACTCCAATTATCGTCAGGGATAAAGAATCTCTTATAACGTCACTGGTATCGTTGGAGATTTTGGTGTTTTAAGGAAATCTTAGTTAACCCCAATATATTCACAATGGGCAGAGAAGAATATTTACCACTGTTAGTAGCGTTTCAGTGAAGGCTGAGTAGATATCAGGAACCTGAAATGATGACCGTCAGTGGGGTGGCCCGTCCCGTCCTCAGTCGACCACGGACGGCCACAGACGGCCCGCCCTTTGCCCGGGCTTAGCCCGGCGTCCCGCACGCGTCCCGCTGTGCGTCAGTTGGATGTATTTGTAGGAGGAGCAAGGGGCGGGAAGAGACTCCAGGTGCGCTCTGTTGGTCCTGCGCTGCAGCCTGGGTCTCGCAGTCCCTGCCCTTGCTATCGAGCAGCCTCACAAGCGCTGACAATCTCCTTTGGTTGGCAAACAAGCAGGAAAGCAGTGGATTCACGAGAGTCACTCAGCAAGGTTGAGCTCCGAGCGGCACCCGCGAAGCGGGGGCCGCGAGCAGTTGAGGATAGCAGCAGCCAATCACAGGCCGCTTGCAAACACACAGCCAATCAGTGAGGAGCAGGGGCGGGAAGAGACTCCAGGTGCGCTCTGTTGGTCCTGCGCTGCAGCCTGGGTCTCGCAGTCCCTGCCCTTGCTATCGAGCAGCCTCACAAGCGCTGACAATCTCCTTTGGTTGGCAAACAAGCAGGAAAGCAGTGGATTCACGAGAGTCACTCAGCAAGGTTGAGCTCCGAGCGGCACCTGCGAAGCGGGGGCCGCGAGCAGTTGAGGATAGCAGCAGCCAATCACAGGCCGCTTGCAAACACACAGCCAATCAGTGAGGAGCAGGGGCGGGAAGAGACTCCAGGTGCGCTCTGTTGGTCCTGCGCTGCAGCCTGGGTCTCGCAGTCCCTGCCCTTGCTATCGAGCAGCCTCACAAGCGCTGACAATCTCCTTTGGTTGGCAAACAAGCAGGAAAGCAGTGGATTCACGAGAGTCACTCAGCAAGGTTGAGCTCCGAGCGGCTCCCGCGAAGCGGGGGCCGCGAGCAGTTGAGGATAGCAGCAGCCAATCACAGGCCGCTTGCAAACACACAGCCAATCAGTGAGGAGCAGGGGCGGGAAGAGACTCCAGGTGCGCTCTGTTGGTCCTGCGCTGCAGCCTGGGTCTCGCAGTCCCTGCCCTTGCTATCGAGCAGCCTCACAAGCGCTGACAATCTCCTTTGGTTGGCAAACAAGCAGGAAAGCAGTGGATTCACGAGAGTCACTCAGCAAGGTTGAGCTCCGAGCGGCACCCGCGAAGCGGGGGCCGCGAGCAGTTGAGGATAGCAGCAGCCAATCACAGGCCGCTTGCAAACACACAGCCAATCAGTGAGGAGCAGGGGCGGGAAGAGACTCCAGGTGCGCTCTGTTGGTCCTGCGCTGCAGCCTGGGTCTCGCAGTCCCTGCCCTTGCTATCGAGCAGCCTCACAAGCGCTGACAATCTCCTTTGGTTGGCAAACAAGCAGGAAAGCAGTGGATTCACGAGAGTCACTCAGCAAGGTTGAGCTCCGAGCGGCTCCCGCGAAGCGGGGGCCGCGAGCTGTTGAGGATAGCAGCAGCCAATCACAGGCCGCTTGCAAACACACAGCCAATCAGTGAGGAGCAGGGGCGGGAAGAGACTCCAGGTGCGCTCTGTTGGTCCTGCGCTGCAGCCTGGGTCTCGCAGTCCCTGCCCTTGCTATCGAGCAGCCTCACAAGCGCTGACAATCTCCTTTGGTTGGCAAACAAGCAGGAAAGCAGTGGATTCACGAGAGTCACTCAGCAAGGTTGAGCTCCGAGCGGCACCTGCGAAGCGGGGGCCGCGAGCAGTTGAGGATAGCAGCAGCCAATCACAGGCCGCTTGCAAACACACAGCCAATCAGTGAGGAGCAGGGGCGGGAAGAGACTCCAGGTGCGCTCTGTTGGTCCTGCGCTGCAGCCTGGGTCTCGCAGTCCCTGCCCTTGCTATCGAGCAGCCTCACAAGCGCTGACAATCTCCTTTGGTTGGCAAACAAGCAGGAAAGCAGTGGATTCACGAGAGTCACTCAGCAAGGTTGAGCTCCGAGCGGCTCCCGCGAAGCGGGGGCCGCGAGCAGTTGAGGATAGCAGCAGCCAATCACAGGCCGCTTGCAAACACACAGCCAATCAGTGAGGAGCAGGGGCGGGAAGAGACTCCAGGTGCGCTCTGTTGGTCCTGCGCTGCAGCCTGGGTCTCGCAGTCCCTGCCCTTGCTATCGAGCAGCCTCACAAGCGCTGACAATCTCCTTTGGTTGGCAAACAAGCAGGAAAGCAGTGGATTCACGAGAGTCACTCAGCAAGGTTGAGCTCCGAGCGGCACCCGCGAAGCGGGGGCCGCGAGCAGTTGAGGATAGCAGCAGCCAATCACAGGCCGCTTGCAAACACACAGCCAATCAGTGAGGAGCAGGGGCGGGAAGAGACTCCAGGTGCGCTCTGTTGGTCCTGCGCTGCAGCCTGGGTCTCGCAGTCCCTGCCCTTGCTATCGAGCAGCCTCACAAGCGCTGACAATCTCCTTTGGTTGGCAAACAAGCAGGAAAGCAGTGGATTCACGAGAGTCACTCAGCAAGGTTGAGCTCCGAGCGGCTCCCGCGAAGCGGGGGCCGCGAGCTGTTGAGGATAGCAGCAGCCAATCACAGGCCGCTTGCAAACACACAGCCAATCAGTGAGGAGCAGGGGCGGGAAGAGACTCCAGGTGCGCTCTGTTGGTCCTGCGCTGCAGCCTGGGTCTCGCAGTCCCTGCCCTTGCTATCGAGCAGCCTCACAAGCGCTGACAATCTCCTTTGGTTGGCAAACAAGCAGGAAAGCAGTGGATTCACGAGAGTCACTCAGCAAGGTTGAGCTCCGAGCGGCACCCGCGAAGCGGGGGCCGCGAGCAGTTGAGGATAGCAGCAGCCAATCACAGGCCGCTTGCAAACACACAGCCAATCAGTGAGGAGCAGGGGCGGGAAGAGACTCCAGGTGCGCTCTGTTGGTCCTGCGCTGCAGCCTGGGTCTCGCAGTCCCTGCCCTTGCTATCGAGCAGCCTCACAAGCGCTGACAATCTCCTTTGGTTGGCAAACAAGCAGGAAAGCAGTGGATTCACGAGAGTCACTCAGCAAGGTTGAGCTCCGAGCGGCACCTGCGAAGCGGGGGCCGCGAGCAGTTGAGGATAGCAGCAGCCAATCACAGGCCGCTTGCAAACACACAGCCAATCAGTGAGGAGCAGGGGCGGGAAGAGACTCCAGGTGCGCTCTGTTGGTCCTGCGCTGCAGCCTGGGTCTCGCAGTCCCTGCCCTTGCTATCGAGCAGCCTCACAAGCGCTGACAATCTCCTTTGGTTGGCAAACAAGCAGGAAAGCAGTGGATTCACGAGAGTCACTCAGCAAGGTTGAGCTCCGAGCGGCTCCCGCGAAGCGGGGGCCGCGAGCAGTTGAGGATAGCAGCAGCCAATCACAGGCCGCTTGCAAACACACAGCCAATCAGTGAGGAGCAGGGGCGGGAAGAGACTCCAGGTGCGCTCTGTTGGTCCTGCGCTGCAGCCTGGGTCTCGCAGTCCCTGCCCTTGCTATCGAGCAGCCTCACAAGCGCTGACAATCTCCTTTGGTTGGCAAACAAGCAGGAAAGCAGTGGATTCACGAGAGTCACTCAGCAAGGTTGAGCTCCGAGCGGCACCCGCGAAGCGGGGGCCGCGAGCAGTTGAGGATAGCAGCAGCCAATCACAGGCCGCTTGCAAACACACAGCCAATCAGTGAGGAGCAGGGGCGGGAAGAGACTCCAGGTGCGCTCTGTTGGTCCTGCGCTGCAGCCTGGGTCTCGCAGTCCCTGCCCTTGCTATCGAGCAGCCTCACAAGCGCTGACAATCTCCTTTGGTTGGCAAACAAGCAGGAAAGCAGTGGATTCACGAGAGTCACTCAGCAAGGTTGAGCTCCGAGCGGCTCCCGCGAAGCGGGGGCCGCGAGCTGTTGAGGATAGCAGCAGCCAATCACAGGCCGCTTGCAAACACACAGCCAATCAGTGAGGAGCAGGGGCGGGAAGAGACTCCAGGTGCGCTCTGTTGGTCCTGCGCTGCAGCCTGGGTCTCGCAGTCCCTGCCCTTGCTATCGAGCAGCCTCACAAGCGCTGACAATCTCCTTTGGTTGGCAAACAAGCAGGAAAGCAGTGGATTCACGAGAGTCACTCAGCAAGGTTGAGCTCCGAGCGGCACCCGCGAAGCGGGGGCCGCGAGCAGTTGAGGATAGCAGCAGCCAATCACAGGCCGCTTGCAAACACACAGCCAATCAGTGAGGAGCAGGGGCGGGAAGAGACTCCAGGTGCGCTCTGTTGGTCCTGCGCTGCAGCCTGGGTCTCGCAGTCCCTGCCCTTGCTATCGAGCAGCCTCACAAGCGCTGACAATCTCCTTTGGTTGGCAAACAAGCAGGAAAGCAGTGGATTCACGAGAGTCACTCAGCAAGGTTGAGCTCCGAGCTTCAATACTTATAGCCAAATTTGACATGCACTGGTGAAGTGTTGTCTGTCTGGTTCACAATATGAAAAAAAATCATATCTGTGAATTTTAGTATCAGCGAAAATTTTACCCAACTGTTGTACAGCGACACGTATCGTCATACATGTGCCCTCACAACAACACAGGTGAACTCGTAATAATTTCTTAAGCAGCAACATAAAACATAAAACATGCAAAAAACGCACAAAACGGACGTCAAGCCATCAGATATACTCGCTGTAAAACAATAGCATATATAAATGAGCGGTGACGTATAATACTGTGTCAGGTTTAAAATCCTTACCCTCCTTTTTGACAGTAGATCACCAATTAGTGGGTATCTGCTGTCAAATACAACTGAGAGGCACATAGAACCAGCAAGAACAATTCATGATAGAACCAAATACACACAAACATGAAAAACGCATGGACATTTCTTTCAAAAGGAGTTGCGCAAAAAAAAAAAATTCTCATTTCAGCCAACCAAACTCACGTGTCTTGTTAGGCTTAAAATCCCCCAGAGCAATCCATGAATGATCTGTGAGCAGAAGCGAAGAGAAAATATACACAGCACACAAAATAGAGACATTTTTCATAATAAACAGACATCAATTATAACTTTTAAGCAGAAGACAAAACATGATACACATTAACAAACACAAAAATAAATTTCCATTACTTAACTGTTACCATCTTGTCAGTCACCTTGCAACATGAAGCCCTTCCACTTTGAAAAATACTTCTCAATTGGCAAATCGTTCTTACTTATTCATGTAGGCTTCAAAATTTTAGTGAAAGGCTGCATCTTATTTTTTTGTCTAAGACTTAATGTAACACTTCGTTTTCTGTCAAATAAAAGCGACTAGCAGACATTCTTTTTTAGAGCAGAAATACAAATGTCATAATGTTGGAACTTTTAAAGAAACCTTTTTTTATATTTCCCTTTGGAATTAAGTTCTTTAATTTTATTGATGTTCTTATGGGGGAACCAGAAATCCCACCTTTCAGAGGCCTGTTTAGCAAGGTCATTCTGCATTTCGCAGAGACAAGGCTCGAATTTAAAAGGGTCACAAATGTCAACATGGCAGTCTCCTCCATTGTTTACAGGAAAACTAAAGATCGCATCTTAGCGCAACTTGAAAAGCCTGTTCTCCTAGCCCACAATTTCTGCTCATTCCGAGGCTGACAAAGACAGAAGGCCTACTATATTTACTGTGAATGATTCACACATACCAGTTTTTAGAACACATGTTTGCTACCACCCTATACAACGGTACTCATTTTAGCAACCTAACATGGATGAACGCCTAAATGGACCCCGCTAAAGTTAGAACCTTCAACCCTGGTATTAAACACAAACCTCTGCACCGGGCACATTGGCTCACTGAGCTTATGACAAACAACCTTAATAACAACTCGCAAGCTTGTATTATACACAAATGTATGCATTTACTGAAGCCAGAGATACTTTCAAGCTATGGTAAATGACAAGAATGCTGTGTTAAAAATCCATTTAACTCAATTTCGACTTATCTTTGGGGCACTTAAAAATAAAAATCCTACAATTATATTACTTAATAATCATCCTCAGAATGTGCTTTACAGATTGCAAAGATTGGACATTGAGCATATCACATCTAATTCCTTTGAAAAAATGAGTTTTTACGCCTGCGCCAAGTGAAAACCAACATGCAAATTACCTAATTATACAGTGACACATAACTTAAATCAAATTTTAATACTAGGAGGTCATAGTATAAGTATTAAGCTTTATAAATATCAAAAAACGATTTTAAAAAGCACTTTTTTTTTTTTCAAAATAATTTTTCCATAATTAATAATTTTTCGTTCAATGAAACCAATTATCTGTTTTTAGGATAATTCCACATATAAAGGTAAGCTGCATCCCTTGCCTATCATTTTAGATGCATTCATTTATGCGCCTAAGCACAAAAGCCTAACTTAAAACATGACATTTTTCGCGCTATTTTTTAAAGGACAATCAGTATTTAGCAACAGAACCAGAAATATACTTCGAAAAAAAATGCTTAAAGAGAGGAAAACCGCAATTGGAGTGTCTTCCAGTGATACAAAGTTATGAACCTTATTTTTGTAACCCTCTAAAACACTATTCTGAAATGAAAAAGTCCAACTGTGCTAAATAAACATTCCGATGCCATTCATGGCCTTCGAAAAACAGCATCTGCTGCCTTAACGGCAGGAAAGGCCCTGCACAGTGCTGAAACCTGAGCACGCTTTCAGTCTTACTGAAAACAGACATTTCAAGTTTTAAAAATGCGCGTGCAATAAGATGCATTTAAATCTAGCAAAAATTCACTTTAGCTGAAGTGCTTGCCTTTTACATGTACTACAATGCATGTAAGTAAAAAAATGCTATAAATTCGTTTTGCTACAAAACACACAATTATTTTTGAGGCCCTTCATATTCTTAGTGAATGTGGATTTTAACTTTATCTATTTTAAGCATTTAACAGTTTGCACATATGCGTTTTTGCTTAGTCTGTAAATTGAATAGCAACATATAGCCATAGTAAATTGCTGGAGTGTTATTTAATTTCTACTTAATATTAATTAATCTGACATTTTACTTAACAGACTGAAAACATCAAGAAACCCACAACCACACATTGAGCTCATTGCAGACATAAAGAGAAAGAATGCAAACACTCAGGACACACAATACAGCGCCGTAGCTATTGTTTCATAAATTGTGCCATCGCAATTCACATACTGAAGTTACACTAATGAGAAAAACCACATAGACATTGAAACACACATTGAGCCCACAAATCAACACTCAGGACGAAAACAAAGGACAGCCTACAGACTGTACCCAAACCAAACCATTTGTAAATACTAGCTGTAAGTCATATTTACAAAAAACACGTCTCAATAGGGTTCCAAAAGACTGCAAAAATCACAGCCCAACAGGCTGCTGTATGTGCACGAAGCCACAATACACTTAATTCACTAGCTTTGGCTAGCAGAACACCAAAAATCGTTCTGCATATCTTCATTCACAAAACTGCGCAGAACAAAGGATCCTTGTTTTGTATTATGTCATATTTTAATTCCCTGGGGATACAAAATCACCAAGGAAGAAATATGTTTTTAAATCTAAACCTATTTAGATATTCTCTTTAGGGGAAACTAGCTAATCCAAACGTATACAAAGTTGGCCAATACAATGCTCCAAATCTGCTAAGATCAGGCATCTTATAGCTCACTAATCTAGCTTCAAACTTCAAGGGGCTATCTCTATCGCTACACTCGTAAATATACAAGACCCTCGGTTTTTGAAAATTGCAATATTCAAATAAAACTAAGGACAAAACCAAACTAAGAACCAACCTAAGGAACCAAAGAACAAAGGACTGGGAGCGACCCACTTATACTTAACTCTTACTTTTACTAATCAAAAGGTTATACAAATTCTAACTGTCAATTTCTACATGACCTAATGGTCTTTTTAAGAATACTCACGCCAAAAAGGTTCTCAGTCAGGAGTGACATCATGTGGAGGATCAAAATCAGGAAGATCAGAAATATACTGGGCTGCAGAATCAAAGAATCTCCAGAATCCCTGTGCACAGAGTACCTTCTTAGTAGAATCCTGTTCTGTCCTCCTCAGTAGATTTCAGTCTCCTGACATGATCACTCCCACAGAAAGTCACTTCTCTGATGAGCCCCGCGTTGGCTGCGCCATTTGAAGTACTGAGATTTTCGTTCTCAGGGAATACTTACTAATATAACAAAGAACTTGGCACAGAAGCTGTAATATGAAAAGACGTCTTTATTAAACTTAACATAGTGAGGCCACGTCACACAGAAGCCGTAGCAACTGAATGAGGTAGTCTGAGGAATACAGAGGACAGAGGCCTTTTATATGTTTTTAGCGTTACATGACTCAGTACAAAAAGTAAGGGGCAGTCCTAGGTTTTGCAAGCATGCAAAACCCAACATTCCTTCTTACACAAGCTGCACAAACCCATAATAAAAACGGGCACCTCCCCATCGTAAACAGGCCATAAAGAAAGGAGTAGAGACCGGCGTGAGTAAGATAAGACATAGTTGTGTGCAATAAAGGTTTATGATCTCCTGTGCCTTGATGCTTAATCTTGATCAGCTACTGGGAAAGGAACTGGTCGAACAGGTTTGGCTTCGGGCAGTGGAGTCCGCTTGCCCAGGTCACACAGAAGTCAGCTGAAGGTGTACGTGTCCTTAAGACTCGCTTGGCCTTAGTCATCGGCCTATGTGAGGGCAACCACAAAATGGCTGCTGTGCACAAAATGGAACCCGGGGGTTCAGGACGGAATCCCTGATTTAATGGTGATCTTGCCACTCAAACGTGACGAAAATACATGCACACCTTGCTTTCGTCATTTTTGGTCTGATGTTACCAAAATCGTCATAATTCGACTAATTAAATAACACGGGTTCAGAATTTTCAGTACCACAGAAGGTAGAGTGTTGGGTAAACCTGAGGGGGGCCTTGAAACTGATATTAGGCTGTGACAAAACCGTAGTTTTAAGGTACAATCCACATGAGCAGGTGAACCCCAAGTACAGGCTTCTAGGGACTGCTGTAGTTGCTATTCCCTATCCCGCCATGCGAAGACAAAAACTTGTTTAACTTAGCACTTTTTTTATTCTGCACATTTGCACTTTAATGACGCGAAGTTTTGCACTTTTTCAAGGGGAAAAACATTGTCCATTTAGTATTGTGACTATACTCGCTTTGGACTTTAAACGAGCACTTTACTTGCCTATAGCGATTTATCTATGAGAATTCCAACTGGCTGCATTGCAAATTTCAATTAAACCATTAGGGAAAAGGCCAGTCCTCGACCAGCTATCTCAACCCATTTAACATTTGTAGTTGGCTTTTACATCTCTTTAGTTAGGAAAGGAAGTAAAAAAATGTGAAGGTCTAGTAACAAGATGCCTAATAGCTGAAGTCGATGTATGACCAATTGTTTTAGCTTCTTTTGTATTCATGTTTACTCTTTCTGTATTGCATGATTAGATCATATTTATGATTTTAATTGACTAATAAACTATCATTATTATTATTATTATTATTAGAGTGAAATCATAATGATCCCAGTTTATGATACAGAAAAATCACAAGTGATAGCTGGATGGTTTTATGCTGTAAGTGTAACATTGTTTTTTCAGTTCCCATGATGGTTCCAAAAACTACATCGGAAACACTCAAGCACAGGATTAATCCTTCAGCTGGAGAGACTGTCTTACAGTCAGTAGACGTCCTACTGTACACTCCAGGTACTGCAATATATTTTTACAGTGCATGAGTGTCCTCCTTTTAAATTTCAGTACTTGTTCTAACCCAGAGTAACGTGGTTTACTCACTCGTCAGAATAATAAAAATCAAATCCAAGATCTAGAGTACACTGTATACTGTAATTTACATTCAATTGATGATGTTATTTAGCATTTTCTTGCAACACTTAATGCCACAAATTTAATTTCTCTCAGAGTAATCAAATGAATCCATTAAATACACATTCATGACCATAGAGATTTTTGTCCTCAAAGTTCTGTCAAATGAAAGTCCGAATTTAAAGATGGAAGTATTTCTTGTAGTTGAGTATTCTAGTAAGGGAGGAAGTTGTCCTGCACCTTATCCAAGAGCAGATTGAGTGGACCCACCTGGAGTGACTGTGTCACTGCATCTTATGGTCTGACTTTAGTTGTAGAACTCAAATCTTTGTTTTCCTCTGTCCTCCCTGCATGCAACAGTGTTCTGGAGCCAATGACAGCGTGGCTGGGATTAGGCATTGGCAATCTCTTAGCCCTATCACGCAAGCCCTCTAATCACCTCTGAATTTATTCTTCAGGTTTATGTAAGATCAGGTTTTAGCAGAACTACACGTGTCTGTGTGTGCATAGTTGCAACGGTGTGGTGATGACTCCTCTGTAGTAATGGTTTTGATTCTTATTCAACAGGGCGATTTTTGTTTTAGTTCGTGTAATATGCTTTGACACGTTGATTAACTTGCACGCAATTTGGTAGCAACATGTCTCATGTTCATCCGGTTCTCCATTCCATGTTCGGATCTCAGTACTCAAGATGGTCGAAGGTTGTCGAGGCCAATCCAGTTGCTTAGGTGTATATAAGTACATGTCTACTGTCTGTCAAATTGAAAACTACTAGCCAGCTATACACCGTTTCCATAATTATGGTACTTTTTTAGTTTGAAATCTTTTTATTGAGCTTTAACAACAAGATGCAGTGTGATATCTGGCCGGAGTCATAGGCCAATAGCTATCATTTTGCTTCGCAGAGCATCGAGGTAACAAACCCGAAAACAAAAATAGGAAAAATAGGAACTTCACCACCCCCTTCCCTCTCCTCTCCTGTCTCCTCCCCGGTTCCAGACATCTGAGTAATAAGATGAGAAACGGACCCAGCTCTCCACAGCACCTGGGGATAGTGTCTAATTTGCGTTGTGACCTAGGGAAGGCGAAGCAGCCGCAGGTATCAAGGGCAGGACAGCTTGCGGAATTCGGTGAACAATAGGGAAACAAAGGAGCGCCACACATCAGCGAAGGAGGCCCCATCCCCCTGGAGCGAGGTGGTGATACGCTCCATGCCCAGAACATACCACAGTCAGTGCAGCCATCCTTGTATATTTGGTATATTGTCTTTGCCCTAATGTGATAGAATATTTTGTAAATGCTGCCCCTAGGGCTATACCTATTTGCTTGCCTTTGCGATGCTAAGGGGATAAGTAAGTCTATCAGATACCCCCAGGACCACATGCGCAGGGAAGCGGAGGAGTGTAGTGTCAAAGTGGCTGTCGATCTCGTTCAGCACCTGTGTCCAATAAGTAGTGAGCGTAGGGCATCCCCTCAACAGGTGTAGGAGTGTGCTTTCAGAGTCACACCCCCTCCAGTAAGTGGGAGAGGGATCAGGATCACTCTTGTGAAGTCGGGAAGGTGTGAGGTACCAGTATGTCATGATCGTAGTAGCCGTTTCAATGCTGTTTATATTACGCGCTGAGTGTCGGACTCAGTAATAAATATCCGTTCATTCTTTGGGGGTCAGCGTCTGATCTAGTTTAGCCTCCCAACGTCTTTGGCCGGCTGACCTGACCAACTGTTCAGGGGGGCACAGAATGTGGTAGAGTTCAGTGATGAGTTGCTTGGTGGATGTTTTGGAAAGCAGCCATCACTCATACTTGGAGGGGGTACCTCCTCGTTCCCGGGCGGACCTGGGGTTGCATGACCCATTGTCGTATTTGCAGGTAATGGTAGCGCTCTGTTTCTGGCACACGGAAGTCGGTCTTGAAATCCTCAAAGCAAAGGGGGCCTTCAACATAAAAAAAAATGCCCTACAGACCTGTGTCCCGCTCTATCCAAATGGCGGAACACGTCCCAATTAAGGCCCGGAGAGAAATCCTGGTTTTCTGTAATGGAAGTGAGAGGAGAGGGGAAGGTCGTCAAACCATTGCGGGTGGCTGTCGCGTCCCAGGCTGTCAGTGTGGTGCGGGCTACTGGAGATCCATATAGCCCCGGAGGTCTACTAACCTTGTGCAGGAAGGGAATCTTCCAGAGAGCCATCTTCGCGAGTGCTTGCTCCATGAAGAGCCAGCGCTTCTCAGATTCCGACTGGCCCACTCTAGGAGGGCCCTCAGTTGTGCTGCCTTGTAATAGCTGTCGAGATCCAGTGTCCCAAACCCCCCTTCTACATGGGGCCAGTAGCTCAACTCCCTGTTCAGTCGTGATCTCATGTCCGCCCAAACAATTCAAGCAAGCCGGGCCGAAGAAGGCTGTGATGCCAGAAACCGGTCCCCGGAAGCTTGTTTCCTTCCCAGTATAAGAATTGGTGATTCAAGCAAGCCGGGCCGAAGAAGGCTGTGATGCCAGAAACCGGTCCCCGGAAGCTTGTTTCCTTCCCAGTATAAGAATTGGCTTGGTAGTTTGGTTTGCCCTAGATTCAAGCAAGCCGGGCCGAAGAAGGCTGTGATGCCAGAAACCGGTCCCCGGAAGCTTGTTTCCTTCCCAGTATAAGAATTGGCTTGGTAGTTTGGTTTGCCCTGTTCCCATCATGCACTGGGACAGGAACAGACTAATTTGCATATAGCCAGGTTCTGAGCTGGGATGGTGCAGTGAGCTAAAAAACGGTGATGGATTAAAACCATGATCTCTTGACTTGGTAAGAGTATTCTGCATCATTCAGAAGCTCTGTCCATCACCACCCCCCTTTTCCAAAATCGCCCAAACAAAGGAGTCAGTCAAGGGGGATTCCACCGGAAGGGTTTGGAAAAGGTATAGGATTCTGAGCAGTATGCTCATTTTAAGGGCCGCTATCCTACCCTGCCATGAAAGGTTGAATGGTCGCCACCTCTGGAGCTCCTGTCTAGTTTTGCGCAATAGCCGATTATAGTTGAGAGAGTTTGTCTCAACTATGGATAAGGACAACAGAATGCCCAGGTAGGGCATAGCTTTTTGGTCCCATTGAGTAGGGCACGTATGGTCCAGGGCGGTAATGGTAGTCTGCTTCAGAGAGAAGCTCAATGCTTTGTACTTGGCTACATTTACCTTGAAGCCAGAGGCCGCTGCAAATTCCTCCAGTTCAGCCAGAAATGCTGGGACGGAGGTGCGAGAGGACTCGAGTGTTGCAACCACATCGTCCGCATATAGGCTAACGGTGTGACGCTCTCCTCCGAAGAGGATTCCCTGGATCAGCCAGTTCTCCGTATCCCCCGGGCCAGCACTCCATATAGAGAGCGAATAGTAAAGGGGAAAGTGGGCAGCCCTGCCGCGTACCTTTGGTGATATTAAAAGGTGCAGAGGTAAAACCATTCACTCTAACAGTATCTGATGGGTGACTATAGCCACTGAAGATCCACCTTCGAAAGCGACGACCAAACCCAAATTTCTCCAGGACAGTCTCTAAGAAGGGCCAGTGAACCCTATCAAAAGCATTCTCAGCGTCTACTGAGAGGAAGACGCGTTCCTCGGACTGCTGGTGGGATTTGTCTAGGAGGTGTAATAACCGTCTGGTATTATCTCTGCACTGCCTGGTTGCGACAAAGCCCGCCTGGTCTGGGTCTATCAGGCCCGGCATCATAGGCCCTAGTCTTGCCACGAGGAGCCCCGTGAAAATCTTGAAGTCAATGTTTAGGAGAGATATCGGCCTGTATGAGGCACAATATCTATTCTTTCCCAGGTTTGGGTATTACTGCTACTGACGCTAAAAGCATGGTAGGCGGCAGTTCCCAGGAGACGTCATTGGAATTGAAAAGTCGCGATAATATGGGGGCCCCAAGGGGACAAAAAGTTTTATAGAAAAGGGCAGTAAACCCACCCGGTCCGGGGGATTTAAGAAGTTTAAGTCTGCACTTAGCCGAGATAACCTCTTCAGGCCTAATGGGGTAATCTAGGGTGGCTGCCTGATGTTCCGTCAGCTTGGTAAGTGTGACGTCCTGGCAGTACCTAGAAGGGTTTTGGTCGGGCAGCGGCTGTGTGGAGTACAGGGTGGCATAGAAATCTCGAAATGTGTCGGCTATGTCCTCGCCACGTGTATGCTCCGCACCCTCGGCAGTCAGGATGAGGGGAATTGTTGCAACCTGTCTCTGCTCACGCAGTTTATGGGCTAATAAGCGGCCACATCTGTCCCCGCCAGCATTAAATGCATGCTTCAACCAAAGCGCTGCACATTCCGCCCCGTCGAGGTCAAGACTGGCCAGTTGTGTCCTGGCCGCTTTTAGTTTCCGCCAAACTCCAGGGGCTCTCGTCCTTTTATGGATCCCTTCCAATTCTAGCACTTGTTCAGTAAGCTCGTCCCTCTCTTCTTTACGGGCCTTATTGTCTGCAGCAGAGGTGGCTATGAGGTCCCCCACGGGCCATTAATTTAGGCGTGTATCCCAAAGGGAAATGATGGAAGTGTTGTGTGTGTCATTTATAACTAAAGTTTTCTAACGTTTTTGTGAAGCGTGCCACTACTTCAGGGCAACGTAGGAGTGCGTCTCTAAGTTGCCATGAATGTGGCAGACTAATGAGGGGGGGAACAGTAGGGTCATGGTCAGGGCCACGTGGTCTGAAAGTGTTTGAGGTTCAATGACTGATGATTGCTCCATTGGGAGGAGAGAGCGAGACATCAGGAAGTAGTCGAGCTGTGCGTAAGTTCCCATGCATGGGAGTAAAAGGTGTAGTCATGCGTATGAAGATGTAGGTACCGCCATGTGTCCACTAACACTAGCTCATGTAACCATTGCCTGTGGGTTTCTGAAAGAGCCCCCGTTAACCCCTGCCCCGCTGTGCAGAGCGATCGAGCTGACTGTCGAACACGATATTCCTCGGTCCTGTGCGGAGGTCAGGTCGCCTATTGTTTTGTGTAAGAAGGCTTCCTGGCAAACTTTAGGAGCGTGGATAGCAGCCAATGTGAAGCTATGCCCCCCCCCCCACCTTGGGCCGCGTGCATTGACTTGATGGATCCTGCGCGGGTTCCTCAGTGCCCATGAGTTTGTAGGCTCCTTGGAGTGAACAGATTTGTCTCGGCTCCCCTTAGTAGGAAAAGATCAGCCTGAATGGGTGCCCCCAGGAATATCGTATGCCAGAGTCTGAGTGAAGCGTGATCGGGTGGAAGGACTTGCGTTTAAGCAGCGCAAAGGCAGCGAAGTCCTAGAATAAGATGGGTGTCTGACCTTGGTACGTGAAGTTGATCTTCCATCGAGACTCGCAGAGGATCCTCTCCTTTAGCTGGTAGTCGTGTACACAGGTCAGAATATCTGCAGGGGTGCAGGGGCCTCCCTGCATTGGCCCACCTTATGCGTGTGGTCCAGCTTGATTGCGAACTCCAGGGGTTCCCCTAAAATAGCGTGGAAAAGGACTGCCACAAGGGCCTCAACAGCCCCATCGCTGTTGTCGTGCGTCATGACTCTGATGCGGATGTTGTTCTGACGGGACCTGTTTTCTAAGTCCTCAGTATGAGCCTGGAGGTCTAGGTTTTGCTCCTGCAGCCAGATGACTTCCTTTTGGAGGTTCTCCAGTTCCTCATCTCTTCCCGCTTCGTTCTTACCTAGTGTGTGCACTCGGCCCCCAGCGAGTCCACGTCGTGGCGTACATCCCACAGGTCCGCCTGGAGGTTGCGCTTCAGGTGCCAAGTCATCTCGGAGTGAGAATAGAGACTCCAGGAAGGAGCGGCTAATCGGAGCCTCTGGGCCTTCATTCCCCTCAGTTTTGTCTGCGCCAACTTGGCTCGTCTGGCGCTCCGGCTGCTGAGCAGTCTTAAGCAACAGTTCTTTCACAGATCTGTCCTTTCTGCTCTTGGGGGCCGCCATGGCCTCTGCACTTGTGGGGCCCAGTGCCCAAGCTGGAGCAGAGAGCGCAGTGGTCCGCATGCGGAGAAGGCCGTAAGGAGACGGTAGGAGGCCGCGCCAGGCCGGGGATCACAGCTGGTCGTCTTGCACGCCGACCCCTCGCAGGCGCCTCCGGTCTATAGAGCAGCGGGAACGCTTTACCTGCAAGGGCCTGCTTCTAGGCCCTACCTCCTTCACGCTGCAGAGGAAGCGCCAGTCCTGCAGCTGGCATCTACAAGGCCGCGTTCCTGCGCCAGGGCCTCTGCTGCTGATGTGTGGTCCAAGTAGCAGCAACCTGAGTCCTGGGGGATTCTTGTGGCCGGAACAAGGCGCAGAAGGGGCCCATCGCGTGTCCGGGCCAGGAGCGGCTGCAAACCCAAGAGCAGGGCACCAGAGTCAGATAGGGGTGCTTAGTTCTCTAGTCCGGCCTCAAGGCAGTGTAGGGCCCCCCTAGGAAGGGGAGGGGTTAAGTGCAGTGCGATGGGGGTTCGACTGTCTTTGCTTGCCGGGTTGAAGGATTGTGGCCCCCACCAGAGGGCCCCGCTGCATGCACTCACCTCCGGGCCAGGCAGTTGATCAAGCCAGGCCTCAGGGCCTCTTAGGAATGGCCCCACCCGGCATGCATTCTCCGCCGCCTCCACCAGTCAAACCCCACCAGCTCTCAGCAGGTAAGATGGAGCGGCAACCATGAGCTCCCTAATCAGCAAGAGTGAGCCAACCTAGGATTCGGGAGGCCCGGAGCGCCCCGCAGATTACGAGTGCTGCAGCCACTCCCCCCTCAAGACCATGTGGGAGAGGCCTGCGCACTGTAGTGGAGCTGGGGCCTCATGTGAGTGTTGCGGCCCGTGTTAGCTCTCGCTGCTCCGATCTGGAGTCAGCTGTTGCTCTGGTCGGGGCAGACTATGCAATGCGACAGCCCCCAGGGCTCACAGGGGACCGTTGAGGCGCTCGCTGCCTCCACTGGCTCCGTCGTGGGCTCTCCAGGGGAGACGACAGCGCCGCCGGGTGCTCCCGCTGCAACAGTTCAGCTCAGCCCATGGGTGTTACCGTCTACACAATGTTCCTCCGGCAGCGGCGCACCCCCGGATGATCTCTCAGTTAGTGTCGGTATCCCCATGGTGCCGGGAATGCTATAGTTAGGCCAGGTGGGAGCCAGCGGAGAGCTCCGATGGTGCCTTAGCCATCTTGGCCACGCCCCCCTATGTTACATTTTTTTTCTGTTTTGTTTACATCTGTACAGTAGGATTTGAGTTATTAGAAAACAAATTGTGCCACATCAAATTTAAATACACCTGTATCATAGGTGTGATCCTGAAATCAAATCTTCCAATAATCTGAAGCTCTTTTAGAAATGTTCTAATGGCAAAACACTAACTCTAATACTACCAAACCTTCACAAATAAAATATATCAGCGGTGACATCACCACAATACATAGCACCATAAATCGATAGAGCTTGAACTGCATAGTCTCTTCACTAACTGGTATCAGTCTGGAGAGTCTGCTGTTGAGATGTTTGCTAAGTAAACAGTTTTTCCAGTAATTAGGTTTGCTTCTTAGCTAGGTCAAAAAGTAAGAGCTCAATACGTTCCCCCAGATGGACACTTGTGTTTATATAAGACTTTCATTTTCCAATATTCTTCAGTGGCTCTCATGGAGGCTCAACAAAGCTTTTATTTTATTTATTTTTAAAATTTCTAAAGCGCACAAATACCTTACGGTGTCTCGGCGCTAGAGTTTGCAGATTACGGGGGTTCCACTGACATCTTACTGATTAAAGAGCCAAGTCTTGAGATGTTTTCGAATTGAAAGTAGTGAAGAATGATCTTTGACATAGGAAGGGACCTGATTCCATAATTTTGACGCAGCCACTACAAAACGTCTGTCTCCCCATGTTACCTTTTTTGTGCATGGGATTTGGAGCTGCTGAGCCGAAGATGAACGTAGTGTTCGACTGGGTTTGTACAGTTTGAATGCTCTTTTGAAGAAATCAGGTCCATTGTTGTTCAAGGCCTTGTGGATGATACACATGGCCTTACACTTTATCCGGCTTCTTATTGGTAGCCAGTGGAGCTCACGAATTGTGGGAGAGATAGAAGCGTGCTTGGGTATACCCATGAGAATCCTTGCAGCAGCATTTTGGACAAGCTGTAGTTTGCTCAAAACTTGCTCCTGTGCGTTAAGCAATAGCACCAAGGAGGACATTAGGGTTTTACCTGCAGTTGGGGGAAGAAAAGGGAGCAGTTTCTTCACCATTCTTAGGGTAAAGAAGGAGGCTGAAACCACAGCATTGGCATGGCTAAGGAACGTAAGCTTGTTATCAAAAAGCACGCCCAAGTTTTTCACCTTGGCTACTGGTAGTGGAGGAATTCCCAGTTCCGAAGGCCACCAGACCGGAGACCAAGACGGAGTTAGTTCGCCAAAAACCATCACCTCCGTCTTGTCGGAATTTAACTTTAAGCAATTCCGGTTCATCCATGAACTGATGGCCTTCATGCCCTCCTGAAAGTTCGCTGCCACTGCTTCTCCATTTTTGTGTATCTCCAGGACCAACTGTGTGTCATCGGCATACGATGTTAGACCTATACCGAATGACTTAGTTACCCTCGCCAAGTCCGACACGTAGATGTTAAAAAGTGTCGAACTTAGCGAGGAGCCCTGGGGAACGCCACAAGGGAGAATGAAGTCAGGAGAGCAAAAGCACCCCATCTTCAGGGACTGTACTCTATTGGCCAGGAAAGATGCCAGCGTTGCTCTGGCCCTACCCTGGATGCCAATGGCGGTGACACGGTCGATCAAGATGGTATGATCGACCGTGTCAAAGGCCGCAGATAAGTCCAGGAGTATCAAGATAGCTGCACCACCCCTGTCCATGATTATCCTGACCTCCTCAGCAGCTTTTATCAAAGCAGTCTCCGTCCCATGGCCCATCCTGAAACCAAACTGCGTGTTGTCAAGTAGATCATTCTGATCAATAAAAGTCGACAGCTGTTGGTTCATTACCTTTTCAATTATTTTAGAAGGATAAGGGAGAGAGGCGATAGGACGGTAGTTTTTAGGCTCTAAAGGGTTTAATGCGAGTTTTTTTAAAAGAGGTGTTACAATTGCCTTTTTCCAGATAGGAGGATAAACACCTGTCTGAAATATGGTATAACAGATGTTGCTAAGTACTGGAGCTATTAGGTTGGATACTGATTTAATGATACGTGTAGGGCATGGGTCCAATGATGATCCTGATTTAACGATATTTATGAGCTCCACCATGGACAAAGGTGGAGAAAAAACCTCAATTTGATTTTGGAGATAGAGGGGGAGTCTCCGGGGTGGCAGAGTCAGTAGTCGTTATTTTAGTAAAGTTGTCAAAAATATCCATAACCTTAGCCTGGAAAAAGTCTGCTACCTTATTGCAGAATATTTGGGATGGTTCGATTGGGGGGGGGCTGGAGGATTAGCTAGCTCTTTTACCACCTGGTACAATTGTTTGTTCGAGTTGAGAGCACGTTCTATTTGTGTGCTGTAGAAGGTGCGTTTTTCAGCAGTGATCAACTTTCTGTAGCTAAGCAAGGCATTCTTATAAGTATCTCTGTCGTAGTTGTCATAATACCTGTGCCAACGCCACTCCAAGTTTCTGCAGCGTTGTCTTTCGAGCCTTAGTGACTCCGAAAACCAAGCCGCAGAAGGTTTGGTGCGATTTGGCTGCATTTTTTTATTTGGTGCTAAGTGGTCAAGTGCCTTATATAGCCAGCGTTGGTAGTTCTGGGATGCTTCATGAGAGTCAGATATATCTTCAGGTATCGTGGATTCCAAGATGTTGTGTAGAGCAGTGACGTTGATATTTTTCCAATCGCGACATAGAATCGGAGGGCATGTGCTGGTAGAGGGGTTCTTATGATACTTAGCTGAAATTGTAAATTTGACAGCTAAGTGATCCGTCCAAGTAAGTGGAAGCACTGTAGAGAATGTAATATGGGCGTTGTTAGTGAATAAGCCATCTAAAGTGTGTCCTGCTTGATGAGTGGCTATATTAACCTGCTGTTCTAAGCCAGCGGCCAAAAAGTCAGAGATCAGAGTGTGCGAGTCCTTATCGTTATCATTCTCCAAATGGAAGTTAAAATCTCCCAGTATGGTACAGTCCTGATTAGCAGCTACTGGTTCTAATAAATGATTAAGAGATTTCAAAAAGAGTGTGCGAGAAGTAGGTGGTCGATAAAGGAGAGTTCCTTTAAAAGTTTGTGTAGGAGAGAGAAAGATCGTAAAGGCAAGGGCTTCCGCAAAATTATAATCAAGAGGTTCAGTTTTTATGGCTAGCTTAGCTCGATGTATAATAGCTAGCCCCCCACCTCTTTTCCCTGATGATCTGTCTAGTCTTGTTACCTGGTAACCATCTGGAGTGGCGATTATTAAAATCCGGGCCAGAAGCAAGATCTGCCCAGGTCTCGGTAATAAACATGACGTCAATGTTTTGGCTAGTTATTAATTCCGCGACATCGTTCCTGTGTTTTATGAGGGAGCGTGTGTTTATGAGTATGCAGCTTATGTGTTTGACACTATCGTCTCCAGGAGACGAGACAGAAGGATGTTGGAAGAGGGGTGATATAGTCGTAAACGCGCAGTTTGGACAGCCGTTATGAGAGAAAATATACAGTGAGCCAAAATCAAAATGTTCTATTTTGTTTTATGTTGGTGTGCTGTGCATTGATTATTGCAACCCCACTCAGGAGAAAGCTTTGCCTGTATGCGTGGCTTTTCTAAACACGCCAACCCTGCATCTCTGGCTTAGTGGATAGGCTTGGTTGTCCTGACCTGCCCCTATACACTGTGTTTTCAAAATCATGTACCTTTACAGGTACTAGCTGTGTGCTGATTATCTTGCCTCCTGCACTCACTGCTTTCCACAAGTAAGTGACACAGTGTATCTTTTCCGAAGGCTGTTTCTACATTGGTTTATTCTCCTGTTTTTAAACCCGCTATCAGCCAATTGTATGGAGGCGGATGGAAGGGAGCTCCCAATTAGCTGTTGATTGGTTTTCATTAACAATATAATCCTTTCAATTGTCCCAACTGCACCCACCACCTGCTAGGGCCAGACTTGGCTGTCCGGCTTATTGTTCAGAGTAGTGGGACTAAAAGGCATGCACACTTGTGTTTTAGCAGTGGATGCATATGGACACGTGGGGTCATCTTTCCCTTGGGCTACACTTGTTTTTTGAGTTGTGAATTTTCTTTTCTTTGCTTCTAGGTAGCGGCTTCGCTACCTAACGTGTGGGGACTAATGGATATCAGATATAGAAACCCTATTACACCCATAGGTTTTTGTTCCTCTTTTACCATGACACTTGCTTATGCTTATGAGCCTCTAAGTATAGCAAACTCTTGTGATTTATATTGTAAATTGTTCTGTTTGGACTACTCATACTAAACCTTCTCTTGCTGGCCTCCTTGTCCTTGTCCTTCTCCAACTTGTCCTTCCTCTCCTCTTGCCACTGTGCACCCTGCTGAAGGCCTATGAACTGACTCCCTAACACTCTCTACTGTAAAAGACTTGGTCATACCCATGATTTACATGTTATTGGCTATTGAAGGCTTTTAACCAGAATGTGCATTCTTGTCTTTATTTCCTAGGACAGCTGGATTCTACAGAAAGGAATGTTGAAGCCCAGTCAAAGCTGTGGTGCGCCTTGAGCGAAGGGAAAGTTGTGGTCTTCAATGCAATTACCTGGTCCATCTTGCAGCACTGTTTTAAAGTCGGCAATGAGAAATTAGTAAGTGGAAAGTATAGAAACATGCAATGTGGTGCTTGACAAGGGCTGCCCGTCTTATTTACATGTCTATTTTGAATCTACAGACCTCAGACTGTTTTTGTATTTAAGATTTTATTTTCAAAGTTTGTCTCCTCTGTGTCTGATGTTTGATGCAGTCGGTTTGGTGTCTCTATAACCTTAACAGGGACACTGCCCTTATAGCAAGTACTTTCACATGGAATCCTAAACCACTCTGGTCTAAGTTTGATATTGTTACCTGTAGGTAAAGAGTTTCTTTGTCAGAAATATGATGACTATTGTCTCATCCTTTGGAATCTGTCTTTATTGTATCTTTTTTTATCCTTTTCTCCTACATGTGTACTTTGCCTCGTAGTTCTCATTTGCAAGGAGTTCCACACAGTATTGAAGATGAGGCGTTGTTAATGATGAGTGATAATCCAGCCTGTTTTGTGATTATTGTTCTACCTCTCCTCAAACATCCTATCATTTTAAATACTCTTCTACTTGCTTCAAATACAATATTAGAATTGAGTGGTCTTCCAAACCTCACCTCCCATCATGCACTCTGGACCCACACTTCTGATTCCAAAAACACTAGTTCACAGTTTGTTGGATTTCTTTTTGTCAAAGCTTTTTCTGTTAAAAAAAACAAAAGTTATGTAAACTATTCGACTTTTATTTCCGTTTTGAATGTTACATTATTCACTGTCTAGCAGGCATCAACAGTTGCCTGTCATATTTCGGTTAAATAATTCACAGTTATTGCTGGTCTCCCTTTGAGTTTGAAAAGAAGCTATCAGTTGGTTTTGAAGCGGACGTAACGCTGGACAATGAAACAGAGCATATCTAATAGATTACAGTTTACATTGTTGGCAAAAACCTCAGATCAGCAGAAACACCGTGCATATTTGCTTCTCCAATCCAGCCAAGACTGTTCCCTAAAACATACCACGAAAATGGAGCAGACAATCGAATCCTGAACGCTCTCTCAGAAACCATCGCATGGTTTAGCCCATCAGATCTAGCCTCCACAAAGCAAGGGCAACTCTGCAGTGTAAAGATGAAACTGGAGTGGGCCGAGATTCCACACCCCCTTGACTTCTGTCTCTGTAGGAGTTCACAGTTTCAAGACACAGGCCCAGTTCTGCTGCACAAGTGCCCAGATGTTATTATATATTGGCTCATGTACTCTACTTGGCTAGTTAGTGTCAAAAACACAGGTCACAGGTGATCAAGAGATCTCCCTAGTTTCATCGACCAACATAGACAGGCCTTAGATAGTCTGTGCAAAGGAGTCCCACAGCCTATTTAATAAGCTATCTCAATGAGGTTTTGCTGGAGAAGGTACTCGTGTAATGTAGCTAGACTATCATAAGGGTAATTTGTAAGCCTGGAACAACTACACTTTTCGGGTTGTAAAATCCCTCTTTGCCAGACTTCTGGACCACTGATTGCGTCCGATAGCAAGCTAGCATCTTGGATGGTCGCTGGCATTACATATCTCACTGGCCCACTGCCTGAAAGTTTTCTTTAGTTAACACCTCCTCACCAGTGCCTACTGCTTATGTTTGTTGCTTTGGAATTGTTTTAACTCTGTGTGATGTGCCAGATCTATAGCCGATGTTCTACAAATGTATTGTAATTCATGAACTTTTGATATGGCTTCATTTGTACACTCCTTCCACACTATGCATTGATGTAAGTAGACTACCCTGCTATTATATGTCTAAAGTATGGAGGTTCCAATTGACGTCTGCTCATCTCCTTTGTTTTGTTGATTCTCTTTTTGTTTTCAATAGACTTGTATGCGTGGCGTAGATCACAGCCAAGTGTGGATTGGATCCCAGAACTCCATCATCTACATCATCAACACGCACAGTATGTCATGTAACAGACAGCTTACCGATCACAGAAGTGCAGTGGTGGACATCTTTGCCGAGGAGGGAAACAAGACCCACAGGTACATTTATTGTCTTATTTTAACTTCAACTAAATATACAGTTAAAATGTAATCACCTTTAAGACCGTGATCAATATAAAGTTTAATTTTCGAGGTTGTGGGTTGTAGTGCATTTTCTTGAATGCACCAGATTTAGTTAAATGAAAACTGGGTTTCCACATTCTCCCACACAGACATATGTTAGGCTATTGGTCAGGTGGAAGACATGCACTGTGGCCCTGCGGTTGATGTGGACAGGTAAAATAACAAATACAGATATGTGGAAGCAGAGAAGAGGATGAAACTGAACTACAAAGGAAAGTATTCTGAATGGCGAGAAAGATGAATATAGAAGTTTTGACCATGGGAAAGTCCATGCAGTATGCGTGGAAAGGGTGGTGCTGCCTGAGAGAGAAGATAATAGGCTTCACTTATGAAGGACATCTTGAGTGCAGTTTGATAAAAATGCAAACGCATGAACTGCTTATAGTTGTGGATGGACAAAAAGGTGTGTTTAATTTGCAAAGGAGAGATTAAGATGAAGGATTTTGAAGTAGTGTCTGATGGAGCACTACTCTGCTGGGGCAACCTCTTTCATCCCAAGGAGGCAGGAGGCAGCGCTCATGGATGTGTTCCACCTGATTCTTCAGGAAGAGCGCTGATGTCGAAGATAAAGCATGAAAGAACCGTGGAAGTGTTCAAGGTGATGTGCTGCAAGAAAATGAAGGTACCCAATCTAAAGACCAGTGACAGCAGTCACGTCAAGTAAGAGCACTAGGAGGTTTTCTACATGCTGAAATAAATGGGGCTGGTCAATATGTGGTTGTTGCATCTGGAACAGAAGGTGAGGCTGGTTTCATGCCCACAGGAGCAACGAGGAGGCCATCCTAAATAATCTGTCATTCTGATAAGGGTCTCTTGAAGGGGATCTTGTGTTAACCTTTGGAGAGAGGGTAGGGAGGTGACCGGATGGAGCAGAGACTATAGAGAGTGTAGAAAGAACACTAACACACCGCGCTAACCACTAAGACTATATAGTCTATGGAGATTGCACTGCATATGTTCTTTCACTTGTGCATCTATAACAAAATTGATCTTGCTTGTAAATGGAGCACTATCCAAAGAACACAGTTTGCAGAGGACTGAGGGATTATTACCGAATTGCTATTAAGGACATGCTAAATGGAATGTAGGTAGAAAACCCGCTAAAATATTAGCGATTCCTTAACATTCCTTAATAACGAATCGGTAATTCCGATTCGTTATTAAGGTATACCCAGCCATTCATTACTGTGGGCTAGGAGGCCCATAGGAATGAAAAGGGAAGAGATTCACTATTAGCGATTCTGTATTACCGATTTGTGGCGCACATACATGTCCTAAGGGCATGGATGTGTGCCATATGGCACATAAAAAAAGCAAAAACATGCTTTTTGTAAGGAAATCGCTACTTACCACCAACTTGAAGTTGGTGGTAAATAGCGATTCCTTAAGGCTGAGGTGCACTGTTTTTAGTGCTACCTACATTGCATTTAAAGAATCGGTATTTCCGATTCCTTATATGCAAGAGCAAAATAAGGAATCGCTATTTTGCGATTCCTTATTTTGCATGTAGGTTTAAAGTCACCTACATCGCGCATGGCTAAATACCGGTCGGTAACACTGAAATTCTCCTAATTTCAGCGTTACCGACCGGTATTTAGCCACCTACATCTGGCCCTAAAACACCTACTTTTGCTCAATTTTTTTTATTTTTATTTTTTTAAATGAATGTTTTATTTAGATTTTTTGTAACAGACACAATAATGCAATATGAATCCCTACATAGGGAATCACAAAAATAAGTTTACAGCATGCAATACCACCTGAATTATAATATCTAAAGCTTGGCCTTAACAGGTCTATGCCAAGGATTAAAACACATATTGTAAACATGGCGTACATCAGGGTGCTACAGTGAAACTATAAAATAATAAAATGCAACTGCAGTGCTGTAATTCCATAACTATAACATGGGGAGCATGAAGGCCGGCAAAACACATAGTTAATTGGAAGGCTGTGGGAAGAATAAATAGTGGCTCTAGTGTAACCAGAATGACTATGCACAATGTTCCCTTTTATTATTCTTCCACATTTCTAGTGTGTGCGCGTGCGAAAACAGAGTGATGAGATGTGCAACTAGGAAAATCAACTAGCTACCACTGAAAGGTTGATAACAAGCATTGGTAATGTTAATTGTAGCTTACATATAAAAGTTCCTTCTTAGTCAGTGATGTGTTTAGGTGCAGTATAAGTCATCTTACATGCATACTGTTAGCCATCCTTGCACTCATTCATTTATTAATCACTGAGCCACTCTCATATTCACCCATTTACACAACCACAATAAAATGCATGCACAAACTCAGCAACATATGCAAGAAATGAAAAGAAAAATAGAAAAAAAGAAAACATACTATCGCTTAAAAATGGCAGACATATGCTTACAGTAACAAACAAAGCAGCAGCTGGCCGCCTTGCAATGGTACTGTCCATAGTGTGTTGTTCTATAGTTGCATCTCATTGCCGCATCTAGAGCCAACATGTTGGCCATTTTGCGATGCTAACATCAATTAAATCCTATGGACAATATTCTTCCATGGTGGTCAGGTGGCTGTACATGTTGCGTTACACTACACTCAGCGGCAAGCAAGCAGCGAGTTAGAACTGTCTTTGGAGGTGTAGCAGGCTTTAATCATGGAAATAATAAGAGAAGAAGGAAAGAAATGAAAAGGGACATGTGACTAGAACATGGAAAACTAATGGTCTGGCCTACCCGCCTTGGCACGGGAATGCATTTACTTTCCGGTAGCTGCGCACATGTGGTCAGATAAATGTCACTCACAGGGTAACAGAGTCCATTACTGAAATTGTATATGTACCACTGGTATATGTATCAGTCCTGTTGCTTAATGCACGTGGTGTTTGTGAAATAAAAATAATTTGAAACTGAAATCTAGCTGCTGTGGTGCCGTGACTTCTGTGGTAACTACGTGAGCCCAGGGGATCCGAGGTGATACATATATATATATATATATATATATATATATATATATATATATGTGTGTATATGTGTGTGTGTATGTATATATATATATATATATATATATGTATATGTGTGTATATATATATATATATATATATATATATATATATATATATATTATAGCAAATCAATCGTGGTCCTTATCTTTGGATATTTTCCATGATACAAATTGCAAATGACAAAATGTTAAAATTTGCGATGCGATAAGGAAGGTAAAATGTACCATAATTTTTCTTTTAAATACTGGAGAACATTGAGCACTTTTTGCACTTTATATCACGTGGTACACCATTACCCAATGAAAAAACATGTCTTAAAAAATTAAAAAGTGTAACCTTTAAAAAAGATTGCCATAGGTAGCTCTGCGTCATGTGATCAAGTCTCCAGGGAGGGATGAAACGCGTTATGGCGGCCAACCTTGTTTGTATCCTGTAATTAAACAGAACGGTATTTACAAGAATTTTGTGGTCTGTGCTCTTCATATCCACCTCGAGGAAAGCAGAGACAAAGAGTATTCTTTGATAAAACAAGACAGGTTTTGACTCCTCCTGTCTTTCCACGGACCCCTCTACACAACGGGCTCACCTGCTGCAAAGGAGTTCTTGCTCGGAAAAGAGTGTTAAAACGATATCCGGAAGGATTTACAGCAACCGAGACCTCCAACGGAGCTGACAGGACATACGAGTGGAGATCGGAAACCCAGCAGAAGCACAGAGGTAAGCGGGGGCGCGTCAGAGGACGTGACTAACGCGGGACCGTTGCTCTGTAGGGTGGATGATTATACTCAATTAATTAAGTTCCGAGTTGGAAGTGGAGCAATTCGCACTGGGGGCAATATTGGCAAAACGGCAAGTGTACTGTTTAGAGATTACCTCATCGAGCCACAATCCCACCAGTAACCGCATCAAGTAAACCGAGGCATAAAGTACAAACAAAATGTTTTTCAGCAGACGCAATGAAATAAAGGGAGGAAGCGGCGGCCGCTATGTTTAACGATGATGTGGTGCCAAGTAAGGACTCCATTACCCAGAAACCAGTGGCAACAGGCAGAAAGGCAGGGATAAAAGATAAATGCAAACAATTAGAGAAATTAAAGAGAACGGAGCAGAAAAGATGGTGGGAGGCAAAATCTTTGCAACGCTACATAGTCGGGCTGAGAATACTAATCGCTCTTAGTTATGAAGCAAGATGATGCGTGAATGGGCCGAAACAAATTTGGATTCCTCTCGCAAACTGCTCTTTATTCTCGTGAAATATGCAGAAAAAGACTGTGTCAAACTGGCTAAGGACATTGAAAATTTGACCAAGGAATTAGACTCTATGGAACAGCAGGAAGAAATTGACAAATTAAAAGCCGATATGAAAAAACGCATGAAGAAAGAAGAGGAGGGGATTAGAGGGCGCAAGATAAACAAATTTCACAGAGATCGATGTAACTACGAGTAAGGAAGAATTTTTACTTTTGCTCGCAAGTTTGATGCGCTGAAAGCTGACCAGGCAACAAAACAAAGGGCTGAGGGTGAAAATCAACATCCGCAGTACTGCCAAGTATCACGCATCAGGCGTGACGCTAACGCATTTCAGTGTGGTGTTCCGCAACACCGCACTGAAATGCATTGTCACGCATTTTGCCCACTGAGACTGGCGGCACTCTGCTGACAGCTGAAACTGGCTACCGTAACGCCAGGGTGTGCCAGGGCAGGCTGCTGCCTCTGCCTGCATTAATTCCTGCCTGTCGCTGACCACGTGACAGACAGTGAGGGTCTCTGAGAAGCGGCGGGGGACTCGACCAACTGGAGAGTTGTGCTGCTCGGTGTTCTGGGAGAGTTCTGGGAGAGTTGTGCTGCTCAGTGTCGATACGATGTCCCCATCGGCCATCCCAGAGACTGAAGCTAGTTGCGCTGGCTGCTGCAGCCAGCCTGAGCTGAGTGCGCTGTAAATTATTTTACCCGGCCGGCGTTGGACACCGCGCAGCCGGAACGGCACTGACTGACTGTCAATATGGACGGTGAGACTCAGAGTCTCACTGAGGGAATATCATGGCACAGCGCGTCATAAGAGGCCTGGGCTGCATCGGGCGCTGCTGCTGTGCGGCCGCCGAAGGACAGACCCCCTGTGCGGCTCAGTGGCTCTAGTCTGGGCTCACCACTCCTTTACTGACCCCGTTCGGCTCTGAGACAGCCAGGACTGAGTGCCTGCCACAGCCAGTGGCGTGCCAGCTGCAGCAGTCACTGGACTTGACTCTGTCTGAGACTAGTAGCAGAAGTTGAAGTCTGTTCACAACAGTAAGTACTACTATGTCGTAATTCTTTCTCTTACGGCGGCCTAACCTTTTGTGTCGTGTGTTTTCTCTCGTCACACACAGATGCACGCACTGACAGAGTTGAAGTTTTAATACATAGCTGTGAAGGTTTCAGATTGCCATGTGTGACATTTCCATATTTTTTTATATTTATGTGTTTCCCTCATCTTCATTGTTTGATTTTGTTCGCAAAAAAATGTCACTCATATATGTTGAAATGTCACTCATAATTCCACAGAAATTATGAAAATGTCACACATAGCAGCTATGCATCCGGACCTGACATCAGCATCTGAGAATAGTTCAGCAGTGGAAAGCGGATCTGAGGGAGACACACGTAACAAAACAAAATCTTCAAGGGGTCGCCAACACTCATTAACTGAAGAAGTTGATTTTTTATGTATGGAGCGCCTCCAATCGCTCAGACCAAGGAAACCTCAGGCCAGCGGAAATCGAGGAGGAACAAAAGAAGGAGCGAGAGAAGAAAGGCCAACAGAAGAAGGAATCAACAACAAAAAACAGCAGAAAAAACAACAGAGGAAATATTGGAAAAAATAGTAGCACAAACCAATACCAAAGAAACAAACAAAATGACAGTAATCAATTTATCTGACATAACTCTTAATGCTGCTGAAACACAATTATTGGCCCTAAGACTCTCCTTCTGTCCAGAAAGCTCATTCAACTACACAAAATCGAGAGTTGACATCTACAAGAGTGTTAGGATACTCAAACTTCACAAATTCCATGCACAAACCAAAAAGGTGCCAAATGTTGAAACATCTGTAACAAAAAAAACACCCTAGTTTCACAAGTGCAGGAAACAGAATCCAATCACAATCCAGAATCACAAGAGTTGGTGGAGACTCTGTTTGAATTAATACAAGAGGAAAACCAAGTTGGTGACAATCCAACCCCTTTTCAAAGAAGCCAAGTAGCACCATGTATTACACCTTTCAAACCACCATCAATGTTTTACCCACTCATGATAAAGGACAACATTGACATGTTTCAAGAACAAGTCATCACTGATTTAAAAAATCTAACCAAAGCTGTTAATAAGGAAAAAACAGAACCTGGCAAAATAAAAACAAAAAAGAACTACAATACCATCAGTTAATGACAAAGATCAAGAACAATAAAGAAATAGTAGTGAGAAATGCTGACGAGCGGCAACGTGGTCCTGTGGAAAAGGGAGGACTACCTCAAGGAAGCTATGAACCACCTCAGTGATGAATCTTGCTATGGCAACAGCAATAAAATGACATGGAATGCAACACACACATCTTTTCGGATTAAATTAATGGCGTGGCGAGAGATGGGTATGCTGACAAGTGATGAGCTCAAGTATCTGTGGACTCCTAATCCAACAATCCCAATTCTGTACTTTATACCTAAAGTGCACAAAGACAAAATAAATCCACCAGGGAGGCCGATTATATCAGCTAATAACAGTATCTTTGAAAATACATCCATATATGTGGATTTCTTCCTACAAGAACATGTTCAAAAGTTGTCCTCCTATGTTAAGGACACTGGGGACTTTTTGAGCAAAATGAAAGACTTTCAATGGCATGATGAATATCTTTTGATTACTGTAGACGTAACATCGCTGTATACCTCCATCAAACACAGTGATGGACTTAGGGCTTTAAAGTACTATCTGGTAAGGAGAGGACCTCATTTAGAGGAGCACAGTAAAATGTTTGTCAACATGTTCGAGTTGTGTCTAACCAATAACATCTTTATGTTCCAAAATGCATTATACCAACAATTGCGAGGTGTTCCCATGGGAGCCAGCTTCTCCCCTAGCTACGCGTGTTTACACATGGGCTAGTGGTAGGAGTTGGTTCTCTTGGCAAGCTACTCGGACACACTGACCAACCATGTCAAATGCTGGTGGAGGTTTATCGATGACCTTTTCTTGGTCTGGCAAGGTACTGAAAAAGCTGCCAGTGAGTTTGACTCCCTCAACCAAAACAATTTAAACTTAAACTTTACAGCCAATATGAGTCGAACCAAAATTACATTCTTGGACGTTGAGTTATACATTGACCAAGGGAGGGTGGAAACCAAATTACATCGGAAACCCACGGCAGGAAATGCCATCCTGCATGCTAGTAGTGCACACCCTATCCACCTCATACAGAGCATTCCCTACGGTGAGCTACTGCGCATCAAGAGAATTTGTAGCAATAGTGAAGCATTGCAAAAAGCGCAAGGTGAATGCATCACAAGATTTAGAGAGAGAGGTTACAGCACTCAATGTCTAAAAAATGCGTTCCCGAAATGTAATCTTGTGGATAGGGACTCGTTATTTAACATCCAAAATGTCCCAAGTACCCAGAATGAAATTTCCAGTACTTTCAGATTCATATTAGATTACAATAAACAACATACAGCAGTGAGAAAGATAATCAACAAAAATTGGCTTTTTATCAAGCAGGACCCCACAATTTGCAAAACTGTTCCCAAAAAATCAGCCATAACATACAGAAGGGGGGCATCCATGAAAGATGCATTAATGGATAAAGACCCTTGTGGACCGCCAGCCAAGGGCTCTTGGCTGGCGCAAAGGAGAGGGTTTTACAAATTTAAGGTCTGCAAAGTCTGCCAGCATGGGGTGAATGCAACAGAATATCCAACACCCTTTGGAGGGCCCAACAGAGAAATAACAAAGGCTTTAAACTGTAAAACTGATTATGTGGTATATGTGTTGGAGTGCCCTTGTGGACTTAGATATAGAGGGAGTACCATCCTACCAGGACACATAAGGGTGCTCCAACACATCCGTGCTATCAAAAACCACGATCAGGCATACCCTGTGGCCCGCCACTTCCATGAAAAGCATGATGGCAACCCAAAGGCTCTAAAATACTTTCTTATTGACTCGGTCCCCAGGAACAAAAGAGAAGGTGACAGAGAGAAAACCCTCAGGCTATTAGAGATGCATTACATCTTAAGTCTGGACAGTAAGCATCCTAATGGACTAAATAGTGTGGAGGAACTACATGCCAGTCTATAAATAGTGAGGCCACTAATCCAAAGAGTCTAATTTCTGTGAACAATGACCTATGGCCCTTACCATTTTTCTAAATTTTCAAATATATATTTTTTTAAATAAATTTTTCTAAACTATTTGAAAATTGGATTAATTTCGAGTATCACGTTGCTCGTCCCAATCAAGCACCACACAAAGCAATCAGAAATTTGAGGAAAAACAGCCCAAATTACAACCGATGCCCAGGCTGCTAGCATAAGACGCCTCTTAGTTCCCATCTTGAACAGTTACCAAATAAAGAGACGGACGCTGGAAGCGGGAGTGCAAGAACAGGTTTTTATTTCTCATGAGGAGAGCCTGTCATTTCGGACACACGCACAATGTCTTCAAGAGGTGCTCTAACAAGTTTCTCTGAGGCTCCGTCTTTTATACACAGGTTTATGATGTACAAACATTCCTTATTGCAATAAAGGCACTTTGAAGTACGAAAAAGGCATGTTTGGAATCCCAGCTTCAGGCCTATTCCCATACCAGCCGATCGGATGTCATTTCCCCTCCCAAATGTAACATGTGATTGTAATCTTGCAGCCGGACATTCCAACAGGACACGAGGGCAAGAGGGGGTGATCAGATCTAAGGTTGGGCAGGCGATAAGATCGGGCACTTCGGTTGGTGTATCACGCTTTGCTATGCGGGGTCAGGGGGGGTACATCCATGAGGCTTTGTTTTATGACTTGGGACCGGGTCGAGAGGCCAGGTGTAGCCGGGGGGGGGGGTCATCAGAAGAGGGGAAGGGTGTTCCTGGGAGGAATGCAGGGGGTGTCGGTCAGGCAGGGGTGTCACTTTTAGAGCGGGGTCGCGCAGAGGGAGAGGGTTTTATGGCCTATGCATGCGAGACCGGGGGCGGTCGGGGATGCTTGCGAGGCTGGGGAGTGAGGGGGAGGGAGAGAGAGAGGCTGGCTATCGGGAGTGGGCAGAGAGGCCTTGGTGCCTGAAATGGCTGCCGTGTACGTGCGTGCATGGGCCTATTCTGGCGGGATGATGCGTGCAATGCTTCGCGGTATTCGTTCTGCTTACAGCGAGGGGTATGGTGAACACAAATGAACGCCGCTTATGTACATATACATTGTCATTTTCCACAAATTTAGGAAACAAATAGTGATTTCAAACCGCCCAAGTGTATTTATACTTTCTACAATTGACAAACTTCCCCCAAAACATCTTTTTAAGCTATCTTAACCTTTTCTATCAGGCACAATTTGCACTTTTTAACCCCCTTTTTTTCCTTCAATATTTTGCACATGCACTCGTTTGCACAGATATATCTGAAAGAGACACGTTAGTGATAGATTCCTTACCTTAGAATATCCCCAGGTGTCAGACTGGATCCGGAAATTTTTGCGTAGCAATACCCCTGCGCGTCGGTAGACGTCGTCCGCGGCTCCGCGTCCGTCGTCGGTGTCGTTAGCGCCGGAATTACGTCGTCGGAGTACTTAGACGCCGCCCATGCGCGCTGACGTCAGTTCTTCTTTTTTCCGCGTCAGCTAGCGCAGATCCGGAGAAGCTCTACCCCTAGTCATTTTTTGACAAAACTTTCTGATCTTTTCGATCATTTCTTTCTTGAGTCGACTCTATCGGTGCCGGTAGGGATGCCCGGGTTCAAGCCCTGTTCGAAGTGCGATCGACTGATTTCGGTCATGGACCCCCATCGCCGGTGCCTGAAGTGCTTAGGCCTCGACCACGACGACCGCACCTGCTCCGACTGCCGGGCCCTGACGTCGAAGGCTAGGCGGGAGCGGTCCCGCAAGCGACTCGAGCTCCGGCAGTCGGCCCCGTGCCATTCCAGGTCCCGGTCCCACGGGAGGTCGAGGGACTGGTCGCGGGGTCGGAGTCCCCATAGCTCCGGGAGTGGACATCGGTCGTCTGGATCCAAGTCCTCAGGTAAGAGGCATGAGCGGTCGGAGAGGCATCATCGCTCCTCCGACCCACCCCGACGCTCGCACGATGCGGCCGGGGGTTCGGGCGACACCGCCCACGCGGCTCCGAGGGAGTCGCAAGCGTCGCCGCCTGCCCCACACCTTCGGGTCCCTGGGCACGGCGCGACGCCGGAGGAGGTCGAGTGGTACCTCATGGCCATGAGGTCCCTCCCTCCTCAGCCAGGTCCCGCTGCGCCTTCGGGCCCAGCGGTCCCGGCTGGAGGCCCTAGCGGGTCGGGCGCTTCGACCCCGACGCCGCCGGGTGCTTTGGCCCCGGCGCCGCCGGCGACTTCGGTCCCGGCGCCGCAGGACCTCACCAGATCCGCTTCCGGATCCGGGTCGTCGCAGGTCGACCTCACCGGCGCCGGCCCCGAGGGTGTCGCCCCCGGCGCCCATTGTGGACGCCGTCCCCAATCTTCCCTTCGGCCCGACTCTGGCGCCGGAACAGCGCCGCTGGGCGCCGCTTCCGACGGCCTTTGGAGATTTTTATTTCCATGAGGAGGTCCAGTCTGTTGACCCTGAGTTACAGGAGACTGGTGACGGAGGTGATTGGGAGGGGTCTGAGGACCCTCTGGCACAGGAGTGCCAGTCTCAAGAGGACTGGACATATGAGCTTGGGGAGGCCAGTGGTATTGACACCTCGCCAGACACTGGATTTGTCTCCCCTCCCACCGTGGCTACGGAGGAGGGGGCTGCTTATAGCGTAGTGTTGACGAGGGCAGCCAAGGCCTTGGGCCTTGAGCTCCCCGTTGCGGCCGTGAGGACTAACCTCCTAACTGAGGTTCTTAAACTGCAGGCAAGCTCCAGTGAGCCTCTGCTGCCGTTCAATGAAGCCTTATGTGACGTTCTTGTGGGCACTTGGTCCAAGCCCGCCACAGGTCCGCCTGTGGATAGGAACGTGGCCAGACGCTACCGCCCGGCTCCGGGCGACCCTTGCTTTTTGTCCACCCATCCCACCCCCGAGAGCCTGGTTATCCAGGCCTCCACTTCCCAGACCGCATTTCCGACGGCCCCGCCCGATCGGGAATCCAAGAGATATGAACAGTTCGGAAAGAAGGTGTTCTCGTCCCTGAGTTTGGGTCTGCGGTCTGTCAATACCGCGTGTCTCTTGGGCCGCTACACCCACACCCTGTGGGACACGGTTGCGGACGTGCTGCCACAATGCCCGGAGGAGGTCCGGGCTAAACTCGCCCAAGCCCTTGTGGAGGGTCGAGATGCGGCACGATACTCTATCCGGTGTGGGCTGGATACCACGGACTCACTGGGCAGAGCGATGGCAACGACGGTGGCAGTTAGACGCCACGCCTGGTTGAGGTCCGCCAACCTTTCGGCCGATGTCCAGGCCACTCTTCTGGACATGCCGTTCGATGGCCGTCGCCTTTTTGGCGACAAGGCAGACCATGCGCTGGAGCGCTTTAAGGACTCCAGGGCTACGGCCAAGTCCTTAGGCCTTTCGGCCACGCGCCAGCAATCTGGTGCCTTTCGCTCCTTTCGTGGCCACGGAAGGGGCGTCCCCACACGTGTTGCCAGCCATGCACCGCAGAATGCCCAGCAGCGCTGTGGCGGCCGTGGAAACCGCCGTGGCGGCGGTCGGGGTCAGCGGTGAAGCCAGTCCACACCTCCCTCCGCAGCACCTGCCGCAAACCCTTCCTAGTCCGAGTTTTCAGGCCCATGTGACGCCTGTGGGAGGCAGGGTTCGCCATCACCACTCCCACTGGCGCACTGTCACGTCGGACAGGTGGGTGCTGCAAATCGTCCGAAGGGGCTACTCCCTCCCCTTCGAGGCGACCCCTCCAGCCATGCCACCGCAATTCCACCGCGTGTCGGGGGATCACTTGCAACTTCTGCAAGAGGAAGTCACGGCCATCTTGGCCAAGGGGGCCATTGAGCGCATTCCTGGGCCAGAAGTAGGGTGTGGTTGTTACTCCCACTACTTTCTGGTGCCCAAGAAGGGCAAGGGGGGCCTGCGCCCTATCTTGAATCTACGGCACGTCAACGGCTTCCTCCGACAAGAGAAGTTCAAGATGCTGACCTTGCCTCAGGTCTTAGCTGCCCTGGACCCCGGAGACTGGATGGTAGCGTTGGACTTGCAGGACGCTTATTTTCACATTCCCGTCCTGCCGGCCCACTGGCGTTACCTGCGGTTCACGGTAGGCCACGAGCATTTTCAGTTTAATGTGCTCCCCTTCGGCCTTACCAGCGCCCCACGGGTGTTCACGAAGGTGATGGCGGTGGTCACAGCTCATCTGCGCAGGTTAGGGGTGTCAGTCTTCCCCTACCTCGACGACTGGTTGTTGAAGGCGGGCTCCCCCAGACAGTCGTCAGCCACCTCCAGACTACGGCCGACCTCCTGCACTTGCTGGGGTTCTCCATCAATGTGCCGAAGTCGCACCTGTGTCCCTCTCAGAAGCTCCTGTTCATCGGAGCGGTTCTGGACTCGGCGCAGTTTCGGGTTTACCCTCCCGAACAGTGGGTTCGGGATATTCAGGCTCTGATTCCAATCTTTCAGCCCTTATCCCGAGTCTCAGTCAGGTTTACGCTGCGGCTTCTGGGACTGATGGCCTCCTGCATCCTTCTGGTGCGTCACGCCCGGTGGCGGATGCGGGCTCTGCAGTGGGACCTGAAGTTTCAGTGGGCCCAGCATCAGGGCAACTTGTCCGACCATGTCTTGATCTTGGAGGGCACTGCAAGACAGTTGCAGTGGTGGCTCACGGACCGCGACTGGGTCAGTGGCAGATCCCTCTCCCTACCCCACCCGGAGCACGTAGTTGTGACGGACGCGTCCCTCCAGGGCTGGGGTGGCCACATGGGAGAGGCGGAGATCAGAGGACTCTGTTCTCCGGCGGAGGCCCGGCTCCACATCAACCTGTTGGAGCTACGGGCGATTCGTCTAGCACTGAAGGCATTCCTCCCCTCTGTCCGGGGGAGTGTAGTGCAGGTGTTCACGGACAACACCACCGCCATGTGGTACTGCAACAAACAGGGCGGGGTGGGGTCGTGGACCCTATGCCAGGAGGCTCTGCGCCTCTGGCAGTGGCTGGAACGTCAGGGCGTGACCCTGGTGGTTCAACACCTGGCAGGTTCTCTGAATGCCAGGGCGGACGAACTCAGCCGTCGGTGCATGATGGATCACAAATAGCGTCTGAGCTCGGACGTGGCGCAAGGCCTCTTTCAGCAGTGGGGAGAGCCTTGGTTAGATCTATTCGCCACCAAAGAGAATGCGCAATGTTATCAGTTCTGCGCGTTGGAATTTCCAAGGCGGCGCTCGCTCGGAGACGCTTTTCGTCGCGAGTGGAGTTGTGGTCTATTGTACGCCTTTCCGCCTATACCACTTCTGCCCAGATTGCTGAAGAAGATCAGGCGCGACCGGGCCCAGGTTATCCTTGTGGCTCCGGACTGGGCACGAAGATACTGGTATCCCGAGCTACTCAGCATGTCAGTCGATCCCCCGATTTGTCTGCCTCTTCTGGAGGACCTTCTGTCGCAGCAGCAGGGGACGGTCCTCCACCCGAACCTGTCCAGTCTCCACCTACAAGCTTGGAGATTGAGCGGCGACAGTTGAGGCCATTTGACTTGCCTCCCGAAGTCTGTAATGTCATTCTGGCAGCCAGGCGTCCCTCCACAAAGTCGGTATACGCCTGCAGGTGGAACAGATTTGTGGCATGGTGCACAGCAAAGGCTGAGGACCCGCTCTCTGCACCCCTTTCTGAGGTTCTCCTCTTTCTTCTGTCTCTTGCCCAGCAGGGCTCTGCTCTGGGCACTGTCAAGGGCTACCTTTCTGTCCTTTCTGCCTTCTTGAGGCTGCCTGATCAGCCTTCCCTGTTCAAGTCCCCTATTGTAAATAGATTTCTTAAGGGCATCACACACATGTTCCCTCCTGTTCCCTTCGTGATGCCCCAGTGGGACTTGAACCTTGTTCTTGCTTTCCTGATGTGCGCTCCCTTTGAGCCACTTCACAACTGTCTTCTTCGCCTTCTGACTCTGAAGACTGCTTTCCTGGTTGCCATCACCTCTGCCAGGAGAGTGAGTGAGCACCAGGCCCTTTCTTGTACTCCACCTTTCCTTTCTGTCCATCCGGACAAGGTTGTGTTGCGTACCAAGCCATCTTTCCTGCCCAAGGTTGTCTCAGCCTTCCACATCGGGCAGTCCATCACCTTGCCAACCTTCTTTCCGCCTCCGCATCCCTCTAAAGAGGAAGAGCGGCTCCACCGTCTAGACCCAAAACGTGCGCTTTCATTTTACTTGGATCGCACACGCCAGTTCCGGGTGGATGACCAACTCTTTGTTGGTTACGTGGGCGCTAAGAAGGGGAAGGCGGTACACAAGCGGACCATCTCCCGGTGGATCATCTTGTGTATCCAGGCATGTTACTCCATGGCTAAGAAAGAGCCCCCTGTTGGATTGAGGGCTCATTCCACTCGGGCCACGGCGACTACAACTGCCCTGGGCCGGAGAGTGCCCTTGCAGGACATTTGCCAGGCAGCTACGTGGGCCTCGTTGCACACGTTCGCACGACACTACTGCCTGGACAGTCAAGTCCGGAGGGATGGCTTCTTTGGCCGTTCCGTCCTCCAGGACTTTCTGGTGTGATTATTGGGTTGCAGACCCACCACCGGGGTTGGTATTGCTGGGGTATCTATTCTAAGGTAAGGAATCTATCACTAACATGTCTCTTTCAGATGCACAAGTTACTACTTGTGTAACGATATATCTGTAAGAGACATTAGTTAGTGATAGATTCCTTACCGACCCACCCATCCTCCCCGTTCTGCGAACCGATATCTAGGGTTAAGGTCATCCCCTTTCAGGGCCCTAGTTTCTTGGCACCAGTGTTGGTTCTATCATGGCTCTGCGTATCTGGCGCGGAAAAGCTGTATATCAGAACTGACGTCAGCGCGCATGGGCGGCGTCTAAGTACTCCGACGACGTCATTCCGGCGCTAACAATGCCGACGACGGACGCGGAGCCGCGGACGACGCCTACCGACGCGCAGGGGTATTGCTACGCAAAAATTTCCGGATCCAGTCTGACGCCTGGGGATATTCTAAGGTAAGGAATCTATTACTAACTAATGTCTCTTACAGATATATCGTTACACAAGTAGTAACTTGTGCATCCAGTATCTACATTAGCATCCTGCTAAACAAAGATAAAAGGACCGGGTAATGGTGTATACTCTAAGGGTCTAAAGTTAAAGACCGGACACTAGACAACAGGGATTTATCCCACAACTACCCCAAAGCAAATACAAACTGTTTACGAGGAATTAGTGAGTTAAGTGTACACCAATAAAGAAAGAGTATTTAGATGCCAATTTTGCACAGTAATTTCCGCTCAAATAATTTGCACAATTGGAAATTTCCAATCAGATGAAATTCATAAACCTAACTGTGGACGGGCTACATAATTACTGGTTTTTATACTGCTATTTATGAATATTTGTATATTTATGCAACTACTTATGTATAGCTATTTATTCTTTGTATTTATACATGATCAAGACCATTTTATGTATTTATACTTGTATATATATATATATATATATATATGTATGAGTGTATTTACTATCAACAAACTGACCTACTAGTTAATATAGACCAGATAGACTATATAGGCATTGCTCACAGCAAGATACACATGTATTGGTCTTATTCGGTTGCTATAAGGATGAATTTTCTAAAATCACAAATGCGAAAAGGCATTGATGCAAATACACAGCAAATCAATCGTGGTCCTTATCTTTGGATATTTTCCATGACATAAAATCCAAATGGTAAAATACAAATTGCAAATGACAAAATGTTAAAATTTGCGATGCGATAAGGAAGGTAAAATGTACTATCATTTTACTTTTAAATACTGGAGAACATTGAGCACTTTTTGAACTTTGTATCACGTGGTACACCATTACCCAATGAAAAAACATGTCTTAAAAAATGAAAAAGTGTAACCTTTAAAAAAGAATGCCATAGGTAGCTCTGCGTCATGTCATCAAGTCCCCAGGGAGGGATGAAACGCGTTATGGCTGCCAACCTTGTTTGTATCCTGTAAATAAACAGAACGGTATTTACAAGAATTCTGGCAGACAACTAAGCCTGCCAAACCTTTGAAGAGATTCTAGAAATAATTATTACTGTGCAAATCATGGACCTCTAAGTTTTATCCAATGGATAATAAACTCAAAGTCTGGCCTAAAAACGAAACTGTGAGAGTTCATGTAACAAATTCGTCTTCAGGCTTTAACAGGGTGAAATAACAATCCACCCTTGAAGACCTATTGGCTTTAACAGGTGTGTTTCATAAATAAATAAATAGGGTCTACAGCCTGTGTCAGAACTTTTCCTAAGAGATATATCAGGCCTGTGGCATATGAAATAACTTTTCCCAATGAACCAATCGGGTCCATAGCTTTTGTCATTGTGTCATCACTGTAATAGAGGCGTACTGTGTACACACCTTACTACAAGGCAAACGTCAGTAAAATTGCAAATATCTTCAAACTTACAGTTGTCTAAAAAATAAAGAGAATCCCCCCTAAGAAGGCCTGGTCAGAATTATCATTGTGTAAATCTTCCAGGTCCGCAGTTTCTTCGAGTCAGTCACCAATACCAAAATCCTTGCCTTCTACAGTAATCTGTGAAATTCCATGCAAATACTATAACAATCCCCAGTATAGGCCTATTGGCTTTAACAAATGCTTTTTACAATAATCAAGCTAGGCCTACTGCCTTTGCCAAAACCTTTTATCATAAACATATACCTGATGAGGCGCCTAAGCTGCCCCTCCTGTAGGCAATTGTTATTTTTTTAGAGCTACCCGGCAGAGGCCATTGCCCCAGATAAGTTCTACTAGCAGTGCATCGAGTTTGGGGAAGAAGCCTGCGGGAAGGTACCATGGGTAGGTTAGTAAAATAATATAAAAGGCTTGGTAAGATCACCATCTTTGACAATGCAATTTTCCCCATTGTAGCAAGTGTAATTTGTTCCAGAATAGTGCAAGTGATTTCAGTGCTGTTAGTTTAGGCCGCAAATTGCTGTCTAGGAGGTCTAGGAGGAATGATACAGGCAAATTCCTAATTACCAGACTGCAGAATTCCATCAGGTAAGGGGTGTCCCAGCCAGACATCACAAGAAGTGCCATCGCTTTCCGGCTTCCCCTTGCGCTATGCGGAAAGGGTGCGGGTGGTGCCTCACCAGCGGCTACGGCAGAGCCTACGCAGCCGCCGTCTGCCTACCCGCCCTTCCCGAGTCCGTTGGAGACTACTGCCCAGCTGCAGAAATTTCTGTCTGCCATGGCTCACCTCTTTGGGCCGTTGGGTCCTGCCGGCACTCCTTTGGGCCCCTTGAGCCCGACTGGGGGTCCTCTCCCTTACTGTCGGTGGCGCCGGCATTGCTGTCGGCTCCGGACCCATTGTCGCAGGGCCCTAAGGATCCAGGCCTGGTTCCCGGTCGACACCGGTTGACCTTGTGACACCTCCACCAACGTCAACCCCACCGGCACCGCCTCCGATGTCGCCCGTGCCACCGGACGATGTTTTCCCCGGTTTCAGCCCCGATGTGGACACGCTCGACGCCAATTCCAACGCCGATGGGGCCTTTCTAGCCCTATGTCCAGCCAGGACTGGGAGGGGTCTTAGGACCCTCTCACATCTCAATGTGATTATGACCCGGACTGGGTAGAGGAGCTGGGGGAGGCCAGTGGTCTTGATACCTCTCCTGACCTTGGCATGCTAACTCCTACGGAGTTATGCAATGGTGTTGCATGGGGCGGCGTAGGTTCTCCACCTCGAACTCCCTACAGTGGCCGTCGAGACTTACCTCCTGCAGAAGTGCTTCAGCCGGCGGCCACCTCTGCAGAGCCACTGCTGCCTTTTAATGATGCACTTTCTGACATTCTTTTGGGCACCTGGTCCAGGCCCAACACAGGGGCTCCTGTGGATAAGAATGTGGCCCGACGCCATCGCCCGGCCCCGGGTGACTCCTTTTTCCTCTCCTAACACCCCACCCCTGAGAGGTTGGTTGTCCAAGCCTCCACGTCCCAGAGCGCATTCCCTACCGCACCCCCGGACAGGGAATCCAAGAGACTGGAACCGTTCGGTAAGAAGATTTTTTCTTCCGCCAGTTCAGGGCTGCAGTCTGTGAACTGTTATTCCCAGTCTGTGTGGGATACGGTGGCGCAAGTGCTGCCTCGGTGTCTGGAGGAGGGGCGGACAGTGCTCTCTCAAGTATTGCTGAAGGGAGAGATGCAGCAAAGTTCACAATTCGATGTGGCCTTGACATCGCCGAGTCGCTGGGCAGGGCGATTTCCATGACAGTGCCGCTCCGCCGCCACGCCTGGCTGAGGACTACTGGTTTCTCTGGGGATGTCCAGAACACTCTTGGACCTCAGGGATGTCAATCGCTTCCTCCGGAAGGAGAAGTTCAAGATGGTAACTCTGGCTCAGGTCTTGTCTGCCTTCGATCCTGGAGACTGGATGGTAGCGTTGGACCTGCAGGACACGTATTTCCACATTCCCGTCCTGCCGGTTTACTGTGCTCCCCTTTGGCCTTACCAGCGCCCCTTGGGTGTTCACGAAAGTGATGGCGGTGGTCGCAGCTCATCTGTGCAGATCAGGGTCCCAGTCTCCCCTGTCTAGACGACTGGCTGTTGAAGGCGGGCTCGCCCCAGACAGTCATCTCTCGCCTCCAGACTATGGCCGACCTCCTGCATTTGGAGGGTTTCTCCATCAATGGAGTTACACCTGATTCCCTCTCAGAAGCTCCTCTTCATCGGAGCGGTTCTGGATACGACGCACTTTCGGGCCTATCCTTCCAAACGGCGAGTCAAGGATATTCAGGCTATGATTCCGATCTTTCAGCCTCTAACCTGGGTTTTGGTTAGGATGACCCTGAGGCTGCTGGGCCTCATGGCCTCCATTATCCTGGTGGTCACTCATACCAGATGCCATATGCGGGCTCTGCAGTGGGACCTGAAGTTCCAGTGGGCACAGCATCAGGGGAAATTGTCCGATTAACGTACAGATCTCGGAGGGCACTGCACATCAGCTGTCCTTGTTGGCACACGACCCGGCAGTGGGTCGATGGCAGATCCCTCTTCTTTCCCCAACCGGAGCACAGAGTGGTAATGGATGTATCCCTCCTGGGATTGGGGGGGGCCACATGGGAGAGGCGGAGATTCAGAGGCCTCAGATCTCCGGCAGAGTCCAGGCTCCATATCAACCTTCTGGAGCTTTGGGCGATCTGACCTGCACTGAAGGCATTCCTTCCCTCTTTGAAGGGGAGAGTAGTGCAGATGTTCACAGACAACACCACAGCCATGTGGTACTGCAACAAACAGGGCAGGGTGGGGTTGTGGACCCTATGTCAGGAGGCTCTGCGCCTCTGGACATGGCTGGAACATCAGGGCATTTCTCTGGTGGTTCAGCACCTGGCAGGTTCACATAACGCCAGGGCAGATTAACTCAGCCGCAGGTGCATGATGGATTACGAATGGCGTCTGTACTCCGACGTGCGTAAGGTCTCTTTCAACAGTGGGGAGAGCCTTGGTTAGATCTATTCGCCACCAAAGAGAACGGCAATGTCAGCAGTTCTGTGCATTGAATTTCCAAAGAGGCCGCTTTTTGTCGCGAGTCTGTTGTACGCCTTTCCGCCTATACGACTTCTGCCCAGAGTGCTGAAGATCAGATGCGACCAGGCCCAAGTCATTCTTGTGGCTCCGGACTGGACTTGAAGAGTTTGGTATCCCGAGCTACTCAGTATGACCATCAATCCCTGATCTGCCTGCCTCTTCGGGAGGATCTTCTGTCAAAACAGCAGGGGGCGGTCCTCCACGCGAACCTGTCCAGTCTCTACCTCTTTCCGTGGAGATTGAGCTGCGGCAGTTGATTCCTTTCGACTTGCCTCCTGAAGTCTGTGATGTCATTCTGGCATCCAGGCCTCCCTCCACTTAGTTGGTATATGCCTGCAGGTGGAACAAGTTTGTGGCATGGTGCACAAAGGCTGTGGATCCCCTTTCTGCCCCTCTTTCTGAGGTCCTTCTGTTCCTTCTCTCTTTGGACCAGCAGGGCTTTGCTCTGGGCACTATTAAAGGTTATCTTTCGGCCATCTCCGCCTTTCTATGGCTTCCAGACCACTCTTCTCTTTTCAAGTCCCCGGTGGTTAATCGCTTCCTCAAAGGCATTACACACATATCCTCCCGTGCCTTTCGTAATGCCGCAGTGGGACTTAAATCTTGTCTTGACCTTTCTGATGTGTGCTCCCTTTGAGCCCCTTCATAACTGTCCCTTGCGTCTTCACTCTCAAGACTGCTTTCCTGGTAGCCATCAACCCTGCCAGAAGAGTGAGTGAGCTTGAGGCTCTTTCTTCTAAACCTCATTTTCTTTCTGTTCATCCAGACAAGGTGGTTTTAAGGACTCGTCCTTCTTTCTTGCCAAAGGTTGGCACTCCCTTCCACATCGGGCAGACCGTCACCTTGGCCACTTTCTGCCTCCACATCCTTCAAAAGAGGAAGAGAGGCTCCACCGTCTGGACCCAAAACGTGCTCTCTCGTTTTATCTGAAGCGCACACAGCAGTTCCGGGTGGATGACCAACTTTTTGTTGGCTATGTGGGTGCCACAAAAAGGTTTGGTCATGCACAAACGAACCATCTCTCGGTGGGTCGTTCTGTGCATCAAAGCATGTTTCTCGTTGGCTAAGAAGGAGCCTTCTGTGGGTGTGCGGGCCCATTCTACCAGGGCAACGGCAGCCACTACTGCCTTGGGACGCGGGGTTCCCTTGCAGCACATTTGTCAGGCAGCTACGTGGGCCTCACTGCACATGTTTACCAAGCATTATTGCCTTGACAGTCAAGTCCGGAGAGACGGCTTCTTTGGCCGTTCTGTTCTCCGAGACTTTCTGGTGTAATCTTGTACGCAGACCCTCCACCAGGGTTGGTATTGCTGGGGTATCTATTCTGAGGTAAGGAATCTATCACTAACGTGTTTCTTTCATATGCACAAGTTACTACGGTGTAACAATATATCTGTAAGAGACATTAGTTAGTGATAGATTCCATACCGCCCCACTTATCCACCCCGTTCTGCGAACTGATTTCTAGGGTTAAGGGCATCCCTTTCAGGGCCCAAGTTTCCTGGCACAAGTGATCAGTTTCTTGCATGGCTCTGTGATCCTGGCGTGGAAAGTCGTGTACAGAACTGACATCAGCGTGCATGGGTGGCGCCTAAGTAGTCTCCGTGACGTCATCTTGGCGCTTAGGACGCCAGCGACGGACGCAGAGCCGCACAACTCCACCTTCCGACGCGCAGGGGTACTGCTGACGAAAACTTTCCAGATCCAGTCGGACGCCTGGGGATATTCTAAGGTAAGGAATCTATCACTAACTAATGTCTCTTTCAGATATATGGTTACACAAGTAGTAACTTGTGCTTTAAATCCTAAAAACAAAAACCTAGAACAAATGTGGTCATGCAACTACGCACGTCAAAGACTATGTGCTGTGGAACTATGGACCTGGGCTTTGATGCAGTTTATACAGAGGCTTCTCTCTTTGCCTAAAGGCAATGCACAATTTCTTGGGGATCATGGGGACAGCACAGGGTTTGTCTGCAAGCATTGACCCGAGCAAGCTGCGTGCCACAGAAATGCCAGGTGTCGATGGTTCATAATATGAGGGCTGGTCATACCCTACACCCAGTGCCCACTGCTCATGGCTGAAGGCAACAGCGGATCTCCAAGGACTCCCTTTTATCATTTTGCACCTACTGATGTGCCAGTAGGCTGGTATGTCTAATAGTTTTCACCATCGTTTTACAGCACACTTACAGTCAAGATGACTCTTTTCTATGCATATCGCAGACCCAGAGGCCAAAGGGTTGCTGTCATATAAATATTTTATTCCATTGCATATTGCACTTGCATGTCTAGGAGGTTGTATTCTGATGGTAATTTTATGCTGTATGAACCTGCAATAACTGAATTACTTGTTTTAATACTCCTCAACAGATGTGGGGTGACGTTTGTGTTTCTATAATTGTGTAAAAGTACTACTTAGAAAAATACTCTTTCAGTGATCTATTTGTTTTACTCTTATAGCGAAGTGCACACATGCAGCTCGGATGGAACCATTATTACCTGGGAGACTAGCAGTTTAATAATTCGGCGCACATTTCAGGTAGAATGTCGAGAACTTAAGTCTGCGAAGCTCGTCAGTGGCTTTTTTTGGTTCTGTAAGTAAAGACACATTTTTACAAGGCCTCTTAAGAATCTGGATAATGATTGTATCATTTTCGGTTGTTTTCATTCAAAAGTAATATTATATATTGATATGTATGCGTCTGCTCAAGTTTGAAGAAAAAACAAATGGTGTTAAGTAATCATTTAGGGAAGCTAAGAGAGAGTGAGCGGTCGCCAGCAAGTAGTTAGTTAGGACCTAGTTTCCAGAGGCAGAGCGTTATTTGTTTTGCCAATAACTTTAGGGCTGTTGTACTAATTTTGAAAAATGTATTTAGATTAGTTTAACAGCCTTTTTAGCTGCTGAGTTAAAGGGTTTGGGATGATTATTCAAGAGTGGACCAAATAAAAGGGAATGGTCCTAAAACGCATTTTCCCCATGAAATTTCCTATGGGGATTTTAGACACTACTGCAGCCCGAACCGCTGGACGGAATTACACCAAATTTGGCAGAATGGTAGCTCTTGGTCCAGAAAGCAACCTTTTTGTGAATTTGTGTAAATCTGTTCAGTAGTTTTTCAGATATTAATTGAAAGCCAGAACTGTATATCTAGGGACTCTGATCCTCGGGATCTAACAGTCCCCGTGATGATATTCGATTGGCTGCCAACATTTCAACTAGGAAGTGTTGGCAGCCATCTTGGGACTCGCTTTAGCTGAGTCCCAAAAAAACGTTAACAAGAAAAGGGGTTAGGATAGCCCTGTTCCTGCGGTCCCCCTGGGACCCTGCCAGGGCAAAAGAAAAATATATTTTTACATTTTTCGTCAGGAATCGTGGCCAGATCCACAACTCCGACAGAAAAAAATAACAAGAGTTCACGCGTAATATTTTTGGAGCCACCGGTTGGACCAGGTCCTGGGGGCATATTGAGTAAGTTGTTTTCTTGGAGGGGACACATGGAGCCCTCCCCCTCAAGAGAAGTTTAACCCTATTTTGTTAGAAGCGGGCGCCAGGCGCCCCTCCTCATGCCTTTGTAGGCCTGGGTACCACCACCTTTCCGGGCCTATTGCCTCCTATTTCCTAATTGCCTCTGGGAACGCTACCTCCCCGGACCACAAAAGAACTGCCAAAAAGGGAAAGGGCCATGCGGCCCCACTCCTGGGCTATATACGGCCCGGCGACCTCCACCTTCCTAGGGCCAGCCTGTGAAAACATGGGGGGGGGGTCGTGGTGTCCCTCCTGGAGCCAAATAATGGCCCTGAGGACTGCCATCCCTCAGGGCCGACTCCGGCTATCTCCTAATGTGCCCACAATCAGGAGATATCTGTTTTGCTTTTGCTTGGTGGGAGCTGTGACAGCTACCCAAACACTCATTCCGCTCCCAGCAAGGCGGAGCTGTCAAACGGCTCCCACTTGCTCGGAGCGAAGTTTTCATCTGTTTTCCTGCCCGCTGTTATGCGGGCAGGGAAACAGATTAAAAGATTGCTCCTGCAGACAAAGAGCTGAATGAAAAGCAGCTCCATGCATGCAGGAGCAATGCCAGGGACTACGGGACCATTGAGACTTCCCACAGTCCCTAACAATGCACACTGGGTGCCCTGGGTGGGAAAACAGTAGAAAAGGACAAAACAGAGAGCAGAAAAACAAGTGCAGATGGTAAAACGGAGGGTATGAATGGCAAAATAGAGGGCAGAAATTGTGCAGATAAAAGCAAAACAAGGGGCAGTAAAACCTGCAGAAAAGGCAAAACGGAGGGCAGGAAAGGCAAAGCAGAGGGCAGAAAAGCTAGCAGAAAAAGGCAATACTAAACAGAGGGCATGAAAAACGAGAATTAAAGGCAAAACAGGGCAGAAAAACGAGCAGAAAAGACAAAATAAGGGGCAGAAAAAGGCAAAACAGAGGACAGAAAAATGAGCAGGATAGGCAAAACCGAACCGGAAAACTAGCAGAAAAAGGAGCAGAAAAGCAAAACAGAGGGCAGAAAAAAGAGCAGCAGAGTCCAAACAGAAAGCACAAAAGGAAAAACTGAGGTCAGAAAAAGGCAAAACAGAGGACAGAAAAACTTGCAGAAAAAGCAAAACCGAGCAAGAAATGAGTAGAGGAGTCCCAAACAGAGGGTAGCAGGTAGACAGGCAGCAGGGGATAGCGAACTGTGGGCAAGCTTCACAGGAGAACTATTGCAGGAGGAGCTGGCCCAAAGGCCTGCTTAACTTTTACAAACATTAAACTTAAACGGGAAACTTTACATATCTAGACATAGCAAATACCTCAATTGAAACTCCACATCTGTAAATGACAAATGATCCTGACCTCCTGGGCTTGAAAATGGCAAAGCAAGTGTGTTTTCTTGGCAGTTCCACTTTGAAAGACGGTCTGAAATGCTTCATGGAGGTGAATGCGTTGTTGATCTATTGGAGAACGAAGTGTAGTGAATGTTATGAGTGGGTACTTTCTTGTCCTTACCTGATGAGAGCAGAGTCCTTGGTTCTCCTCTTAAATGACAAAGAGTATACAAATGTGCCAAATCACATGAAGCTCTGTCCATTTGGCCTCACCCTATCCACCTTAGTAGTATGCAATGTACTTTCCGCCTTTTGCCAGCATGATGGGCTGTTACCAAAGGCTCCCCAGTACTTTTCCCGCCAAATTTGGTGACTCGTTCATGATGCTGAGGAATATGAGGACATCGCCACCAAACAATGAAGCATTTACTTCATATAGTTAAAAGGAAAGACCCATGTTTGGTGGAGATTTACCTCTTTGTACTCTTGTTGTGTTCTCTATCTAGCCCAACAGGTATCTCCACTATGCGCCAGGGAACTGCGTTGCAGAGAGGTGGTGCAGGCTGTGCCCCCTTTTACACCTTTCTGCAATGGCGCTTACTGGACGTACCTAGTGGGCTAATTTGCCCATAGGGACCCTCAGGATTCAAGGGGACTTAATCTCCCAACTTAAAACAGCCACAGGACATGTTTACACAGTGGCGAAGTGAGAGGACGGGGCCTGAGGTGGCGTGTGCAAACACGCCCTATGGTGCGTTTGAAGTTGAGGATATAATTTCCCTTCAATCCTGAGGGCTCCGGGGTGCCAACTAGCCCACCAGGTGCTTCCAGTATGCATCAGTGTGCTGCGTTGCAGAGAGGTGGTCTAGGCCGTGCCCCTTTTTACACCTCTCTGCAACGCAGCTTTGTGGAGCTTACTGGAGGCACCTAGTGGGCTAGTTGGACCCTAGGGTCCCTCAGGATTCAAAGGGACTTAATCTCCCAACTTAAAACGGCCACAGGGCGTGTTTACACAGTGGTGAAGGGATGGAACGGGGCCTGAGGTGACTTGTGCAAACAAGCCCTGTGGCGCGTTTTAAGAGGTAGTTTTAATCCCCCTGCCCAATTATATACTAGGAGGTCATGCTAATCACAGGGAGACCCCAACGCATAGTGTTCCCTAGTGTATGTAGGTGTTTTCACTGTATTCTAAGTGTCTTTTAACATAGCACTGGCTCTAGGACTGGTTAGTCCGAGTCCGTTACCACCAGTACCCGTCTGAAAAGTTGAGGGTAGAGGATGATTTTGCAACAAGGCTTCTTTCTGCACGTTTTCTTTCTTCCTTCACCTTTCTTCCTATTTGTAGACTTCTGTTGCTTCTATCTGCATTTCTTTTTTTTCTTTCTGTGCATTTTTTCTTCTTTCTTCACATGTCCTATCTCTGTAGGCATAGTTAGAAATTAGCATTTAAAAAACCTTTGAAATTCACTGAAAAAAACATAGGTTTCAGGCACGTTATAGTTAGGAATTAGCATTTTTTTTAAACTTAGATATTCACTGAAAAAAACCATAGGTTTCAGGGGCGTTATAGTTAGCTGGACATTTCACTCGTACAAAACCATTGAAATTCCTCCGTTATAGTTAGTAGAGCTAACTATAACTCGCGCTCCCGCAATGCACTGCTGATGATGTCACATTACATCACTCATGACATTTTCAGTGACTTCACTCATGACATCACTGATGACATCTCAAATGACATTACTGATGACATCATCCACGTGATAATCTGATGCACATCCTCATACCCTAATAAAGCCTTTCATACACCCACTCTAAAATACAGACGACCAATATCGAAACAATAGACACACCAATAGCAGTTAGTAGATACCCGCTTAGTGATCCATAAGTGTACACACATATCCACCCACTAACCCATACATTCACTCATACGCGCAGTCATTCATCAATACAGCCACTGTATTGATGAATTTCTCTGGTTTTCTACGAGTGAAATATCCAACTAACTAGAACGTCCCTGAAACCTATGGTTTTTTCAGTGAATTTCTAAGGTTTTTTAAATGCTAATTTACAACTATAACATCCTAAAACCTATGTTTTTTCAGTTCATTTTTAAGGTTTTGAAATGCTAATTTCTAACTATAACATAGCAGTCGCGTTTGCAGAGTGGTGTAGAAAGGTGAGTGTGGCCTCCGAACACCTCTTAGCAATCCCACTGTGTGGGATTTACTGGAGGTAACAGGAGGAGTAGTTAGCCCCCAACGTCAACCTTGGGGGCCAACTACTGAATCGCGATGTCCCTTCCCCTGCTCCCTGTAACTTTTAGATACTGTCATAAGCCATCCCTTTAGCCTAAGTTTTCCTGATCTCTATCGTAGTTGTATGAAAGACTCAGTATCGTCTTATATTATCGCTTAACTGATTGTTTATTGATATTTTATCAGCACATGACTGCTATCCGAGCATGCTACTGAATTTTATACTGCACCCAATATTATGTTGCGTCACCCTCGTGCTATCTTCACCCCTTGTTTCTGTGAAGCGCTCCGATATCTGTAAAGATCTTGTTTGCGCTATATAAAACTCTGAATAAAATAAAAACTACCCCTCCTATTATCTACAGTAGGTCCCACACAGTACGATTGCTAACTTCTCATATCAGGCCACGCCCTCTTTCTTCACCACTCTGCAGACACAACCCCTGGCGCATTCTGGGTTGGGGGATTAACTCCCCTTGAATCCTGATGGGCCCCTGGGGCCAACTAGTCCACCAGGTACCTCCAGTAATTCCCACACAGCTGGATTGCTGAGAGTGGTCTGAGGCCACACCCCTTTTTTACACCACTCTGCAAACGCGCCTCCTGGCGCACTGCTGCTCGGGGGCTTTATTTCTCCTGTTTCCTGCTCTCGCGTCCAAAAACCAAAGCAGAGTTTGCAATGACAGGGCGGGAGGATGTCATTGCATAAAGACATAAAGACTGAATACGCCATGTAGTTAGCTTGGGTCAGTTTAGGAGTCCTAAAGTTAGGAGTCCTAACGTTACTACTCCTAAACTGAGAAAAATCTTAACTTTAAGACTTTCGGTATTCACAGAAGGCATTTAGGAGTCCTAAAGTTAGGAGTCCTAACTTCTGTGAATATCGAAATAAGTAAGTGCCTTCTGTGAATACCAAAATGAGTAAGTGCCTTCTGTGAATACCAAAATGGCAGTAAGTTTAGGATTTTGTCTTAAGTTAGTTCTGTGAATCGGGCCCTGGGTTACATGACTCGGTGTAGTTGGCAGTTAAACTTTGTGTATTCCTCCTAGACACCCACACATAATAGGGAGTTAAGGTGTGCCTCGATGGGCCATTACTTGCGGAAGGGAGGGAGGATCTTGGTAAACTCCACCTACGTACATGAACTCACACTCTGTAATATGCGATTTATCACAAGAAAATATGGGGACGGGCGGTCAGTCATGAGAGACAAAGCCTTTAGTTGGCCATGTTGTCCCTCCCCAATCTTGACAGTGGTAATAAATATCACACTAAGTTCTATGTATCTGCAGATCTAGTTTCATGTGGATATTTTTTAATTTCTTATTGGTGTTTTTTTTAAGTTAAAAAAAGACAGTTAAACAAAATTAGAATGCAAGAGGTTAATATGTCTAGTTAGGTAAAATCACATTGAAGGATGCATGATGCCCACAAAAAGAATTGTTTTTTTGTATAAAATCATTGTATTATCCAGTCTTGTTTTTTCATGTCAATTTCTCTATACTGTGGTAATATCATGGAATTGGACATTTACACTGCAGTGAGCGGCAATGTCCATTTATTAGTACAGTGACCTAATAACATGTTATAAGGCACAGTTGTTTTCGCTGCCATTGTCATTTAGCGTCTCTTCCCTGCCCTGCACGCCTCACCATTTTTTATCAGTTTAACTAAGGAAACCGCAAGCAAAAATGTCAGAGTAAAATAACATTTTTTTTTTTAAACTTCATGAGTGAATATTTCTTGTCATCTGTATGTGCAAAAAGACCCGGTAGCAAGATGATTAAACTAATAATATAATCAATGAAATGCATAGTTAAAAACTGAAAATGTATTAGTAAAACAGGAGTGCTGATAAATGAGGCTATTATATTGAATATTAGATAATGCGTTGAGGACTTAAACGGTATGAGCACCTTTGCTGTGTGTTCTTCCATTCGTCTAAAACAGACGTCCGATGAAGCATACGGTAAAAGAATGAACACACGTGCAGTTGAGCTCTTCTCTCATCGAGTGATTGCGACATGGTGTGCAGATGCTCGGTTAGGAGGAGGTTAGGTTACTGAGGTGTAATGTGATGGCCAAAGAGAATCCATTACAAAGGAAAACATATGGAGGAAGACATAATAGTAAATAAGAAATGTCCGGGAGGGAACACAAAGCTAGAGAATTTCGGTAAACCAGGAAGTAGAGCATCAAAATGGTCACATAAAACAAGCATTGGAAAAGTCAATAGGTCTCACCTTTTCACTTCCAATGTAGACCTACTGGCTTTGTCAAAGCTTTTTTTCGATGTTGTTTAGCTTAAGCAAAAAAAAATCCCTTTTGGCTGATATTCTACAGCATTGGCTCAAAAAAAGGAAAAAAGTGTGCTGTGTATCCGCACATACGGCATCAATCCTGCGTGAGCATACTTAACTCCTGCACGCGCAGATGTCACAAAACTAGCACAGCCTACCGTGAGGACATATGCATTTACATACATCATCAGGGGTAAAGGCACAGACACATGACTCGCTCATCATTTTGTTAATATCTTTTACTTGCTGTTCCAAGATGGAGGACACACATCTTGCAGTGATAAAACATTTAAAGCAAATTATATTGCTAGAAAAAGTACTACAATCAAAAGGATTGGTAAATAAGTTATGTGCCATGAGAGGTACAAACAGCGGTAAAAGACAAAAAGCCATTTACTAAGAGGCAGGCAAATAAGATTGACAAGAAAGCTAACCAATGTTGAGTAATGGGCTGGCCAAAATCCAACTGTAGGTATAGGTGTTGCTCACAATAGGTATTCCGGAGCACACAGCTTTTAGCTGTCTGCAGGCCAGACCTAACAAATGAAACTAGCATTGGTAAGGCAAAACTTTTGGCTTTTGAATATTAAAAATATGTTAATAAGCTAGAGAAAAATGCAGATGAGGTTAGCTTCTTTCGCCCAACCAACAAACAATGCACTCCGGCACTGGTGGGGTGTGTTTTGTACTTTGCTGCTGCCCTTGAGGAACCTGTGTTGTGCGTAGAGGAAGCGTGCTGAAAACCTTTTTACTGTCACAGGAATTCAAAATACTTTGCAATGCTTGGTGAGGTTCTCACTTGGATAGTTGCCACTAGCTTTATCTTTGGCTTCCTGCCTATCTGAAATCCATCTGAAGTTAATCAGAATTCAGCAGCCCTTATATAGATATGTAAGATCTATATCACACCCGGGTACTTGGCTACGGTGCGTTGCGGAATGGCTGCATGGTGAAGGAGCTTCATAGACCAGGCTCAGCAATCTGGCTACTACTATCCGATATGCGTGACGGCACCAGCTAAAAATCACTGCTCCGAAAGCTGACACTGTCGGGCACACCCGGCCGGAATCTCACCGCCCGTTAATGGCAGGAACCGGCAGAAATGGACGCTGGTGAACTGAGGGGATCCTGTAGAAAATGGCTGCCGCGTTGTGAAATACATGCAAACATCGAATGGTCGTGAAGGGTGGGAGAGGCGATACACCAGCCGACTGCTATGAGTGCGACTTCCACATGAACTGGATCATGCTGAGATAGCCGGTGTCGGACCGATCAACGACCTAGAACAGAGAGAGTGGCTGATCAATTGGCAGGCACTGCTGAAAGTAAAGCAGAAGTGTGCTGGGAGCTTGCGAGCTGCAGTGCTGAGGCGAATTAAAGGCTGCACGGGTGAACCTGAGCAAGTTGACGAGGCAGCCCTTCCCGAAGACTGCTGAGACGAGGTGAGTGAGACTGGGGCTACTCGCTGGGCTGGGGCTGCGCGGACCTGCGGGGCGGGGCCTAGGCAGTCTTGGGCACTAGTGCTCGTGGGGCATGGCTTTGGTTGCGCGGGCCGTCTGGCTCCAGCTGAGCTCCAGGGCCACGTCCGCTCTCCTCCCACAGGGGAGAACAGACTCCGGTGCGGAGGGGGAGGGGCTGTGGGCGTCTGGCTCCCGTGGTGTATTTACACGGTGGGAAGCTGCGGCGGAATGCGGGCTGCTCGGTCTCCCGTCCTGGGCTGGAGGGTCGCACTGGTCCCCTAATGTTGCAACCCAGAGGGGCATGAGGCTGGTGTGATACCGGACTCTGCCTTGATTCAATAGCTCAGCATCAAATATAATATTTACAATGCACTCCCTGACACGGTCTTCAACCCCGAATTGATTATTGGGGATAATGGTGATTAACGGTCAGGAGAGCTCAAGGTTGTGCGGTATCGTGTCTAGACTGGCCCAGCGCTGCAGTAGAATGACAAAAAAACAATCCCAGGCAAAACAATATTCAACAATGCAATGAGGACCAGCAAATTATAAATGACACTGTACTAGAACAGATTTTGTATAAAAACAAACAGATTTTTTAATGAATACAAAATAATTTAAAAAAAGCGATATATATGTATTTTGATCGCAATTTACAATATAACACAAATGCATAAAATACTATTTAAAAAGATGGTGAAGGTGAGGTAGTGACGGTTTCTTCAATGCGTTTTCGACACGAAGTGTCTTCATCAGGAAAGTACCATCATATATTTAATCTAAGAGAATAAAAATACAGAACAGCAAAGTCAGGTTCTAATGGATCCTTGGAATATTTTTATGAATAATGTGGCGATCACAACAGATAAGATTATTTGCACTGAAGCGCTAATTAGGGACATGTGCTTCTACAAGATTGTCAGACAATTCACCTCTTGAGTTTAAAGAAATAACTGGGGCGCTGGCAGGTTGCTTCATCTACAACCGAGTCGTGACAGTATTACGGTGGTGCTCCAAAACCGTTAATGTTATCAAAAAAATGGTATCACGGGAAATCCCGCTGTGAGACGGACTAAGCAAACAATGAAATCTGCAGCGCTCCGGCTTTCGTGTTGATGAGCACGTAAATACTAGGTTAGGCCAAAGCGACCTTTGAATCTTGTAACTGATGCCATTAAAGCGGAGGCTGTTTCAATATAGATCGCGTTCGCCACAATAATGGCTGGTTCAGAGCGTATCTTCAAGGGGCGGTACTAGCCTCCTAGGAACTTCAGTGGTCTGATCGGTGCCGGTCTGTAATTGGATATTGGGGATAACTGTGATTAACGGTCAGGAGAGCTCAAGGTTGTGCGGTAGAGCTGCTGTCGGCTCAAGCTGTGATATCGTGTCTAGACTGGCCCAGCGCTGCAGTAGACCAGAGGAGAGGGTCCTTAGGCCTAATGCACAGATTGATCTCCTGGTGTTACATTGGAGTCTACTGCTGTGAGAGTCTGCCACTGCGTGAGTGTAAAACTTTTTTTTAAAAACCAAACAAATAAAAAATAAAATAGAATATTGCACAATTTGAGGTGAATATACACAGTTCCCCTTGAGTGGGCTCATAACCAAGGAGCCAGAGCTGGGATCGGTCACAGTGGTCAGAACTAAAGAAGTGGAGACCTAATATACGAACAAAGCAAGGCTATTGGCGCAAGTGCTACCGCTGTATCATGGGAAGGACGGATCCCAAACGACCGAAAATCCCATTCGAAAGTAAACGTAACACACGCACAATGGATTCCATGTCGGAGCAAGGTGCGGCGCACGGTCCACCAGAGAATTCGGATAATCCGGAGGAAGACATGCGATCTATACTACTGGAGGTTTGGTCCGGACTGAAAACTATTGGCAATAAGATTGATGCACTCACATCTCGATTGGACGCAGTAAAGTAAAAGGTAGACATGTATGAAACCCAACTAGATGTACTTGAGAACAGGTTATCTGATACCCAAGACTCGCAAGCTGAATCTAGGACACAGATACTACACATGGCGAAAGTGCTGGAGGTAATAAGAGCGAAAAATGAAGTTTTGGAAGCGCCTTCACAGACGGAACAACCTTCGTATAATTACCATTCCTGAATCGACAGCCATTCGCATGGACCCACCCGAAACCGGGGGCGCTGCTGCGCCCGATCATTGCGCACCTCCTAAATTACGCAGACAGGGATGCTATTCTTCGAGAGGCCAGAGCCCAGAGTCCCATTAACCACAAGGGAAATAATCTGTCTTTCTTTCTGGACTACACTCCAACAGTGCAAGCCGCCTGCAGGGAGTTTGTGCCAGAGAAAAAGCTGTTGCAGTCTGCCTCCATCTCTTATGTAATGTTGTACCCCGCCAAATTGAGAATAACACACGATGGGCAATCAAATTTTTTTACAGACTCTAAGTCAGCTTTGAAGTTTAAGAAACACATCTGCCCTAGTAGGTCTCTTCAAGTCACCTCGAAAAGCCCCATGATGTCAATGGACCCTGTTAACACAGATCAGTAGCTGATAGTATTTCTTAACCAGAGGACTGACTGCTACTGAGGCTGCACCGATGGACATATTGGAAAACGCTCGGGTTTAGATGCTGGACTGAAAGTAGGGTGTGTAGAGTGTAGAGAGTAAACAATATAATTATGTTAGTTGCAGGGGGCTTTTGGTAATGTTCCTCTTCCATAATGGCAGAGCTCAGTTGTGTTCTCCGTTACAGCAGCCTGGCCACCCCGCCATCCGGAGGGTGTTTGACGCCGTTCCTTCTCCCCCGGAGGGTGAACCCCTATTTGTTAGGCCTCTTTGAGGAGAACGGTGAAAATGGTTGGGAGGGTGGAGGGCTTAGATTCTCGACCTAATTGGGAGGTTGTAGTGGGAGGGGGGTTTGCAGGGCTTAATTTGATTGTTTTATTATTTAGAGATTTTATTTCAGATGATTGAGCCTTGGGATTGTGCTGACACCAAAATTAGGGTATCTTTCCTGAAATGTACAACAATTGCCAGTTAAATGGTCCAGATGCAATAACCGCTGCTAGAAAGGGTTATGGGTGAAACACAGGCTGATAACGTGGAACATTAGAGGGATGAACTCTCCCCAAAAAATACACCAAGTATTCGCTTATCTAAATCGTCATGGCACTCACATTGCACTACTGCAAGAAACACCCCTGACCAAGTTTGCAGAACGTAGCATTGCACTTCAATGGGCTGGCTTCAAGATAGCCTTGTCATACGCCTCTTACGCAAGAGGGGTAATTATCTTAATTAAAAAAGGAGTGGCGTTTCCACCGCTACGGTCACACATAGGATGATGAGGGACACTGTGCAATGGTGCAGGGTAAATTGGGGAACTCTGTTATCACCATAGTAAATATCTATGGCCCAATAGCAGATGAGCCAGAAGGCTTCTTGAAAATATATAACATACTGAGGGAATGGCCTGAAGCTGACACCAAATGGGGGGGGGGGAGGAGACCTCAACGCCTGTTTGAACCCTGACCTTGATAAATCTAACCCACAGAGCAACCACACACCAAGGGTGGCCCGAAGTGTTAATAATGCTATAATGGAATTTGGGCTAGTGGATGTCTGTAGATTGCGGAATGGCACTGCCAAAGAAGGCACACATGCTACTCCAGCGTATAACATCTGGTCTAGGCTGGATTATTGGCTTCTTAGTGAGGGTGCAGCCGAATTGTTACTGCAGTTGCTAATTTTCCACGTACCTTGTCCGACTATAACCCAGTTATACTGGATCTTAAAATTCCAATGTCAATGCATCGTCCCTTTACATGGCGATTATGGCCTGAGGCATTGCTGGAACCACTTTACAATAACACTATTCGCACAGCAATAGAACAATACTTTGAGACTAACAAGGGCACTGTGGATAGGGCTGCTACATTATGGGAAGCCTTTAAGGTGACGATCCGGGAGGTATGCATTAATACAACTGCTGGTATCTTGAAAGATCTTAGAGCCCAACTTGCCAAAATAGGGACCACGCTTATGACCCTAGAACGTAACTATATCGGAACTCCATCTTCGGACATCCTTTCCCGCATACATGAATTAATTTTGGAAAATGACACCGTGGTAGAGTCGGAAATTTGCTATATTTCACGCAGGAATGTAGCACTTAAATATGGAGAGGGTGGTAGACTGGGTCGTAATCTTGCTAACAAAATTAAAGTTAGAACAATGCATCAGCACATAGATAAGATAACAGACCCTCAGGGAAAGGAGCACATCAATCCGCTGGATATAGTGGATCCGTTTTGAGATTATTATGCAAAACTATATACCTCTAATGGGGGGGCTCCAGACTCTGTGATGGAGGAATATTTAGATGACATAGCCTGTACCTGGTTGGCGGATGATCACCGGGAATATTTTAGTCAACCCATAGACGAGGCGGATATAAAAGCGGCGATCAGCGCTCTACCGAATGCAACAGCACCTGGGCCTGACTGCCTCATCATTGAGTTTTATAAAACTTATGATCTACTTGCTCCCTACCTATTAGAAATGTATGCTGAGGCGCATGAAACTGGAGTCCTGCCTCCATCACTTCGCCAGGCACTTATTATTACGCTGCTTAAAAAAGAAAAACCCTCTGACTTATGGGACTCCTATACCGGCCACTCTCATTGATTAATATTGATGCGAAAATTCTCGCCAAAATCCTTGCCACCAAACTCCACCCCTGATGTCATGCCTGGTTCTGCCGGACCAATCAGGCTTCATACCTGAGCGGTCAACATCGCACAATCTAAGGACCATCTTTGCAATGATGCATGTTCTGGAACCGAGCTTACATGCGGCAGTGGTTATGCTCGATGCGGCTAAAGCTTTCGATTCCATCGAATGGAAGTATATGTTTTACATTCTGCAGCGCATGGGGCTACCGCTAGTCTTTATAAAATGGGTTTCTACTCTACACTGACCCATCGGCAAGGGTACGGGTGGGAGACTTGACGTCTGAACCATTCTCTATCAAACGTGGTACCCAGCAGGGTTGCCCTCTGTCGCCACTACTGTTTGCTCTGGCAATCGAGCCCCTGGCGTGTGTGATACAGCAAAGGCACAGAGAAACTGCACTAACATTTAAATTTTCACCCAGTCTGCATATCTTTTTATGCAGATCTGAACCATTCTCTATCAAACGTGGTACCCAGCAGGGTTGCCCTCTGTCGCCACTACTGTTTGCTCTGGCAATCGAGCCCCTGGCGTGTGTGATACAGCAAAGGCACAGAGAAACTGCACTAAACTTTAATTTTCACCCAGTCTGCATATCTTTTTATGCAGATGACGTGGTGCTCTTTGTCAGGGAACCCTCTCATTATCTGACACAGATATTGCGAGAATACATTGGGTTCGGTCTGATATCTGGTCTAAGTATTAATTGGGATAAGTCCATTATTATTCCTCTGACGGAAACCACGCCTCCACCAGTTATGGAATATCTGCTGGTTTGGACCACAGACCCGGTCAAATACCTTGGGATCTGGCTTCACCGTGACCCAGAGGTTGTTATACGGGAAAACTATGGGCGTGCATGTAGCTCCTTAGACCAACACGTCGACAAATGGTTAGTTATGCCACTGTCCCTGGCTGACCGCATTGCACTCACAAAAATGGTGGTGTTGCCGCGCTTTTTATACTTGTTCTCTAATATTCCGATCCCCTTGACAAGAGGGTTTTTCAATACTCTACGAACAACATTGCTTCGGCTGGTCTGGGGGGTGGACAGGCTTGGGTGAGTTGGGCTACCCTTACGTTGGACTACGACAAGGGGGTTTCAGTGCTCCAGACCTATATATTTATTATTTAAGTGCTCAAGCACAATATGCATATTTTTGTTTTAATTCACATGCATATACCCCACATGTTGCAGTGGTGGATGGTGATGCCTCCCCCATTCTGCTGCACAGTTTAATCACCCACGCGAAGCATGGAATCCCGAAAACGTAAATAAACACAATAGACACCACAGTAGCAGCGTGGCAGGCGATAGAACAGCTAGCCAACAAATTACCAGTATACGCCCAGGCGATGCCCTTGAAACAATACGCGGCCCTGTCAGTGACACAAGAGGCAGGGGCGATGCGCCTGCTTAAGGAGGCAGGCATGCAGACAATGCAAGAATTATATCCGGGAGGGACATTTCACACTTCTGAGTCTCTGCAGTACATCACTAACCCTACGCTGCTGTTTCAGTTTGCGCTTCATAGGCTAAGACACGCTATTAAGTCACACTATGATACCTACCCAATTGAACCTCCCACGCGCACTCTTTATAATTAGTGTTAACCACCCCCACCAAGAAAAAATTAATCACTAAACTGTATAGGGCAATCTGGGCTAAGAAAACTAATGGACCAGATAGGAGCCTAGAGCACTGGAATGATAAGCTGACCCCCCCTCCCCCACCCCTGGTGTCCCTGGCAGACCGGGAACATGTGTGCAACCTAGCGGGTAAACTCACTCCAAATGGAAATTTACGCATCATACATTTGAAATATTTACATCAGATATATTACACGCCACTACGACTGTACCGCTATGGATTGCCTGACTCTAGTAGGTGTAAGAGATGCGGTCAGTTGGAAGCACATATTTTGCACCTTGCGTGGGACTGCAGAGAAGTGGCAAACTACAGGAGCCATCTGGTGCGGGATATAAAAAATGTCTGGGTTGGATGTACAATGTACACCTTTGGTGTGTTTGCTGTGTTGTGTCCCGCATGTGAAAGAGAGCATAGGTAAAGGTATACGTATATCGTTGCTGATGGCTAAACGCAGGGTCACCATGACATGGGAAAGGAAATGATCACCGAAAGTCGAACATTGGATTAAAGATCTGGTATACTGCAAAGATAATCTGGAACTGTATGCAGAGGAGTTACCAACGTCATCTAGACCCAAAGACATATGGGAGCCACTGCGGCTGTTTCTCCATCAGAAGGCCATAGCAGAATCGCAGAATGAAGTGGGTTAGATGCGATATGGAAATGCGATATGGAAAAATACTCTGGCACTGTGAATGTATACCGAGAGTAAGAGAATGTTATGTAACTATATCCCCCAAGGTGATTGGACAATCATAATTTGTTTATGCTGTTGTTTTCCTTTTCTTTTGTTTGTCATGATTTGTTTTTGGGAGGGTTAATATGACAGCTACCTTGCATGGTAGTGCTGTTGACTATATTTTGAAATGCAATAAAGAGAGTTAAAAAAAAGAAATCACACACACACCTACACTCCTACACACCTACACACCTACACTCCTACACACCTACACACCTACACACCTACACACACCTACACACACCTACACACCTACACACCTACACACACACACACACACACACACACCTAAACACACACACACACACCTAAACACACACACACACACATAAACACACACACCTAAACACACACACCTAAACACACACACCTAAACACACACACCTAAACACACACCTAAACACACACCTAAACACACACCTAAACACACACCTAAACACACACCTAAACACACACCTAAACACACACACACCCTCTCTGTAAATGTGGGCACTTACGTCCTTGTAGAGGAGACATGTGCACCACTCACACAAATCAGCAAATGACATGGTCCTCGGAACCGAGAAGAAGTGGCAGACATTTGTAGCTCATTTCTATTTGATTCTACTTATGGTCTGGTTGCACGTTTCATTAAAAAAGGGTAAGACATTGGTTTCTTGGTGGAGCTTTCTTTAACTTTGTGATTCAGCACACAAAATTACACTTCTTATTTTGAGAACTAGAAAACCCAAAACATCCATCATCTGCCTAATAACCTTCAAGTCAATTGGCTGAGCTCTAGAACCTCATGTGGTCTTCTTGACTCAAGTTTAGCATTCAGTAGTGCTGACGGAACATTGATTAAAACATCTTTTTATTCTGGTGTTTGCCAGCACCTTTTCATATTACTAAAATTATACACATAATAACCTTATCAAAGCTTTCCACCAGCCCTCTTCATCTATTGCTCTGTTGTCATTCTCGTTTTCACTGGGAATGCATAAGCATGGGGCAAAAGGCTGTGTTAACTTCACTGTGAGTGGCCTCATTTTGCTCTTTTACAAAGAGCCCTTCCATGCACAAAGTAGTTCTATTAAGTGTTGAGGACTACTATAACCATTTGTGCTTTTTGAGATCAAAAAATACTTACAATTTTAGGCAATATATATACATATGCAGAAACAACTCCGAACAACCTCCTGGCCACACAGACAGGCGAAGAAGGAGACGGACCACAGGATCTGGCTAGGTGATGTTATTTATCCAGGTGATATCAGCAATGACGCGTTTCGGGCCTGCGAGCCCTTGTTCACATTATATATATATACATAGATGTATATGTATATATATATATATATATATATATATATATATATATATATATATATATATATATTTATACAATAAACTTTACAGAAACAACATTACAAAACTAATGTAAGTAACCAAAAAAAGTCCACTCGTCCTAGAAGTAACGGTCCCACCGTAGGTCTTAATAATAGTTCAAGGAAAACAATGAGCTTTCTTAAAATAACCCTCACCCACCCAGATATCCCATGGTGGGCATGCTTCATCATATCAAGGAGAAAAGGAAATACCTGCCTATGGACATGCAAGGTGGCCTCGGAAGAGGTCCAAATATATTTGCACTGGCCTCAAGCCACACTAGCAGTTCAATCAACAGTATTTAGCAACATATCAAGATAAATTGTGTATTTTATTATTTATTTAATTGTTTATCAAAACAGTACTTTTTCAATTTGTACATTTCATAAAAACAGCTAAGTTACATAGAATTCATAATAAAGACAATAACGCGACAGTGCATATGGTTCTTAGAACAGGAAATAACATGACGTCAATTTAAAAACCAATGTGTTCTCACCAAGGCCCACACAAGCAACCACAAGCTAATATCCCCAGACATACGCATACATACTTCTCACATCCAGATAAATACTGCAATCACATTCACAAGTCACTAGTCACTCCGCAATAAAGTTCTAATCGGTGATCGATGGGGATAGTTAGAATATTCTCCCAGATCATTCGGTTGGTTCTCAGATGGTAAAGCTACCAACGCGCGTTTCAGTGTGAGACCCCAGCCGGGGTTACACCTTCATCGGGGCAGGAGTGGACTGGAGGGCACACGGTGTAGCAAAATCTTGTTTTTTCGGACAGCAGTTCAACATTTAAAGGAGGTCTCTGCAAAGGATCATCGCGCTAGAGGAGATAAACATTTGTATCCAGTAACGGGCGTGGGGTGCTCCGCATCAGAGCTTTCCTATGGATTCAACATGAGGGCAGATTTCAGGCTTGCAGAATAATTTAGGAGTTTGAAGAGAAGGTTTCTGGCCGGGGGCAGAAGGGGATAGATCACCGGCGCTCCAGGGACGGAGTCTCGACAGGTATTCGCATTTCCTCTCCGTGGCAAGCGTTCGTGTAGGTCAGGCAATGGCCGGAAAGCTTGCATCATCATGCAGGACCAGGCGTGCTACAACCAACTGAGACGTGGGAGCACTTTGTAGGGTTTTGACTATTAGGTGATTAGGTGATTGGTGATATGAGAGTGGAAGGATCAAGTAGGTAGGTTGTGTTAAAAAAAATACCTGGCTACGTGGACTCTAAACTTTGTTAACCTCTTCGAGGCTCATGACGAGCTCAGCTCGCCATGAGCCGTAGAACGCTCGCATGCGGGGATAATTCCCCTGCTGTGCTGAGCGTTCCACGGCAGGTAATGCACCTGTGACGAGCTGAGCTCGTCATGAGCACAGGAGCACCGTGCCCCATGACGAGCTCAGCTCGTCATGAGCATGGGGGCGCTGTGCGCGCGCCCCTCCCCCAGCACAGCGGGGGATTAACCCCCGCAGCGAAGGGGTTAAATCCTGAGACTTACACTGTAATCTCCATGAGACAGACACCCATTACAGTGCAAGTCTTCACTTCCCCTCCTTTCTAATAATACCAGCTACAGGATTTAATAAAGTTTAGACTCCACATAGCCAGGTATTTTTCCCACGTCTCCGTTGGTTGTAGCACGCCCCGTAGCAGGGCAGGAAGAACCCGATGATGAAGCATGCCACCATGGGACCTCTTGAGGGTGAGGGATATTTTGAGAACTTTCATTGTTTTCCTTGAACTATTATTAAGACCTACGGTGTGACCGTTACTTCTGGGACGAGTGGACTCTTTTTTTTGGTTAGTCACAGATGTGCAACATCGTTTCAATAATTGGGCCATCTGCGAGAACTACTCCAGAGACAAGCTGCTGGATGTGACCGCGTAAAACCTGTGACCCTGCCACCCAGTATCCGTGCCCTAGTGCAGCAGTGCAACTGAGCATATGTTCAGAACTGGAGGGTTTCTATTTGTTTATCCATAGTTCAGGCTGAGCAACAGCCTTTTAATATGAATGAAGTAGTGTAAGCTTAGCAGGTTTTCACAAAAGTGTGGTCTGTATGCAGATACCTCATTGAGCCTGATCTACGGTGTATTAAGGTGGCTCTTGATGGAGCAAACTGCTGCATAGTCCTGATTCAGCTCATGGGCTTTGGACACATGTATGGTAGTGAACTAGAGGTTGCTCACTAGTAACCTAATATAGACTGCTAGGCTAGAGAGATTGTACACAAATGATAGCTCTTCATTTAAATGACTTCATTTAACTTGCAAAAAAAAACACACTTCAGGCAAGCCTAAAAATCTAACAAACAAAATTATGTGCGATAATTGTAGCTCCAATGGACCAAATCTTATGCCTTCAATCCATTTGGGGCAAAAATGCTAAACAAAAAGAAAATGGACGGAATGTTGAACATTGTCAAACATGCACCCCCAGTCACAGATCTGGGTTCAATCCATTGTTATTTTGCTCGCCACTCCATTCCAGTTGGGACCCAGCCATATGCAAATCCGCCTTGGCCCTGCTCCCCATGGAAATAGTCCAGCCCGAACTGCCAGGCCAGGTCCTCCCTGGTCTGGAAAACAAGCATCCTAGGACCGGTTTGAGGGTATCACCCCTCATCAGCCAGGATAGCTTGAAACCGGTGGCATAGCGAGCAAGGGAACCAAGTCTGGGCATACCTTCCCACTTAGGTTGGTAATGCAAACGAAAAGATGATGGACAAAATGCTGAACATTATCAAACATTCACCCCCAATCACAGATCTGAGTTCCATCCATCTTTATTTTGCTTGCCACGCCATTCCACTTTGGAACCAGTCATATGCGAATTAGCTCCAATGCCACGATGCTTGTGTCTGGTCCAGGGAAGACCTGGCTTAGCAGTTCTGGCTGGACTGCTCACATGAGGAAAAAGACTGATTTTATATGCCTGGGTCTGAACTGGTGTGGCGAAGTGAGCAAAAGAACGATGATGGATTCAACCCAGATCTGTTAGTGGCTTGGGGTGTGTGTGTCTGTAAAATGTCAGCGCCCCCTCCATCAGCTTATTGTGTATGCCCAATCCAGTTGGAGCATGTAATTCTGAAATCCATAGATTCGGAGCACACGTATGCAATTTTTTCCTTAGTACAAGTAAGTGAAAACACGTCATCAGTACTGTTACTTAAAACTAATGGACAGACGGCAGGATATTCTCATGGGAAAGAATATGTAAAGTCCCTGAAGGCTAGATTTAATAGACACAAACAAGCGCTGATTTCACAACTTTCTATAATTTACGCTAAAATGAGGAAATGCTTACTATACAGTGCAAAAAATGTGCAATTTTAGAACACTTCATAAAATGGCTTCTGTGCATTGAAAATGCACAAAACGTAGCAGACATACCAGAAGTTATCTGCTCTTCTGGTTAACCTAAAAGCGATGTTGTAGTTCAGGTATGAAATGTATCATACAAGTTCACACATGCGTAAGCATCCATAAAGTAATGGTATTAAGGCACAGAAGAATTCTGCTTTCTCAGCCTTTATCCCTTAAAACAAAAGGTAAGTGTGATGCACACAAATCTTAAACAGCCGATCCATAACACGGGTTCCTCTGACTGATCGAAAGTCATACCACTACACATACGGAACATTTATCCACTCCCTAGTTAGTTGTGACCACCTCAGTGCCGCAAGCTGCATCTTGGTCACTTGTACCCTTGAACCAAAAGAATTGTGTTGGTCAGAATCCTTTCCATCTTCATGCTCAATTTTTCCAAAGCTCTTAATAAAAAAAAACAGTTCTTTAATAACATGCTAAATAAATAGTATGGAAATTAAGACTGTAGCAGTTACAACTGTTAATACAATGAGTGAAATCCTTGACTGTGCGACCATTTGCTTGCGAGGGTGTTCCACTGCTAGTGAATGGCCACTGACGCAGTATTTAGGGAAGGCAGCATTTCATTAACAGTTGTAGACAGCAAGTTCCACATAGTACTACTGCGACTTGTTTGCACTTTTAGCCCGAGTGCCCTGAAAAAAGGTGCAAAACATGATGCATTCAAATGCAGAAATCCACTGGTGTCTCCTTCTCTGTATCACTTAATAATGTTGTTGTCCTTGTAGCACACGTGCGCCTCCAGCCAAAACATAGAAAATGGACTTAATGTTTATTCGGCTAAGTAATACACCTCCTTTTGCCCTGGAAGCACCTTACAACAAGGGAAACACGAGGGGTAGAAGCAAGATGGACAGGAAATGTGTACACTATTGGTGTGAGGAGCATGCTTATCTTCAGCCCTGTGGCCTCTGTAGAACAAACCTATATTCCTGTCGGCAGTTGTTTGAATGTTTCTTTTAAAGATGGTTTTCCAATACTCTTATTCCTTTCAGAAGTAGATAATTTCTGTATGTTAAGAACCGTCATGGGAGGATTGCAATATATTTATTTGTATGAATTTCAGAAGTTTTTTTTATCTCAATTGATTTTATTTTAAGTTGTTCCTCTGCGACTATAAATCTGGGTCACTGCAGCAATTTCCTAATGATGTTTATGTTCACAGGTACCAGAGACCACATACTGAAAACAAGTAAGGAGGGACGCATAATGCAAAAAGTGAGCATTACAGATGATCTGAAAGACATGGGCAGTCCCTTACGTTTCTTGCAGCTCTTCCCAGAGGTATTGTTTACCGTTGTAACTACTCTTACTTCACTGTGGTGGGCACAACATTTGTATTACCTGTTGAGTCTGTATCTGTAAACAGTATGGTAATATATGCTATGTACACCTGTGTTTTAGAAGGAACAGCTGTGGATAGCCTCTACAGGGAGCAGCAGTAATGTCTACATTTGGGATGCAAAGGATCTCCTCAAGCCACCGAAAAGCATTCAGCTACCAGATTGTACAGAAATCAGCTGTATGATTAAAGTGAAAAGTCAGGTAAGGGAGACATAACTGAAGTATGTTCATCCTGCCTCACTTTTAATCTCTGATATTAGGTTTTCATATTCAAGGCAAAGTAAGGTTGGTCATTGACACTAAAACTTGTAGTTGATTCTACTTTTTACTCAAAAAACTCCCATGCAACTAATCATTTCGGTCTCTCGCCCAAGAACATTTCAGAATGGTTTTTGTTATCCTCAGTGGATGCACTGCATGAGTTTTTAATGTGTGTTCTGCATCTGCTGTTCCTCACCTTTTTAATTTTAGTGATTCTCTGCCAATAACTTTGCCTTTGCAATAATTTACTTTTGTTTGTACAATCATGTGTTTTTCTGTATCTTCACATCTATGATGTAGATTTTAACCAGCAATCTCATGTTTGTAGGTCGAGTGTCAGTGTCATGCGCGTATGCAAGACGTGTTGTATTCACTGTAGGAATATAATCCTGCCTGCTGCTTACCATAGGTTGACTCCTGCGTCCCTCATCTTTGCTGGCTCCTCATTGGGTGGTGCGCCCGATACATAACTTCCATTTTTCAGTCAGGAGTACCGACCAACTGCAGTTTCCTTTCGTTTAGGCATTTATGTGTCACTTTGGGGATTACTTCTTTCATGTCCGGCTCATGTTACAATGTAAATTTCCATTCTAAGTACCAAGTCTCGTTTATTTGATTACCACGGAGCCCATTTTATGGGCAGTCGCGCTCATAACTTTCTACATGGCCGACGCGCTTCTTAGTTCAGCACAATGCTTGCTTTCATGTCAGTTTAAGGCTTGTTAGTTTTGTAGCTGTTCCTTTGGTCGGAAGGGTACGGGTGTGCTGGGCATCAAAGCCTGTTGGTGTCAAACTTTTACTTGTGTTACATTCAGAAGGTAGCAGTTGATTTGCCACTTCCGGTCAGGGTTGACAGCAACACAAGAATTCGAGTGCAATGTTTGCTATGCTACTATTTATGTCCCTGGAGCTAATGCAAAAAACGCAGTTGATGGACAGAATGTAGAACAATGTCATACATTCACCCCAGTACAAAGATCTGGGCCTAAATCCATCGTTTTTTTGCACTCCACGCCACCCTGGGTTAGACACTGGCTATATGCAAATCAGCTCTGACCCTGTGCCTCATGGGAACAGTCCAGTCCGAACTACCAAGCCATGTCTTTCCCAGACCGGAATCAAGCATCCAAGGACCGGTTTCTGGCTATCAGCCTTCATCAGCCTGGATAGCTTGACTCCAGTGGTGTGGAGAGCCTGGGACTCACGTCTGAGCATACCCAGCCCACTCGGGGTGAAAATTGCAAAAAACACAGTTGATGGACAGAATGTAGAACAATGTCATACATTCACCCCAGTACAAGGATCTGGGCCTAAATCCATCGTTTTTTTGCACTCCACACCACCCTGGGTTAGACACTGGCTATATGCAAATCAGCTCTGACCCTGTGCCTCATGGGAACAGTCCAGTCCGAACTACCAAGCCATGTCTTTCCCAGACCGGAATCAAGCATCCAAGGACCGGTTTCTGGCTATCAGCCTTCATCAGCCTGGACAGCTTGACTCCAGTGGTGTGGAGAGCCTGGGACTCGCGTCTGAGCATACCCAGCCCACTCGGGGTGAAAATTGCAAAAACACAGTGTAAAGGATACAAGATGGTTCCACAGGAGCGTCAGGAGTCCGAAGATAAATCCACAGCCTTCCCCTGCGGCCTTCCGACTCTATCGAACACTGGAGATCGAGAGGCGCGCCAGGGGAAAACAGGGAAACAAAACAAGGAAAGGTTGGGGTGAAAAATGTGTGATGGTAGTCTTCAGACAGGATGTTTATCGACTTCACTTGAGTGCTTGGTAAGGAGTTGGCTGTAATACAAAGAAGTAATAACATGTATCTGAATACAGCAATATTCTACAATCACTACAACCGTGACACATATAAACCTCTCCTACCCTGTGTTTGCTTGGATTAGCTTAAATATCGCAGAATGGTTGTGGATGAACCTCTTGTAAGGAATTCTTCTGGAGCTGTAGCAAAAGAGGGTAATATCAGTAAGTACGGTGTGCCTGAAATACACGCAGTGTGATATATGATGACCAATACACTGCTCACTCTGGTGTTTGTGTAGTGCTCGAGATACACTTCTACAGATGGAACGTTCCAACTCTTGTACCAAAACACTGGATAGCTGTACTAACATCTGTGGAAACAAACATCTATTCAAATACTGCAATAAGTCCTAACATGTAACCAAATGAAAAAATGCAGCGCTACCGCGCTGTTACCGTGATTCTAGACGAGTAGAAATAGGAAATCCCCTCTGGTCCACGCAAGAATCAACTGCCAAATAAGTGGTATCCCAGGATAACAGTATACCACAGTAAAAGAGTGGACTAGGAGAGGGGGAATAAATTGTGGGAAGGGGAAGGAAGTGACACACAGAGGATCCAAAACCTAACTAACTAACTAATCAGGAGCACTAAAGTAAACCCAGCCGGGCAGCGGATAACAAGACCGGCATGCCGGGCGAAGCAACTCCAGTGAGGGAAAGGGGAGTGGTAGCCCGGCCTGTCAGCGGAGCACAAACCCGGCTGAAAGGCGGAGCAGAGGGAAAAAAGAAGCACGGAGGCTGAGCCCAGCCGGAAGGCGGGGAGAAAAATCCGACCGCCGTGCAGGGCTCCACAATGGTAGAAGACTCACGGAAGCTCCGTGAACTGAAGTCCAACAGACGAGCGTTAGCTGGAAACAACGCTCGACAAAATGCTGGAAACCAAGAAGGGAGGGAGCGAAGACCGGAGCCCGTGTAGGACAAGGGGGCCGGGAGCTCCCTAAGCGGGAAGTACGGAAGGACCAAAATACCGGAAGTCAGGAAACAAGAAAGTAGGACGGAAGCGAATCCAACGGAGCTAGACGCAAGAACGTGAAGCGTCGCTCCATGGATCGGAGAGTCTTAAATAGTGAACAATTAAAGGGACAGTGTAGGAGGAGGAGAATGCGTGAGGCATGACACACAGTTGATGGACAGAATGTAGAACAATGTCATACATTCACCCCAGTACAAGGATCTGGGCCTAAGTCCATCGTTTTTTTGCACTCCACACCACCCTGGGTTAGACACTGGCTATATGCAAATCAGCTCTGACCCTGTGCCTCATGGGAACAGTCCAGTCCCAACTACCAAGCCATGTCTTTCCCAGACCGGAATCAGCATCCAAGGACCGGTTTCTGGCTATCAGCCTTCATCAGCCTGGATAGCTTGACTCCAGTGGTGTGGAGAGCCTGGGACTCACGTCTGAGCATACCCAGCCCACTCGGGGTGAAAATTGCAAAAAACACAGTTGATGGACAGAATGTAGAACAATGTCATACATTCACCCCAGTACAAGGATCTGGGCCTAAATCCATCGTTTTTTTGCACTCCACACCACCCTGGGTTAGACACTGGCTATATGCAAATCAGCTCTGACCCTGTGCCTCATGGGAACAGTCCAGTCCCAACTACCAAGCCATTTCTTTCCCAGACCGGAATCAAGCATCCAAGGACCGGTTTCTGGCTATCAGCCTTCATCAGCCTGGATAGCTTGACTCCAGTGGTGTGGAGAGCCTGGGACTCACGTCTGAGCATACCCAGCCCACTCGGGGTGAAAATTGCAAAAAACACAGTTGATGGACAGAATGTAGAACAATGTCATACATTCACCCCAGTACAAGGATCTGGGCCTAAATCCATCGTTTTTTTGCACTCCACACCACCCTGGGTTAGACACTGGCTATATGCAAATCAGCTCTGACCCTGTGCCTCATGGGAACAGTCCAGTCCCAACTACCAAGCCATGTCTTTCCCAGACCGGAATCAGCATCCAAGGACCGGTTTCTGGCTATCAGCCTTCATCCGCCTGGATAGCTTGACTCCAGTGGTGTGGAGAGCCTGGGACTCACGTCTGAGCATACCCAGCCCACTCGGGGTGAAAATTGCAAAAAACACAGTTGATGGACAGAATGTAGAACAATGTCATACATTCACCCCAGTACAAGGATCTGGGCCTAAATCCATCGTTTTTTTGCACTCCACACCACCCTGGGTTAGACACTGGCTATATGCAAATCAGCTCTGACCCTGTGCCTCATGGGAACAGTCCAGTCCCAACTACCAAGCCATGTCTTTCCCAGACCGGAATCAAGCATCCAAGGACCGGTTTCTGGCTATCAGCCTTCATCAGCCTGGATAGCTTGACTCCAGTGGTGTGGAGAGCCTGGGACTCACGTCTGAGCATACCCAGCCCACTCGGGGTGAAAATTGCAAAAAACACAGTTGATGGACAGAATGTAGAACAATGTCATACATTCACCCCAGTACAAGGATCTGGGCCTAAATCCATCGTTTTTTTGCACTCCACACCACCTTGGGTTAGACACTGGCTATATGCAAATCAGCTCTGACCCTGTGCCTATGTCTTTTCTGCATCCTTTTTCCTGTTTCCCTAATGGGCAGATCCATTAGCGAAACTTCAGACTCACATTCACTTGTTAAGTCATCTACAATTAAGGGCTCTGATCTCGGTTGGGCTACAACTGGGGTAATAACTGGAGTTCTTGGACTTCCCTGTCGGTCCCCATACAATGGAACCACTGGTCCAATAGTAACCGGGATTGTTAAGGATTCAGGACTTGCATTTAACTGGGAAATCTTCTGAATTATTTCAGCTCTCTGCTTAGCTAGTGCCTCTCGTTCTCTGTCCTTTCGACTGAATTGTCATGTAATATTTGTGGGGTTAAAGTTGGAGCACAACTCGGGGCAGTGGGATGTGTCTCTCTGGGTCCTTCACCATAACTAGGTCTTGGATGCAAAGTACCTGTGTCTAGGGATCTTGGTTCTTCCTCATATAGAGGGTTTAGGAACGGCATTCCTGAACTGGATGGTCTTGCCTCACCTTCGTAGGGAGATCTGGGAAAAAAGTCTCTTTCGCGTGTGTATCTCGTTTCTCCACCAGCGGGTATTCTAGGATAAATATCTTGTGCATCTATGGGTCCTAAACTTTCGGTATAGGGAGGTATTTGACAATTCCCTCCTACACTTGCGGATCTGGCCTCATCTTGGGGCGGAGGTCTTCGAGAATTATCCCCTTCACTAGAAGGTCGGTGTCCTTCATTATAAGGAGGAGGACTTCTCTTAAACATGTCATCTAACAACTCATCATCCGACTCTCTAATGGGCACCCAGTGTTTGCATTTTTCTGTTCTCTTCTCTCCTGTAGGAGGACCACCCACTGGCATCATTGGAAACAGTCCTTCCACAATCATATTCTGTCTCCACTGTTTCATCTTTTTGTCACGGGTCTCTTGTTTCAGTTTTGGATAAAATTTAGTTAACCCTTTATCCATCCGGGGCTTATCCCTTTCAAAAGCTTCGATTTCCCATTCCTCTAGAGCTTCGTACTGCGTTAGTCTAGGTCTAGGATGTAAATCATTCATTCGGGTTCTCAAATTAAATAAAATTCTGCCATTGAATGTACCCTCTAACGGAAAAGCCAAAATTCCGTCATCCTTGGTGTATTCCGCCCAATTTTCTAACCATACACACGAGTGGGTACCCTTTATCAAACATCATGAACGATGCGGGAGTATTAGGCGGCGGAATGACAACACCGTCTCTGGTTTTAATTGGTTTGTCCTTTTTGAAATAATTTTTCACCTTATTTACAAGGGATATTTTCCTCTTATTTCCGTACATAATGTCGGTCTTATGCCCTTTCCACTGACCGTTCTCAAACCCTAAATATCGAGGATCAGGTCTAGTATGCGGTCTATACGAGTGCCACATACGATTTCTACTAGTGACTCTGTTTACAATTTCACTTCCAATTCAAGTGCATCTTTTATTTTTCGTGCGACCAATAAAGTGCACGGCTTCAAATAATCTCGACCAATGGGTGCGCGGCCTTTCGCGAGACAGGTTCTCAAGCTTCGGCACTCACCCCTCCTTTACAATTCCAGCTCCACTACACACCCGCTGCGTCTACCAATCCCAGCGCGGCACAGAGTGACGTCAGAGCAGCTTCGCGACTGACTCCCTCCCTCACAAGGTAACGGAAACTTAATTTCTCTCTAAAAGTGCAAGTGCTTTGTTATTTTACAAACGAATACACATTCGCCACTGTACTCAAGTGTCTAGACAGAAAAGATTTGTTTTACTGCAAGTAAACTCCTTCTGTCTACCTTTCACCCGCTACGGATAGAACTCTTCTGCCTACCCTTCACTCAAGCATTAGGGAACCTGCTACTTCTTTTGACTTATCCACTTCTTATCGGGATATATTCCAAGCCCAAAGTTTCACCAGCGAACCCTTCTGCTATCACTCAAGCCCCGACGAACCTGCTACTCCTTCCGCTGTGACCCTTACTAGGTTATATCACGATAGAAGTTTTGCCAGTAATCTCGTAGCTATCATTTATTCAAACATCCATTCAGAAAAAACCCTAGTTAGTGCTTCCAGTTCTGCCTAACCTGCACCAACTTTCCTGGAGTCAGTGACCTCAAAACAAGTGGATTCTTTTCACCACTCGCTATTCAATTCCCCGGGGATTCCCAACAACATGAAACGCTTAACTTACAAATGTGTTAATACATATATCAGTACAATAATAGGAAAAACAATTTAAAACATTTCATAATTTTTCAAAGTAAACAATTTACGTGAGTGATCAAGTCATGCAAATTGTTTTACTTCCGTAGCAGCATAAACACAACAAAAAAAACTTTTAGCAGCATCCAACTTATCTAGCTTAACTAGTCCTTCCTAACTTTAACTAGTCCCTAACCATCCTCTGCTACCAGAAAATTACTGATAGAGATCGCAGGTCACCCGGCCAATGAAATTTTCACCATACACGTACCAGGCCCATATTTTTCCAATACATCACCTATATTAATCGGGTGACCTTACTCTCTACTACCAGTAACCCTGGTTCCTACCTACTTATTTCTATTGTACCTGACTTACCAATCCACCGTTGCAGGTACCTAAGATCCACAATTGATCAGGGAGCTAGCTGTAAAAGAAAGGCAGGCAAAATACAAACCCAACTTATTTCTATTTCGCATTAAATGATCACAGACAACTGGGAAGTTTTAAAAGTTTATCTATAAATCAGGTTCGGAAATTAGCAAGTTTACAGTTAGAAAGCAATCAATAATCAAGATAACGAAAAGAACATAGCCATAGAGGAACAGTGTCAGGGCAACCATTTATGAGTCTACAAGAAAATTATAACAATGCGGTCTACTAAATAGATTTAGAACTTGAGTCACAAACTACACTTTACTGTTGGGAAAAATTACTGCAAGGTATGGATTGGAAATCCTATACATCTATAGGAGGGGAAAAATTGGAACACGCTATAGTTCTAGTATCTTAATGCAAATTTAGATTTCAAGAGAATTTATATACCACAGTTATGTTTCATAAACAGAATGGAGAGAATGTGTTCTAGAAGGTAGGGGAACATAGGAACATGCTAAGAAAAATATACTAAATGACTTATAATATTTTGCGAAAAGCATGGAAATTAACATATGCAAAGAAATGTCTTTATTTAAGCAAAGTCAGAAAAATAGAAGATGCAGTGAAGAGTTTTCGCACTATATTTACCTAGAAAGGTGTGCAGACCAACCCTGGCCACGGATCAGTCAAGGACAGGAAATACCCCAAGGAAGGACAGGCATCTATGGGACAGCAGGTGCAGATTGGACACCCCAGGACAGGACAGGAAAACCAGATTAGGATCAGGACAGGACCACCAGGACACGACCAGCACCCGCAGTTTGGAAGCAACGCCTGCGCTCCACCCTCTCTGCAGCTATCAGTCAGAACCCCGATTGGGTTAGCGAACTCCCCAGCAAAGTGCTCCGCCAGCACTTAAGGTTTAGTAAAACCTTTAAAGTCTAAGGTCAAATTCGGACAGAGTGCTCCGCAGCGCTCTGAATTCAGTCACCTATTGAGTGCGTTGGGTCAGTGACAGGTCAGCTATTCAGACAAGTCGGACAATTTCTCTAGCTGAACCTAGGCTAGATATACTGTTTTCGGGTCAGTGTACCACCCCCCAATGTTGCAAAGTGTCAGAATCCCCAATTTCGATTGGTCCACAAGTAGGATAGGCTAACACACCAATCAGAACAAACTTCTGCAAGCCTAAATTATCATTTTAGGGAACCGCCTAGCAGGTTTGGGGTTCTCACGGAAAGTTTCACAGAATACTATAGAGAATTACAAATGTAACAAGTGAAGAACATTTCTGCTCCATCCTCCTGGGTCAGAGGTGGCGTTCACAAGAGCATCTTGACTGTGGCTGCCAGCTGGCTGAGTTCCACTGTTCAAGGCTAACTTCTCCCTGGCTGCGTGACATGCGCAGAAGGGACCTTCAAAATGGTTCTCGTCTCATTCAGACCCCCCAGTTATCGCGGTACATGAAAAGTAAGCGAAAACAAATGAAAACATAGAAATAAATGAATTTACTACATATCATGATTTTGTACTTTAGGTTTCTCACTGTAAAAATATACTAGGCGATTATAAATTAGTGCAACACACAATAACACGAGAGCATCTGCGCAAGCTTCACCATGTGAGTATTTCAGACAGCCATATTAGCGGCAAATACGCATGCGCACATTCCCACCACAACTGCGACTACGTCACGTCACGTGAGTGTGACTAACGCATGCGCAGTAGTAAATTCCCAAGCGACGGCCATTTTAACACAAGGAATAATCGTATTAGTAAAACACATAAGCAAGCATCACTAAGATACATGTATACCCAAAAATAAAAGAAATTAGTAAGACATACAATTTGGATTACAGAGTTATACATAAATCGAGGTTCTTGATCTCAGCAAGTCGCGTAATGTGCGAAATCTTGCTTCATCATTCCGATGATGAATTCATTGACATATAAACAGAATCAAGAGTATTTCCAGTGCTGTACGCAGTGCACTATGTTGTGGAGACTTGTTAGAAAGTGGGATTGATTATAAAGTAACAAAACGTTTAAGACGTTATGTAATTCTGCTCACCAACGCAGTAGGATTTTAGCTAAACTATACCAGATGATAGGTGTCTGCGTGCTGATGTGTATGTGCATGAGTCACGCTGTTCTCCCTCCTTCTCAAACAAGCCCGGGAGTTGTGTGCGCGCGCGCTAAAAGGAAGCGTAATGAGCCATGACAGAGAGGAGCAAGCCCGGGAGTTGTGTGCAGGTGAGCGCGCTAAAAGGAAGCTTAATGAGCCATGACAAGAGAGAGGAGGAAAGCCAGAAGGCGCCTCTGCGCATAACTGCGCGCGTAACCGCAAGCTTTAGGTCACAAGCAAAAGCGTGTGGTTGGATTTTTAAACCCCACTTACTAAATGTCTCACCAGACTAGCGCATGCTGTGGCTCAGGCGAGACTTAATCATGCATGCGGTGGTTGCGGCGCTGGCCCGCTAGTCTAAGTCATTGCAGGCAGGCAATGCAAGGGGCCCGCCTATGGGGCGCCGCCGGCAACAGTCGCCTCCAGAACTAAAGTAAGTGCTGCAAGTCTGAGACAGAGCGTGTCAATGTTAGCGGGTAGAAACATCCAGCAAATAATAAAGTAGAGGTCTGTATTCCACAGAAGGTTAGTTTACAGCAGATTTAAAAACAATAAAATGTTTGTTGATTTTCTTGGTGCCTGGAATGTTTTTTCCTTGATTACTTCCAGGCTCGGGAAGACTATTCAACTGTTTACTTCCAGGCTCGGGAAGACTATTCAACTGTAGGCGGATACTGGATGGGGTGGGCTTTTCTCAAATTCAGGAAAATGCTAAGTGCCCACTTTGTCAAGCAAACATGATTACCCTGTGTCCTTCTACTAGCCACCAGCGTTGCTGAGGGACCCAGGTTACCGGGTTCGATATCTCTAACCAGCTACTGCCTTCCCCCAGGTCACAGCTGACTCTGTTAACTCTTTTAAGGCTTTACCATCTGAATACCTAGACTGTTTACTGTTCTTTCAAATGATTATCTACAACTATGGCCTGTGGTTACTGCTACTAAAAGTTGTGATTGCTCAGAAACAATAATACGATAGTATGAAGTTTCTCACCCCTCTAATTATAGAATATTTTTGGTGATTTGCATCATTTACGTTTTTTGCCCTTTTCCTAATATATTTGACACTGCTTTCTATTGAGCACCAGAGTTTAGCTTAATTATTTGTTCTTTAATTGGAAGGAAATATATCGATGGCATCCAATCGTATGACAGTATAAAGTCGAACTTCAACTCTCACTGGAAAATTACTTCCAGTTGTGCCTTCGATACTTAAACTCCATGACCTACACCTTTGCACTAGCACAAATCCACATAGTATTTGGCCTGCAGGTCCCCTTCTTATCTGACCCCTTTTTCAGCTGTTTATTTGAAGTTCAGCCACAAGGCTTTTGCCTGAAAAACCTATTTTTTAAACAAGTATCTTTGCCTCAGTTCTAATCAGTCAGAGAGATAGAGAACATTGATTAATTTACTGGCAATATAAAAAATGGCAGCCGGGAAAGAGTAGGTAATTTGCAGAAAGGAATACAAGTGAGGAAAAAGTAAGGGGATGTGAAGTGGTTCACATAGCAACTATTTTACTAATAAAAGCCTCTGTCTGTTCCTCCGCACTTTTGTCCGCCCAGCTTGCTTCCTCCCTCACCTCCTTTGTATGTTACTGTGCATTCTTCCTCCCCGTTGTCTTTCTTGGATCATGTTTCTCGACTTACTCTACGCGCTGTGTTATTCTTCTTTTTCCCCTCTCGCTTTTTTCTCTTCTTTTCTTTTCACATCTTGCTCCTCATTGCTCGCCCCTCTAATACGTTTTTCCTGCTGCCATTGCTTATGTCTCAGATTGCATTCTTATTCATTACCATCACTCTCCACAACCCTGTCTCCTGCCCCTTCTGTCCCCCATCATTGTCTGTACTGTCCCCTGGCACTCTGCCTTAACTCCCAGTAGAACAGTGGCATGCAATTACTGGTTATTTTACTATAACATTGAAGGTGCGTCTCAGTGTTGTGGGTGGGATACTTCTTTCAATCATGGCACTTAGTCTCAGCAGCAGGCGCTCTACACACGGAGTTATCTCTCTCACTTGTGATGCAATAGATAAGTAGGTATCTTTTTTTTGTTTTGTTTTAAGCACACCTAGATCTTGAGCATTAAGGTTTTGTTTTATTAAAGAGTTTGGGTCCTATTTGCACTCCCACTGCCCCTCACATCCCTCCCAATACCCATTTCCTCTCTGTACTGCCTGCTCACACAATCTGCCTTCCTGTATCTCCCCGCTCTGGTGTTGCAAATAATAATGCAACACCAATATTTCATACTTTCAGTAATGCGAGACCTATTGCATTGCAAATGCTTGTTTTTCTTAGTTTCACAAAGATTGGTGTGCACTACTTGTGACGCCTTGAGTTCATTTGAATTTACCCTTTGCTTTTTGTTAGATTTCCCAAAACTAATGAAGATTTTAAATTTTCGTACAAATGGTATAGAACAATAGGAATTAACAGCATTACATGTGTAATAAAACCAGCATTTGCTTATGCTTTAAAGCATTAAATTGCATTTTTACGCTGACCAACAAAAGCTCTTTGCCCGATTCAATTTATAACTTTTCAGTAACGATAATCTTTATGTGAATTAATTTTTCTATTTCTCTAAGCACATACATGTTCCTTTCCTCTTTAGTTTGTCTGACTTGAACCTCAGTACACAACTTTAACAAATACACTCGGTGGGAGATCTATATCTCTATAACTGACTTTCATAGGACCTTCCTTTGGTTTGTAGTATAGCTGCATTGATAAACTAATGTTGGCTGTATCAGGTGTAAGATCCTTAAGGAGTTCCCTGAGGAAACTTGTAAATGTATTCATAATTAAAATGTTGGTGTGCAAAATGTATTGTTACCAGACGAAAAGGGCACATACCAAGCTTTGGACCATTCGTTGGGCATTCTTGGACCACATCTATCAGAGAATAATTTCTTTGCATTGAAAGTGCAATAAGTGGAACCGTAGGAAAGCAATTTCAAAGATTCTTACTGAAAATAGCCCCAAAAAGCACCAAGGGCCAACTGTGTATATTTGGCGATGCAAGACCGGGACAAAGTCACAAGTTCAGGCCAACCCCGATGGAGCATGAGCCAGCTGCAGTAACCAGGTTAGACACACTAAACAGAGTACCTTCAATTCTGGTTTGTGGAGTGTTGCGAGGATCCATGTCAAAGATGTGCCACGCAGCTGCTGCAATGAATCTGTTCCAAGATACGGCAAGGCTGCTGTACGAGGTCTTGTGTGGTTGCTGAGGATCCTGTTGAAGGAGACTTGCAATGTGAAGTCCAGTATTCAGGATGAATTACGCAGTGGGGCAATGCCTCTGTTCTGATGTGGAGTCTGGCGTTGAGGCTGCAGTCACCAAGGGATGCAAGGGTTCCGTCGAGGATGCGTCACGTTGCTGTGGTTCCGATGGGCTGCAATGCGTGGATTAGACCTTTACAATAGGTCTAATCCATGCAGTAGCAGCAATACGCCGGTTCTGTTCAGATTTGCGCCTCATAGCAGGAGAGATGCATCTGTTCCGCTGGATCCACTGGGGTTGGCAGACAGGGCCGGACTGGGAACGAAAACCGGCCCTGGCAAAGTGCTCGGCCGCCCCCCCGGGGGGCTAGGGGCCTGTTGGGGGTGCTGCCTAGGTCTTTGCCGGGGCCGGTTTTCGGCCGATTTTGTTACAGGGCCGATTTATGCTGCAAAAACGGCCCTGTGACAAAACGGCCCGCACCCGTGCGGCGCACCGGGGGATTGCCCGGTGCCCGCAACGGCCAGTCCGGGCCTGTTGGCAGAGCCCTGGGCCCACTTCCAAGGGTCCAAAACTGGGGTGGGACCATTTGGTAGTTCCAGGGGCAGTGCTAGGATGTTAGAAGCCTGTTGTCTCCCTCATGCTTCAGATAAGGAGGCCAGCCTACTGGTCCTTGGAGACACTCTGGGAATCTGGGATCAAGAGATTGCAGGTTCACTCCTTCTCATCCAGATATCCGGACAGCAGTCCCGGAGAGCACCAGTCCAGTAGAGTGGCTGTCCTTTCAGCAGCACAGCAGTCCTTCTTACTGGTAGAGTATCCACAGGTATAAAAGTGTACTGAAGAGTTGGTGTTTGAGGCCCAGTATTTATACCACTTGTGCCTTTAAAGTGGTGAGAAGCTTCTAGAGGCAAGCCTTAGAATAGGAGGAGAATGTATTTAGTAATTTACTTGTTGTGAAAGCTCATCAGAAAAATCATTATATAGAATGTATTTTGTGGTCTGGTCTTGGATTTCAAGAGTGACTGTTCAGCATGCTAATATAAGAAAGATGCTAGTACCGAAGATCCCTTGTTATAGGTCATTTTCTTGTTCTTGTTCCACAACGTCTCCTATCCTTGTAACCTAGCAATACCTTAAATCCCCAAGCTCATCTACTAAGCCCATCGACCACCAAGGTGAACTCACATACTCCCTCACCCCTAATGCTCCCACCTAACTCCTATTAATGTAATCTATCACCAAGAAACTGCAGTAAATGCATGGAATGGTTGCTGAGTGCAAAAAGACGAATTCCAATAAATAACCAATAACACTGGACTAATCATTAACCTTGGATTTTGAAGCAGAGTGCTGCCCAACGTAAAGCGATTCTGCGCCTCTTCTGGGGTAGTAAGCATTAAATAAATGCAGTTGCAAACTAGCTTTCAATCTAAGCATGTATGTTGGGATGCAAGGTAATTTCATACTACCAACCTGCGGCATATTGTGATTGTGTACATTTGGTGAAGGACACCGTTATGCCGCAGGCAAAGCAGCAACATTTTGCATGCATGGATTTATGGCACTCCATTATGTGTCTATCCTTTGAGTTAAAGGTAAGTTAACAACAATGGTTTTGCTAGTGCTTGTCGACATTGACATCTAACACTTTTGAACCATATGATTTTCTCAGACTCCGAAAGAATGTCACTTGTCTTAAAATCAGGTGTTTCCTCTCCCTTCTGCATTAAATTTAGAAGGTGTGTTCAATTAGCTATCTTATCATTCGTCAAATTCAGGCGATTACCTGCCTGCTCTGCCTATCCTGATTGACATTATCACCTGTCCGTTTCCTTCCCAAATTATATAAAGTGGCGGTTTCTTTTGGCTTCTGTGCATTGTCGACAAATAAATACATTCTAGGGCTCAATAAAGATCGAAAGAAGATTTATAATACGGAAGGAGGATTTAAAATGTTTGCATAGGTTATAACCCCCCATCACACTGCTGGGTTTAATTTATAATGTAGTATAAAGTTAAAGATTTCTCCACTAATACACTTTTTCCATTTTTGTGTTTTTAGATCTGGATTGGCAGCAAAGGACTTTCTCAGGGCAAGTCCAAAGGCAAGATCTATGTGATAGATGCTGACAAGAAGAGTGTTGAGAAGGAGCTGGTAGCCCATGCTGATGCTGTTAAATCCTTGTGCTCTGCAGAGGACAGATATGTGCTTAGCGGCTCAGGGAGAGAGGATGGAAAGATTGCCATCTGGACCGTGGAATAGCGTTGTTCTCTGGACCTTTGGAAAAGTCTGGTCATGGTCTTTGTATATGGAGATTGATCTCTCCAGTGTAATTTTCCGGTTGGTTCTCCACTGCAAAAGTTGCAATTACTTTTGGTTGTGAAACAAACAAACTGGCATCGCTGCTCAAGTTCCTAAAAGACATTCATATTTTAGAGCGATTATGAGTCTTCCATCTAATTTTAAGTATGATTGTTCAAATAACTTTCCAAGGTTGATATTGTTTGCTTAGGTATGTACCTCTGGCCCACACATATTTCGATCTGTAGGTTTGCCAATGCTTGTATGAGGCCACACTTTGAGGTCCACACCTGCTTATCCATAAGTACCACCTCTGATCTGTTTTGTTGGAATTTACCTTCCGTTTAATATAGCAAAGTCCCTAAGTGCCTCCAAGGAATATTTATAAGTTTTTTGAAAAAACGAGTCTTTCATTATTGTCATTGTGTGTATTTTTATGTAACTTCTTAAATTGTATTCTTCATGTCACTGTAGTAATCTGTTTGTGTTACCTTGGTCTGGTGGTTTGGTGGACCATTTCATTCACTCTGGGGAAGCGTGTTTGACCACATTGTCACAGGATCAGATCCTGGGGCACTCACTTAGCCTTTCGCCCTACAGAGGTCGATAAAATTAGTACCCTTGAGTTGGGTAACAGTACGCCTATGCCATCTTAAGCAAGACACTTCTTTGAAGGGAACATGTGCTCGTCAATTTCTCCTGTTATGTTACTAACCAAGCCCAGCCACTTCATACAGTTATCAATAGCATATAGTTCCTCCAAATACGAGATTAAAATCCTACTCCGAGACGCAAAGTAGAGGTCCTAAAGATGATGGCAACAACATAATCTGGTCATGTATCTTGAACTAGCTTTCTTCATAGCATGACTGCTGTGCTAAAGACATCGATCTGTAAAACAATAGTGTGATTCTTTAGCACATCTTTATTCTTAATTATGGCCTATCGTATTTGTAGTATTTTCAGCTTGTTGTTCACAGGTTTGTGTCTCTATTATAGCAGGGGCTGTATCCACCCTTTTTGCCACCCCCCCTCAGTAAATGGTATTAAAGAAGGAGCTGCAGATGCTTGGACATCCCTTCTGTAATTCTAACAGTACTGGCGCGTAGGTAGCGCCAGAGCAGTCATGACTGGGTGTTCTCCCATTTGCATGTGGGCATGCTCCCATGCAAATGAGTGCCTTTGCTGTGTTGCAGAAGCAGGTGTAGACTAACGCAGGCCCTAAGGAGCGGCACTTACTGTACTCCACAAAAAGGTGGTCACTTTCATTGCTTCTCTTGAAGGCAGCCCTCTGGAGGGGAGAAAGGGCGGTCCATCGACTCCTCAGACCTCCACCTACAGGCTAGTACGGTCACTCACTGCACCCGCATGCAGGGGGAATCTCTTTTCCTTCCGTAAAGTGCTGGCAGGTTTTCTCCCGCACTGTGAAACATGGAACGGCTACGAAGAAGGCTCTATGTATTAAACTGAATACTCTGCTCCCAGGACTGCACGAGTTCACAGCTGCCCTGGGGCCAGCACATTCTTTATAACAGGGTGCACTCTCCCTCTTTGCACCCTGAGCACCTGTTTAAAGATGCACAATGGCACAAACAGGGACAGTGTACCTTTTCCCTAATAGGGCCTTGGATTTGGTGCTGATTTGGTACCTGCAAACCAAACCAAGTGGAGTTGACGGGAGCCTTAATCCTGATGCATATAGATTACTGCAAAATTATCTACTTCAGTCTCTGCAGATAACTGGTAGGTTGCAAAGACCATCGAGGGCACCCTTGAGGGTGATAGTGCGCTTTCCAAATATGCATAACATAACCTATGAAGTCACTTAGACTATGACCTCTCATGGGCATTGTTGCATAAAACCTACCTTACAATTGCATCATTGGCTTACAGTCTCATCCAGGGCGAACGTTAAAGTTCTCTCGAGCAGGCAGTAGGCCTTCTAGAGAAAGTGATAAGGATATCTGCAGAAACTTGCTCCTTACTAGGCTCCATCAGGCAGCCTGTGGTCATCAAGTACATGAGCAACCCAACACTTGAAACACAACTAAAGAACATCTCATAGTGTGAGAAGTTGATGATTCCAGATTTTACAATGTACTTAACCCTGTCTCAAGTGTAGATCAACACTTTATTATCATCAAAAGGATCTTAACAAGCAAACTGTTCATACTAAATTGAGGAGTTTAAGTAGTGACACTTCAGGCGTATTTTATTGTGACCTAACACTAATGAGAGTAAGTAAAGATCAATCCTCCTTGTCCTTTTGATATTATATTTAATGCAAAGCACACCTGTTGGTGATTCAATAGCACTTTAAAATACACACAGAAGCTAACTTGGCAAAAAGGGCTAAAAGTGTCCTAAAACAAAACCATCCGACTAACATAAGTGGCCATGTTTGACCACTCATAGTTCTCAACTGCTTCTTACAGTTCTCTATACCAAAAGCACAACACTACTGTGTGCTTTTGTGTCTCAAATCTCACCCTTACATTAGGTGATGCCTGTTACTGACTGAGTGAGCATGCAATGTAACAGGATTATGCAATGTTATGTGTTTTGAGTGCAGGCAGTCTTGAATTCCTGGGACTTGGCCAACCATGACCAAAACCACAATACTTTTTTTTAATTTATATTGCTAAATTGTATAAATACTGCATTACTATGGAGAAAGCATAGGATATCAATGTAATGGAATATTCCAAAGTAGATCATTGCTTGTCAGATTTGGAGAAGCAGAAATTAATTTCCTAAGTGCTTGGATGAAGTTACTGCTTCAGCTGTTTTCAGATCACTAGTAATTGCATACGAGACGTGCAGGAAGGGATTATGGACGACAATTGAACATGATTTTCAAATTTGACTGCAGTTCAACATTTGCAGAGATTTGATATTTTCAGAGGTTGTGTCAACGTTGGTGCCTGGATACAATGACTGCACAAAAAGTTTATCAACAGATCTCAGTAGTTTGCGAGGCTCTGCATTTGATCCCACACTCCATTAAATTATATATGCCACTACATGCCTCCATTCTTCTCCCTTGCTCCATAATTGCACTTTGTCTTACTATATAGTCAGCTACACTCCACTGCATTTCTCAAGCCACTACTCACCATTCATTCCACATTTCCCCTTTCCAACTACATTCAAACTCCAAAAGGGCTCCCTATTCCACATAAGACTTTACTAAGTTCACTTGCCTGATTTTTTGATTTTCCTGATGCAAAACTTAACCCATTCCATGCGTTGGACGGCCCCTGGCCATCCGACGTCAAGGTGGGGGTGTGCATCGGACTACCCCGGGCCGCCCGATCTGTGCACGCGTCAAATTCGCCCGCACTGCGGGGGAATTTGACGCTCATCGAAGAGGTTAAATATTTATCATTATTTACTATCTATATTTGCCAACCATTTACATAACGTGCATCACAAGTGAACCTCTAAGAAAGAATTTGCACAGGCTTACCACCCAGGAACTTGCATTAACCATTCAGAAGATGAAAAGATAGTTAGGGCTCAATGTTTGATTCATTCTTGACTTTTTAAGACTACCACCAGTTCTACCAACTTTGCTGATGGTTAATTTGAAGCATGTATGTGACCACTAGAAGCTCCACATAGATCCCTAGCATGAATAATAAAGTCATGAAAGAGGTCAACTAGATTACGCCAAACACTAAACTCCCTCCCAGAATCGATTTGATTATAAATCAGAGAAAGGAATATAACATACACAAATGGTATTTATGAGAATATGTATAGTTATCAAAATATTACTCCTTATAATCGTATTGCTTCCAGCTTAAATACAACACTCTCAATAAGTAGGGCTTTTGCTCTTTGTTCTTTCCTCTGCTTTTCACGTGGTTGGTCATGCCATCGTCACAGTGCAGTAGGGCAAGTAGGTAAATATCTCAAGTGGTTTATGTCCTTCCTCAATGGTCGTACACGAGTGGAACCTCAGGAATTCCCCCTTCTCCCTGATTTGATGAATCACATTGTACAACCACTGGAGGAACTAATCCATACCTTTGGACTTAAGGCCGTCTCCCGTGGTGACAGCATTCATTTGTTTTGTTGAATATGACCAATGTTCGAAAAACTCTGTTGCAGGGTTTTTTTCTTTTTAACTGTGAGAAGGCGAAGACCATTATCGTGTATGTGTGTGATCTTGTTGGTCCAGTAGGCTTGGGTTGATCTTTTTGGACATTTTGGCAGCCTCTGTCCTTAAGGTGAAGAACTTTGGTGTCTTTATTTTTGGTAAAAAGCTCTCCTTTGATGGCCAGTCCGTAAAGTGTAGCCTTTATGCCTTTGTAACACTGTCTCTTTTAAATGAGTCAACCTTTTCTTTCTCCTGAAATGCATGACTGTGTCTCCGGTGCCAGCCTTATGTGCCTTAACTATAGCAATGCTCTGTACCTTTGGCTTTTGATTCTTTGGTGAGTAAGCTGTAAAACTTTTAAGTCAAACTGGGTTCCAGGCTGCATAAGTCTCACCATGTCTCAGTAGCCTGACGTTCTATTCATTGGCCCCCAGTGTAGCAAAGCTTTCACTGTGCATTTCACAGAACAGGATGGTGTCTATGAGACCTCTTCAATCCATTTAATTAGCCCTTTTAAAAATGTTCTGCTTTAAGCATATTTGCTTTGGGTTTGAGAGAAGTAGGCCTTAAATTGCTATACTTTGAGATAAGCAGATCATTCAAAATATACCTTTTTAATTTGATGGGTACGTGTCTTCACTAAACACACCAGTGTCTGTAAGATGCTGTTTGTGACGACTTCACCACCACCTTAATTTGAAAGCACCTAAGATACACCAGTTTCATCAAGCTCTCTGTTCATCTGTTCAGTTGATCCTGTCCCCAGATTTGGTGCCTTAGCTTAAATCAGTTTAGTGCATCTACTTTACTAGAGAGCTTTTGGCAGCAGGTAGAGGTCTTCATTTGTTCCTTCTCACTGGTACGGAATTTATCAGTATTTGCAGTGTTCCATGTAAGGCCAATAATAATTAAAAGCAATGTAGTTTTACATGTTTTCTCAAGGAATGGCGAAACCTATTGTTTTAAAATCTGAAGTTAGATTTTATTGAATATTGGAATGATGTGCTGGTCAAATAGTTCATTTATCCTTGTAATTTTAGAAAAACTGAATAATGAAACATTCATGGATTCATTGTCACACCATATGTTTTTACTAGAAATATTAATTCAAACAGGTCCTTTAGTACACCCTAGCACTTTCCCGAATACTAGACATACGCATTTATTACATGCTAGATCTATTATGAGGATTTGTGTATTTAAGGCGCAAGTTAAGGATTTTTGTTGGTCCATATTTGTGAGGGAAGTTGTGCCATTTGAAAGAGATTGATTCTTACAAATGACTGTCCCCTCTGTTATACTAAACACATTTTTGAGACCCCCCCATCCATCTATTGGGCTAGTTTAGGTTTAATTTGTCAAAATCCTGACTGTGAGTGTAATAGAGCTGAGACTTTCATTTAAACAGTTACGTAAAACCTGAGAACACATGTACAGTGAAATACTTTGCACTGTTTAAACTCAAATCATCTTTAGGAAAGTAAAACCTCGAATGAAAATTGAAGTTCACCTACCCAGTCGGTCTTTAGACAGACTTCCTTTCATCTCTCTTGTCGTCTCCTCCCGCTTCCTTCCTCTTTTTATTCCTCTCCTTCTCTCCTCTCTCAATGTATTGAGACTGAACTATTCTGTCTGATGCCCGATGGAGCTACCGGGTTTATCTATAGGGGAGATGGGCCGTGGATTCCCTCCTTTGGTCATCACCTACCCAGTCTGTCTTTAGACAGACTTTTTTTCGTCTCTATTGTTGTCTCTTCCCTTATCCTCACTTTCTCACCTCCCCTACCCCCACTACTTTTCTCTCTCCTTTCTCTCCTCTCCTATTGTATTGTTGATTGTTTGATGTAATGTGTAATTGTTGAACTTTTTCTGTTATATTGTTCAACCACATTGTTGCACTTCCTTTCGTCTCTCCTGTCGTCTGCTCCCGCATCCTCCCTCTATTTATGTCTCTCCTTCTCTTTCCTCTCAATGTGTTGAGACTGAACTATTCTGTCTACTGCCCGATGGAGCTACCTGTATTAGCTATAGGGGAGATAGGCCGTGGATTCCCTCCTTTGGTCGTCACCTACCTAGTCGGGCTTTAGACAGACTTCCTTTCATCTCTCCTTGTTGTCTCTTTCCTTATCCTCCCTTTCTCACCTCCCCTGCCCCCTCCACCACTTTCAACTCTCCTTTCCCACCTCTCCTAATTGTATTGCCTATTTTCTGATGTATTGTGTAATTGCTGATCTTTTTCTGTTACATTGTTGATTCTCATGTAAAGCTCTCCGATACCTTCGGGTCTAGCCAGCGCTATATAAAACTCTTTAAATACATAAAATAAATAAAAACAAGATAACTTGAAAATTCAGTGTTCTAGTAATTTCTCAGCTGTCTTATTTGACGTCCATGAGGAAATTGGCTATAACCAGACTAAGACTACAAAAACCACATGGAAACTCTAACTACCTTGCTACCCGAATTTTGTAGTGGTGGATTCCTTTGATTCTGGACTCCAGAAAGTGCTAGTCGGACCACAGTATGTGTCTGTCTCAAAGTTCATATCCACATTTGGTTATTCCTATGCAATTATGGCTACATTTCTGAATCACTGTAGCTGTTCGTTGATCTGCAAAATATTGCAGGAGTGTTCAGCCCAAGTATAAAGTTACATTGGAAAAAGTCTTAACGCTGAACCTATGTTGCTGAGTTTTCTACATTACACTAATTCAGTAGTGCCCTTTGCAAAGGATAACATTCTCCTTTTAAAAATAATTGGAAAATGTACAGTGATTAACCCTCATGCAAAACTATTAAAGACCTCTTTCTGTTATAAAACTGCAAAACTATGACTTGAAAGAAATTCAAAGAATACTGGGAATACCTTAGATCAATAACTTATTTTAATTTGCTATGTTGAATGTACATACTGTAGATGTTTTGTATCACATTTAAATACTGTATTATGTGTATAATAGTTCCATAGTGAATAAAGTTTTGTATATACCTCATAATTATATGAGCTTTTATTTCGTGCAATATGAATTTGCAGGTCTGTCCATTCATTGTGTTATAGCTGTAAATTCAGTTATCAATAACTATTAACATATTGCAAATTACAGCATATGAAATATCATTTAATTCACCTCTCATCCACTAAAACTAAGGAAGCTTAAAGTTAATTCAAATAGGCATCATGTATATGGAGTACTACACCATATTTTATTTATGTCCTGTTGATGACTCTGAATTCAAAGCGACAAGACAAGCTGTCACCACCAGTAAGGTAACATGTCCACAGTCTGTGCACTATTTTTGCTCTGAAGTAGGTCATGCTCCTACATCGACACTTGGAACAAAATTGTTGACTCGTACAAAGATAACAACCACGTAACTAGCAGGTATCTTGATGCTACTGGACCACGTTATCTTCTACTAATCTTTATTGTGGCTTATGTAACAACTACTATCAACCTTCATAATCCTTACTCTCAAGTTCAAGTCAAATGAAAATGTATTACATAAATGTATAATTTATTTAATACGCTAGGCTTTTCGCCAAGAGCATAGGAGTTGTCTTGCTAAGTTCCAATTCTTACAAGGGTGTTTAGTTCTAGTGTGTGCTAACTTCAATGTCGCTGCAATTTCAAAATTCTGAGAATTTTTGAGAGCAGCAATAATTGCAACACTTCCCCCAATTTTCCACTGATAATTTTGAGCAGGTCAGACACGCCTAAAGGTGCTGGGTCAAAACATGCACCATTATGTACTGTAAGCATCCAAGTGTGCATGCAGTTTGCCAGGAAAAAGATGGGATAAGAGGGAATTTACTGCACCCAGTAATAACCTCACTTCGTAGTGTATGATCTTGCTTGAATTGGTAAACTCCGCAATCCAACCTCATTTAGAATAATGGTATTGATGTAAAGTATCTGAAATGGCAGATGCAGAATCTCTCGTCGTCAAGTCTGAATTGAGGACCATAATGTAGTATGGCCTAATGTTAAATATCCTATCAAATCTCAGCAAGAGAAATTTGTGAAATGGGTATAAAAAGTGCCCAAAATCACTGACCCGTGGGTTGCCTCAGGGGTCAGGGAATATGCCAAAAACGGTGTACTGCTATATTATCATTGACCTGGAAAGCTGAAGAATAACTGCTGTAAACTGTGAGAGGTTAATGACCTGCATTAAAAAGAAGATGCAATTCATTGAATGTTTCTGAAAAAAAAAGAACATTTAAAGGATCTTCTGGATTGAAAACATGATGATGGGAACTACAAAATAAACAGATATTTTGATTATGTGAGTGAATTGAGGTTTAAACAGTCCAGAATAATCAAATTCTCTAAAAAGTGGACCACTACGTAGCACATAATAAACTCCCCTCTACATCTCATGAAAGGAAACATCCCAGTAAATTAAGGTGAGTTCTAGTCCTTAACTTTCTAAATTGTGTCAGTGTGCCTCTAACCACAGATTCATCACTTTTTGCATATACCGAGAACCTTGATTGGATCCTTTAAATTTTAACCAGTGCTCTTGTGGTCAATAAGTTACACCTTATGGCTCCATGTTGACTCTGTACCCCGTAGTGACCGAGCAGAGCCACATCTAAGCATCATCCCGGAGTGCTGATGTCAGTTCTTTTCTTAAAATACAGAGCCAGAGGTCTGCTCTCAACGTCATTAGTCTTTTCCCTACTCCTAAAACAATTTCTCCACCAATATAGTTAAATTCATAGCCTATTCCAAGGGACTATCAGACCACGCCAGGCCTCCCAATTTGTACTGCAACAACAAACCCAGTCCTTTTGGGGTTGTGTATTTGTCACCGGCAGAAACCGTTCAGTCTAGCAGGGATAGCAAGTCTCCAGATTTTCCTCCCCTGTTGCAGTGGCTACCAAGCCGCTTTGGTTTGCTCTTTCAGGCTCCTGCTTGGCCATTTGGAGGCAAAATAAAGCATTTTCTCAACAAATGGCGCCCCATCGTATCAGACAGATGGCCTACATTTCTTCCACACCAGTGTGACGTTCAGAGGAGCACTCTGTAATTCTGGTGCAGGAAGTTATTTTGTTGTTGTCCAAGGGTGCCATCAAATGGATGTCAGACTCTGACAAGTAAGGCATATTTTTGATACAGAAGAAGGAAGGCTGCCTCAGGCCTCTCTTTGGGCCCCTACCTTCTGTACACTTTCTGAGAAGGGACAGGTTCAAATGTTCACTTTGGCTTAGATCTGCCAGTGATGTACTGAGAAACTAGATCCATACACCTGTCCTGCAGGCATTATCTGCGGTTCAAGGTGGGCCAGAAATATTCTCAGTTCACTGGGCTTCACTTTGGGTTTACCTCAGTGCCCATCTTTAGAGGTCTAGAGTACATTTTCCCAAACTGTGACAGCTGCCACCTGTTGGCGAGGTAGTAGCAGTTCATTATAGAACCCTTTTGGACGACAGAGATACTCCTGATGTCATTGTTTTCACCATAAATAAATTTCCAGGTGATCCCCATGCAGACTTTCATTAAATATGGCATCAAGTTGGGGACATGCAGGATATGATCCTGATGTTTCATGATTATTCCTGGATTTCAGTGAGTATGGCTCTGAAGCTTCTTGGTCTATTGGTGTTGCATCTCCTCCTCATCCTCCGTGCCAGGTGGCACGTTTCAGCTCTGCAGTGAAACCTCAGATCCCACCGGGCCTTGCTTTAGGGGAGCCTCTGACACTATGCTTATCTTGAGTGAGACTTCGCAGGATATTCAGTAGCGGATGATGGACACCAGCCTGACCTGCAGCAGGCCACTCTTATCTCCCACCCCGAGTTCAGCAGTGGTAACGCATCACTGCTGGATTGGAGCAATTGTGAGGGATGGAGATCAGAGGCTTCTGCTTTCCAGAAAAGAGCCAACTCCTTATTAGTCTTTTGGAGCTTCGAGCAATCATTTTGACCCTAAAAGCCTTTCTGCCATCCATCAAAGCAAGGCTTATGCCCGGTCTTTCAAACAAGATGAACAAAATATAGTACTACAAGCAGGACGGAGTGGGTTCCTCTGTCCTGTATCAGGAGGCACTACGCTTCTGGAAGCAGCTGGACCAGTGGAACGTCTTTCTGGTTGCCAACCACCTACCTGGTCTGTAAATGCCAGAGCTGATTAACTGAGTAGGCATCATCTGGCTGATAACTAATGGAATTTTCCACCTAAGCTGGCGAATGGGCTTCTTCAAGTTGTGGGTTGTGACCTGGGTAGCTCTATTTGCCATGGTTGGGAATGTGCAGTGCCAACAATTCTTTGCACTGGAGTTTCCTTCAAAGCACTCCTTAGGGGAGACGTTCTAGTTGGAATGGAAGAAAGGACTCACCACTGCTTTGCTTAACTCAAGTTTTGATGAAGATGCTGACAGATCTGGCCAATCGTTCTTATTGCCCGAGATTGGGCCAGGAAAGTGTGGTACCCAGAGCACCTAAACATGTGTTTTCCAATCGAGCTTCAACTTTTGGAGAACCTCCTATCTCAGCAAATGGCCAGGATCATTCACCCGAGTCTTAATCGTCACCTCCTTGCGTGGAATAAAATTACATTTGATCAGCTGATGAGGTGGTTGACGTCATCCTTGCAGCCAAGTGGCCTTCCACAAAGTCAACTTGCACTAGACTCTAAGCATATATGGCACGTTGATCACTGACCGCTCCCCCCGCTACAAGGCAAACTTTCTGATGTTCTTTAGTTGGTACTTTCTTTAGCCCAGCAAGGCAGGTGATGGTCACAATGAAAGGTTATTTGTAGCTTCTTTTACGTGTTTTCCTCAACAACTATCTATTTTTACATCACTGGCTGTGATGAATTTTTTAGAAGGTTTTACTCACATTATCCCCAAACTAATTTTATGCCCCAGTGGGATATGACCTTGTTCTTAGCGTTTCTCATGTGCATGCCTTTTGAGTCTATGTGCATGTTGTTCTTTAAGGCTTTTGACACTTAAAACACTTCGTCATTGCAATGACACCAGCACATCTTCACAGTGAACTGCAGGAACGTTCGATGCTACCATCCTTCCCAGACAACTTGGTACTGAGGACCCTCACTACCAAAGTTTGTAAATCCCTTCCACATTAACCTGTCAGTCTCCCAGTGTTTTTTATTATCACCTCACCCTCCAAAGAGTAAATGAAACGCCATTGCTTCAACCCTATGAGGACATTGAGCTTTTACAGTAACCGTACAAAGGACCATTGTGTAGATCAACTTTTTGTTGAGTTTTCTGATGTAATAAAGGCATGATGGTGCAAAAGAGGACCCTACCAAAGTGAATAGTTTCTGCATCAAAAACCTCTATTCATTGGCCAAGAAGCAGTCCTTTGAAGGTGTGTGGGCCTCTTCACCAGGACCAAAGTTGATAAAGGGCTTTGGAAATAAGATTACTGTAGGATAAGGCCTCTTTTTGCATGATCACCCCCATGTTTTGCACTGATGCTGGTGGGTTTTTGCCTTTGAGCACTGGTACTCTGCTAACCAGGCCACAGTGCATTTGATCTAAGCCATGTCAAAATTGGCTTTACTTCTATTTGCAATCTTTAACTTACCAAGAAGTAACTACTACGTGTACCCAGGGCTGTAATTTAAATGTCACTAGTGGACTATGTTGTGTCCTAGCAACTGGCCTTGCATCATAGTGATGGTTGCTAGCTCTCCAGGGTCCTGAGAGGTGGACCAAAAAGGAGAAGACAGTTGCTGCTGGAAGGAAGTGTCATGGGGTTGTTCCTCCCTTCTTAGTAAAGCTCTTATTACTGAATTATTTGTCTGCGCCTCTTTAAAAGTGGCTGATATGGATTGTGCGCTGATCCTGTAACCCCTGGACAATACTGTTGGGCCCTGAAACAGAGGTGCTGCTGCCAAATTGTGGTGGAACAGGTGGAAGGACTTTAAATCAACAGGCAGCGTGTTGCAACACCATTGCCAGCAGGCTCGAGGTGGTGGAGAGCTGGAAGACCATGAGCAGTGGGGCCCAGCTGTGAAGTGCTGCAGTGAGTAGCCATTATCGCCCAGCCGTGAAGTGTTGCAGCGAGTAGCCTATTACCACCTAGCGTAAGGAAGTGGAAGTGACTGTACGTTAGCACCGGTTAGTTAGCTGCCACTGTGTACTTGTCCCAGTGAGTCAACTTAAGACAGTGAGCCATCTCATGCAATCGGTGAGTGACCTACCACTTTATCATTTTAAAAACTTACCAGCACTTCGCAATCTGTGGTGTTCCACGAGCACATAGTGACGAGTGCTATGTTCCAGCGTCTTGTTCTCCTTTTCATTCCGATGCAAGGAAGAGGCGTAGTTACTCAATGTCACTAGCATATGCAAGTCGCCCGATGTTCAGTGTGTTGACTCAGTGCAGCAGAGCGTTGGTGTTGCCCTGGGAATTCCACAGTGCCGAGGGGATTGTGCGGCATGTGGCAAGACGTCAAGTAGCAGCTGTAATGAAGATTAATGGTGAAGGAACTGGCAGTGCTTGGACTGAATGCAGAACAATGTCATACATTTACCCCAGTACAGAGAACTGAGACATGGGTCCCGTGCTCTCTATGCCGCTGGAGTCAAGCTATCCTGGTTGATGAAGGCTGAAAGCCCGAAACCGGTCCTAGGATGCTTGTTTCCAGTCCAGGAAGGACCTGGCCCGCAGTTCGGGCGGACTGTTCCCATTGGGCGCAGAGTCAAGACTGATTTGCATATGGCTGGGTCCAAACTGGAATGCATTGCGAGCAAAAAAAACAATTGATTTAGGCCCAGATCTCTGTACTGAGGTGAATGTATGACATTGTTCTGCATTCTGTTCATCAATTGTTCTTTTTGCATTTGTCACCCCGAGTGGGACGGGTATGCCCAGACGTGGGTCCCATGCTCTCCATGCCGCTGGTGTCAAGCTATCTTATAGGGGTTTGTAAAGCGCCTGGTGACGCCTCCCGGCATGTCCCCGCGCTGTGGAGAGAAAGTTTTGCCATGTGGATCCAAAAGACAGATAATTAAAGAGTAAAAAGATAGGTTTTTAACATTTTCCTGAAGGATGCCTATCCTGGCTGATGAGGGCTGAAAGCCTGAAACCGGCCCTAGGATGCTTGTTTCCAGCCCAGGAAGGACCTGGCCTGGCAGTTTGGGGTGGACTGTTCCCATTGGGCGCAGGATCATGACTGATTTGCATATGGCTGAGTCCAAAACTGGAATAGCATGGTGAGCAAAAAAATGATGGATTTAGGCCCAGATCTATGTACTCGGGGGAATTTATGACATTGTTCTGCATTCTGTCCATCAATTGTTCTTTTTGCATTTGTCTTAGTGTGGGGAGATTATCGGGATAGACGCGATTTGATTCTGGAGAAGAGGTTGAACAAATTACAAGATGCAGGTCTGACTGTGGGGGTGAACAAGTCCAAATTTGGTGTGAAGCAAATTGATTACCGTGGTCATACCTTGTCACGGGAGGGGGTGAAGCCTAAAAAGAAAGTGCTGGATGCCATAGCAGATGCCCCACCATCACATGATAAGGAACAATTGCGCTCATTTCTTGGTTTAGCGGAATTGTATTCCTTTTTTGTCCACCATTTCACTGACAAGGTACATGTTCTAAGGGTGCTAATGAAAAAAGGCAACACATTTGAATGGTGAGAGGATTGTCAAGCTGCGTTTCAGTTCATTAAAAAAAAATTGTGAAGGCAATAGCGTTGAAACCTTTTAACCCTTCAGATTGCTGCATGGTTGTGGTGAATGCAAGTGCCTATGGACTGGGAGCTGTTCTGATGCAGAAACCTCTTCGGCAAGAACGTGTGGTGGCCATTGCATCCCGCACTCTCAAGGGGGCAGATGCTACTTACTTTGTCTTAGAGAAGGAGGCCCTAGTGAGTTGGTGGGGTGTGAACTATTTTAAGACCTATGTCTGGGGAACTTATTTTGAGGTCTGGTCAGATCATAAACCTCTTATAGATTTGTTCACCATCAAGGGAGCTCGGAGGATGACTCCCAGAATTGCCAAATGGTTGGTCAGACTTCAGGGATATGATTTTTCAATGAATTATATTCCTGGAATCCGTAATATTAACGCATATTGTTTATTGCGTTTGCCACTACATTGTGAAGATGAAAAAGAAGATTCTAATGATGACGGTGTGGTGGCCAGCGTGTCTGAGTCATGTGAAGGTGCCATTTCTGTGGATGAGTGGGCGTTGGCTGTGGAAGAGGATAGCATTATTAGGGAATTAATGGTTGAGTTATCCAACCCTTCTGGATCTAATATAATCCTCAAGAAAAGGTTTGATGAGTTCTGGACAATTTGGACAGAACTTTCAGTTGAGGATGGTGTGCTACGCAGGAACAACAGGTTGTTGGTGCCAGAAGGCTTTCGTACTAGAGTTCCAAGGTTACTGTACGAAGGACATAACGGAATGTCCGGTATGGCGAAAAAAGCCAGGGAGACGTTTTGGTGGCCCGGGATGGACAGGGAGGTGGAAGAGCATGTACGGGGTTGCGTAGAGTGCATGTGCAGTCATAAGTCCCACCGTGTTGAGGAATCTCCCATTGTTTACACAAATTTTCCGAGCAAGCCGCGGGAAAGGGTAGCTATGGACATTTGTGGGCCATATTCTGCTAAAGGGATAACAAATTCTCCTTGGTTGTAATCGATTATTATTCCAAGTGGCCGTAGGTGGCATTTTCTGGAGAAATGTAGGCAGCTAATATCATTGAGTTTTGTGACCAAATTTTCTGCAGGGGGGGTTGTCCTGACATGGTCACGGATAATGGGCCCCAGTTTGTAGCGGAAGAATTTAAAACCTATCTATCCACAATGGGAATATCTCACCACACTACAGCTGTTTACACTCCCAGGGAGAACAGCCTTGTTGAGAGGTTTAATAGAGTCTGGGAGGAGTGTTTTCAATTGACTGAAAGTAGTGGTGGAGACTGTAAGGAAGCTGTAAAACATGTTGTGGAGCTACCGCAACACGCCCCATTCGTCACCAAAGAAACCCCGTTTGGACTCCTAAAGGGCAAACAACTAGGGATAATGGTTTCTCCTGCGCAGATGCTTAAGGGTTCCACTCTGCATGTGTGTAAAAAGAGTTTAGAGTGCAAGGTCAAAAAGCACCAGGACAAGTATGTAAATAGGCATAATGATAGGTTAAAAAAGGGATACAAGTGTTTGCAGTTGGGGACTGGGTGAGAACCAACAATATGGCTGCTCATACAGGAGGATTGTCAAAATGTTTGGTGCCCAAATGTGTCACTAAGGTTGCGGGTAACAATGATGGCAAGAAGTGGAACTTCAGAAGTGTTACCTTGTGTAATGTTGTGGAGCGGGATGTGTGGCTGGAAAAGATGGGTACTGGTCAAGTGAAAAAGGTGGAGAACAGCAATGGCGGGTCTATTGCTGTGGAAGGCACCAGACGAGTCAGGAAGAGTCCTAAGTGGCATAACGATTGTGTCAAAAAACAGGGACCCCCTGCTGCTAAAGTAGGTCCCTTGGGCAGGGAAATAACATAATGGGAAAAAGAACCCCACAGGCAACTAAAGGTGTAAAGTAACTTTGCAACCTAACTACAACACGTGATAATGGTGAGGACTCTGTGTACATTAGAAATCATTCAAAACTAATGTATTCAATAGAACATTCTGTAAAATCATTCTATTCATCAAATTTGTGATATCCAGTTGAGACAACATTTCAACATTAATCACATAATATAGAATACATAAGACCGCGAATAGACAATACCTATTTAAAAAAAATCTCAGAGAACATTGATGCTGGTACAGTTCAAAAACAAGTTTTTACAGACAGGAATTTAAACATAAAAATCAGGTGACTACGTGATGGTTCTTCTGCATGCGGTTCCGCGTACACAACGCCTTCATCAGGAGAGCCACAACGATTCCTATATGTAAAAATAAAATAATGTACACTAAGTCCACTAGACTAAAATGACAATAACATAAATTGCATCTTAAAAACTTTCCTCCACCAAGTGAGTGCAAAAGTAGCAAGAAATGATGATTGGAAAGAGAACTCTTAGACCATAAAAAGTATTAATTGCGCCGAATGTATACATATGACATGTTTATAGAATAGGAAAAATACCAAGTGGGACTAGTAAGTCCCACAAAAAGAAAAAGTAGTCGAAGAGGTCTTCAACTTCACTACGCAAGTCTTCAGATCGGTCGCTGGGCCATCGGCACTCTAGGCCTACCTCTGTGGGGGAACCTGGGCCATCTCTGCACCTCCCTGAATATTCAGAAGGTGGAATGACAGCCACCCAACTTATGCAACTTTGAGGCCATGCACCTCATTTTTGGGAGCCCGACTCTTCTGGAGAGCCCTCGGGGACCACAAGTCCAGTAGGGGCACTTACTGGTCTGTAGCCCTCAGTGAATGAATTAATGAAATAAAATTTGTATTGCGCAACTTAGCCCAAAGGCATCAAGGCGCATAAGGTGGAATAGCTGAATAAAAGATAAAGCTGGAGGTCGCCTATAGGTAGGCTACTGTGTAGAGCCAGGTCTTTAAGGCTTTGCGGAAGGGAGCGAGGGACACAAGTTCCCTAAATTTGTTTGGAAGTAAGTTCCAGAGTTTCGGGGCAAGGGCAAAGGAGGCCTTCCCTCCCCATCTGGCCTTCACAGTGCGCGGGACTGACAGAAGGTTCTTTTTGGCAGAGCGCAGAGCCCTGCCAGGGGTATAGAGAGACACAAGAGCCCTAATGTCTTCTGCACCGGATCCATGGAGAGCACAGTGGGTAAGACATAGAACCAAAAAAGTTTATCCTAGACTGCATAGGGAGCCAATGAAGGTTTTTCCTGATAGAGGAGCCTGATGATCGTCTCGGGGCGTTAACAACAAACCTTGCTGCTGCATTCTGCACAACTTGTAAACGTTGGACCAGCCTCTTATTTATGCCTAGATAAAGAGCATTACAGTAATCAAGGCGTGAGGAGATAAGGGGGCCCGAGAGTTGTTTCCTGGCATCCAGGGAGAGGTAGTGTGAGAGTTTTCTCAATATCCTTAGGACCCCACAGCAGGTGGAAACGGTCCTATTGACTTGCCTGTCGAAGGAAAGTGTGGTATCGAGTATTACACCCAGATTGCGAGCTGCAGGGGATGGTGTAGGGCAGGTTCCAAGGGCAGATGGCCACCAATCGGCCGACCAGGCCTCCTGTTTACCTCCAAAAACAAGGACCCATTTAATTTGAGGACATTTTTGGTTATCCAGCCTGCCACAGCTTCCATGCAGTTCCTAAAGTTTGAGGCCACAGTTTCCACAGGTTGAGTGAGGGAGACCATGATCTGGGTGTCGTCAGCATACGATAGTACTTCCAATCCGAACGATCTTACTAGCCTGGCAAGTGGGGCCACATAGATGTTAAAAAGTGTGGGGCTCAGGGACGAGCCCTGAGGGACCCCACACTGCACAGGCTTAGCAGGGGAGAGGAAGTCACCCAGTTTGACCCTCTGCTTGCGCTGGTTAAGGAATGACGCCAAGAGGCTCAGGGCGGACCCATCCACTCCCATCTCACTAAGACGGGAGACCAGGATAGTGGGGGACAGGGTGTCAAATGCGGCTGTAAGGTCGAGCAGGATCAGAAGGGTAGTCTGACCACTTGGTGCGAATGTTGTTAACCACCACTGTGAGAGCTGACTCTGTACTATGCGCCTTCCGGAAGCCATGCTGAGAAGAAACTAGCAGTCAACAAAAGGAGGTTTTGGGTCCTATCCCTGACCAGCCTGGACCTCAACAAGCGCTAAACAGAACAAAGTGGCTGGTCCGGTTCCCTTTTTAACAAATGTAAGCCCTACCCAGCTTATCAATGCTACGTGGGCCACACTTTATTTAGAAATTATTTCTTTTTCTTTTTCTGACAAAGGTTTCATTGATTTCTCATATGACATGAAAGGCACAATTGTCAAGCAGTTGAAGAATCAACACACAGACATCGGTGTGCACAATATATACAAGTGACAAATTAATTCAGATAACAAAATGAATCACAATGAATTCTCAAAATTGTAAACACCAAGAGCCACATTACTATATACAAAACATATTGACACATACAAAAATTCCATAAAAGCAACACAGTCCTTTGAATTGTATACCAATGGATAGGCGGAAACAACCAAGTAATACGAACTTCCTGCCTGTCTCATAAACTTGTGGAAAGGTATTTTTTAGGATTGAACAGCTGGGGCAGGGTCAATGGTACTATTTATTCCCAGCTGCACCCTTCTTCCTTATCACAGGCTGGGAGTCAACGCTTTTCGAACCAATGGTAAGTTGAAGGTTCTCCTCAGGACATGGACTGTAAGGGTCCTTTTCTGTAAAAAATGGGACTTGGTGTAAGTATTGTGTAACACTGGTAAAGTGATGACCTCTCTGACTGGTCACGGAGAATGAATGGGGTTACCTGTGATCAGCGCGCTGAGGCTGCTGGGCGAGTGGAACGTGGAAAAGGGCTTGGCACAGTAGCGACTTTCTGCAAGAGCAAAAGTTGTTTTAAGGAATTGCTGGGGGTCAGTGTTCATAGGAGCAATATATGTCTAAAATAACAACAAGGGAAGGCTGTTGATGGCACGAGTCCTACCTCCCAATGAGCTTGAGTGTGGGCGGACAACAGGAGCCCCGGCCGAGAATGGGTCCGGGGGTCACCAGGGTTGTAGGTTTCTTTCAGGGCACGCTGTGGAAAAAACGGGCGTTACTACCAAGCTTGAGACTGACTCGTTTGTAATACGGGCGGAACGAACCAAATGGAAGAATGTACTCATTCGATTTAAAAAATGCAAGCACATCATGCGGAGGCCGCCGGCGTATGGCATGTATCGCCGCGGGCTGTCTCCGTTGTTGTTAGTTCACCGGGGATGCTGGGATTGCCAGGTCGTGGCAATAGAAAGAGGACTGAGCAGTCTAATGGGCTGGATCTGGGAGTAGTAGTTCCTGCAGGATTCGTGGACTTGCGAGCCCGCACACGGGCGGGTCATGGGTTGTGAACCAAGTTGAAATACACATAAAAAATTGAGGTACGATGAAGTGGGGTACCCTGCCTACATAATTAATGAAGCATAGAGTACAATACCAAATACATGAATTGCATAAGACCGAGGGATCGCCTGTGCTAAAAGGACACCACTGGGGGGCGAAAATATTGTAATTCCCAGAGCCAAGTTGAGTGTGAAACCAAAATACGCTAGGAGCTCTTGGACCACGTATGGCAGAGGGCGCTGTTGTTTACAGGGAGAGTTGACAGTTGTTATGAGGGGGAAGGAAGGAAGAAAATACCTCAGAGGAGGTATGTCTCAGAAAGCATATCTGAAAAAGATATCTAAATTAGCATATCTACAACAGCAGCACGGCTAAGCACCGCTCACCATTGTCGCAGGCACAGCAGGGCGGGTAGGAGGGCACAGTGTTAGATAGTTAGTAAGTTGCCCAATTCAGAAAGTTTGTTCAAACCAGAGTTAGCTGTGTCGAATTTGAGGATAAGGTACGCCTCTTTTTGCAAGAGGCGTGCATCTGGATTGCCACTCCCTCCCCTGATTACAGCCAGCACTGTCCATCTCATGTCATTCGCTGAGTGCTTAAGCCGTAAGAAATGGGACACCAACGGGGCTGTTAGGTTTTTATTTTTGATCCTCGATCTGTGTTGAATAATTCTTTGGCTGACTTCCTGCGTGGTCTTGCCAATATACACCTTGTTGCAGGGGCACTGGATGGCGTATACTGTGTTCTTCGTTTTGCAGTTAGTATGTTCGTTGTGGCGCCAAAATTTTCTGCCATCTGAAAAGAGGGTGCCCTCCATTGTGAGGTCACAGACGGTACATGTCCCACATTTTCGGTGGCCCATAACCGGGCTGGCACCGAAAATGGTGTTTGCAGTCTCTTTTTTGGCCGGAGGACGAGTGGATGTTATCAACTGGCCAATGCTCCGATTCTTCTTCAGGGCAAAAAGTGGTAGACCGACATCGGGTAAGATTTCTTCGACCAGGTGCCAGCTTTTCCTGATGATTTTCTGCAGAGGATGAGTGTGGGGGCCGAAAGTGGACACACACACTATCCTTTGGGTCGGTGGTCTTGATCGTTTCTCTAAGAGGTGCTCCCTAGGAGTCCATCTTGCTCTCTTCATAGAGTGCTTCAACAGCTTGCGAGGATATCCCCTTTCCTGTAGTTTTGAAATCAATGCTTGACCATGTATGTCAACTGCTGAACTGACGAGCAGTTCCGCCTCACCCGGAGGAACTGTCCGTAAGGGAAATTTGTTTTTTTAACGTCTCGAATGATAACTGTTATAATGCAAAGCATTGTTTTTGTCAGTCTTTTTTTGATATAGCGAGCATGACAGACCGTCTGATGTCGCAGATACTTCTACATCCAGAAATGGCAACGATTTGTGGTCATAGCAAAGGCTGAACTTGATATCCGGCCTTCTGTTATTCAACCACCTGTGAAACTCTTCCAACAGGCAAGAGGTCCCCGTCCAGACACACCAAACGTTGTCTATATATCTGAGCCGTTGCCCTATATGATCTCGATAGGGATTGTTGTTGAAAACGAACTTTTCTTCGTACTGGCCCATGTAGAGAATCGCCATCTCAGGCGCAAAGGGGCAGCCCATAGCTGAGCCTTTGACTTGCAGGAACATCTCGTCATCGAAGGTGAAGAAATTTTTCTTCAGAGCCAAAGATGCGAGCGAAACGATGAGGTCAGTGGGCACCCTGTGGGGACGTGGTCTGGTATCCAAGTACAGTTCGATGACATCCAAGCCGTCTTGCTGGGGTATTTGTGTGTACAATGAAGACACATCCATTGTAGCTAGCAGTTGGGAAGAGGGATCGAAATTGAGGCCCTCGACTTTGTTGATAAAGTCCGTGGTGTCTCTCAGATACGATGGAACCTGAACAATGAGAGGTTTTAAGAAAATATCCACAAATTGGGAGATTGGCTCTAGGACTGAATCACATCCCGACACGATGGGGCGTCCGGGGGGTCTTGTGGCGTTTTTATGTACTTTCGGGAGAAAGTACAGATGGGGGGTCCGAGGATGTTTCTTCACGAGGTATTCTGATTCCTTCGGTCCTAGTATGCCCGCGTCTCCGGCACTTTTCACTATTGCGATGATTTCTGCCTGAATCTGGGGTGTGGGGTCGTGTGTGATTAGGCGATACCATTCCTGATTGTAGACGTGGCTACTGCCTTCTGTCCTATAGAGCTCTTTGGACCATAGGACAACTGCCCCGCCCTTGTCTGCAGGCCTTATGATGGCCTCCTGTTGGTTCTTCAATTGGTGGATGGCTTCTTTTTGTATTTTTGTCAAATTCCCAGGTACAAATGGACGTTTCTTCTCAAGTGCATTGAGGGACGACATCACCGAATGTTCAAATGCGATGATATTTTTGGAAGTATTGTGATTTGGTGGACAGAACGTGGACTTGTTCCTCAGGCCAGAGGCCTCTGTTTGGACTTGATTGGGTGACTCCCTGAAGAACCACCGTAGGCGTACTTTTCGGAAGAATTCCATGACTTCAAGTTTGATCCTAGTGAAGTCCATAGCTGTTCCGGGGACGAAAGAAAGGCCTAATTCCAGCACCTCCTTTTCCGCTTTTGATAAGGTTTTGTTAGAGATGTTGATGATGGGAGAGTAGTTTATGACTTGTAATGTTGCTTTCGCGTTGTCATCTCCCACTGCGGTTTGAATCTCGTCCTCTTCTGTTGCTGGCCCTGGCCTAAAAAAGGCCTCTTGGGGGTATTCCTGTTCTGTGGATTTCTGTTGGAGGTTCCTTCCCCAGCATCAGAGTCTTCCGTGGATTCGGAAGAGGAAGTTTCTGAAAACGTGGTAAATTTTCTCCTAGATCTCCTTTGATTTGTGTTGAGGTACCTGGTGGAATCAGCCCTAGTATAGAATTCATCTTTCAGATATGGGTACACCATCTCGATGTTAAAATTCTTTTGGTCCTTTTCGAATTTGGAGGTTTTGAAATTGATCGTGTTGTCTCTGAATGTAGCCAGCTCCTTTTCGATCTTGTCAAGGAGGATTCTCGCTTCAGTCTCAGTATGATTGTCTTTAATAGCTCGTAGCTGTTCTTCAATTTCCTCCTCTTCCTTTTTACAAATTCTCTGGGCCGTCTCGACAGTGTGCACCATCAGGTCTCTACTACATTTTGTGCTGATAAAGCTGAATCCTTTTCTATACACGGGATCGTCCGTGAATATGACTGGGACGTTCTTGATCTGTAGTCCCCAAGGTATAGTGCCTGCTTTTAGATTGGCCAGTAGGAAGTGGCCATGGAGTTCTGTTCTGACATGTTTTTTTTGGAGTCTAATAAGTTTGTCTGCAACATTGAGCTGCTTCGCCGTGCTGCTGAGCTTAACTGAAGAAAAGAGTGTGGGGTCAGAGAGGAGTTTCTGGATATGGTCCTCACTAAATGACAAAGTATCCTTTTCAGCCATACTGAGTATCCAGGCCACACTGGACCTGAAAGTACTTAATACGCAAAATCGACCACCATTTTTTTGTGTCGACAAAGGGAGAAACCTTGCGAGCCGGCGCCCGCTCTACACAACAGTCAACAAAAGGAGGTTTTGGGTCCTATCCCTGACCAGCCTGGACCTCAACAAGCGCTAAACAGAACAAAGTGGCTGGTCCGGTTCGCTTTTTAACAAATTTAAGCCCTACCCAGCTTATCAATGCTACGTGGGCCACACTTTATTTAGAAATTATTTATTTTTATTTTTCTGACAAAGGTTTCATTGATTTCTCATATGACATGAAAGGCACAATTGTCAAGCAGTTGAAGAATCAACACACAGACATCGGTGTGCACAATATATACAAGTGACTAATTAAGTTAGATAACAAAATGAATCAAAATGAATTCTCAAAATTGGAAACACCAAGAGCCACATTACTATATACAAAACATATTGACACATACAAAAATTCCATAAAAGCAACACAGTCCTTTGAATTGTATACCAATGGATAGGCGGAAACAACCAAGTAATACGAACTTCCTGCCTGTCTCATAAACCTGTGGAAAGGTATTTTTTAGGATTGAACAGCTGGGGCAGGGTCAATGGTACTATTTATTCCCAGCTGCACCCTTCTTCCTTATCACAGGCTGGGAGTCAACGCGTTTCGAACCAATGGTAAGTTGAAGGTTCTTGTTGGACTTGGGCCTTCTGGCAGGGTCACCCCTGAACTTTTTGCCTTAAATTATAGTGATTTCTGTCCTTTGCGCACTTTGACACTGTGGCGCAGTGTAAAGTGCGTGCTCTCCCTGAGTGCGTGTGTGAGATTGGCCTGCCCTCCCATAGGAATGCATGGGGAATGTCTGTGTCCCTGGTAGTTCCTGATGCGTGAGGTGTGCATGGTCAAGTTTGGTATGTGTGAACTCGGGGGAGTGAATGCTGCGAGATGGTGTATGCCGCATGTATGTGTCTAGTAGGGAAGCGCCATTTCTAGACATGGCTGTACGTGTGCTGTGATGGTGCTGGCGTGTGATTGGCTGGAGCTGGCTGGGATGCCAGGCTCCAGGAAGTCTGTGTGGGTCTGCCCCGGTGGTGAGTGGGAGATTAGCATGAGTGATGTGTGGGAGGAGTGTACCTGTGTCCTGGATGGGCTGGGTTTTCCCCACACAATGCTGGCTCCGCCCCCCTGTGGTGTGACTGATGACCCAAGCCCTGCCAGTGAATAGAATGGGTGGTTGGGCCATCAAGAGTGCTCCAGAACCAGCTGCGACTGGTTCTGCCCCCACCCTGCACCTGAAGACAAAGGGAAAAGGTGTATAAAAGAGGGGCTGTGACCCCATGAAAATGTTCTTGTTTTTGACTTGGATCTACCAGGGGCATGCTGCTGCTTGGGCCCAGGGGAAGGCTTGCCCCCCCTGGGCCCTGCCCAGCCCCTGGCTTGCTGATGGACCCCAGAAGGACTTTTGCTGGACTTGTGTTCCCCTGAAGCGCCTGGAAACGCTTTATCCTGTCTGGTAGCGCTGGGAGCGCTCGACTGGTAGCTTCTAGCGCCTGGAAGCGCTTGTGTGCTGTCCCTAGCGCATTGGAGCGCTTTATGTCCCGCTAGCGCTGAGAGCGCTTTGTTTTCCGAAGCCGGTGCCCACCCGGCATTTGCCCTGTTCTGCGAAGGGTCCCTGGGCCCCAGCGAGTGCCTACCTCGCTTGACCTCTTATCATTTACTTTCGAGGGTGCCCACCCCTCTTAACTGCCCCCGAGTGGTCACCGCCACGGCCCGAGCGCCGCAAAACAGGAAGCCAGGCACTACGGTGCCTGACGCGGGGCGGGACTTCCGGTTTTGGAGGGAAGTCCCGCCCGCCGCCGCGCCACGATTGGCTGCCCGCTGCCGCCGGGAAAGGGAAAGAAAAGATGCCGAGCCGGATCTAGCAGGCACCTTTACTGGAGCCCCGGTCCCGAGATGGGGGACCGGGTGAAGAAGGGCGCCAGCAAGCAGCAGTGGACAGAGGGTGGGGGCGCGAGGCACATTGTCGGTGCCTGCCCCCACCGCAAGCGTGAGGAATTGACCTATGGCTGCCCGGAGAAACCCCCCCCCCGCCAGAGAGCAGCCCGGTAAGTGTGGAGGGCTGCGGGGAGAAGCTCTGGGTAGGCAACGTGGTGCCTTCGCTGAACAGTGACCCAATTACATGTCGGGCGGCCCCGGATGGCAGTGGGTCGCCCCAACCTTTCAGCAGGCCTATTTCCTTCCCCCACCACTTTGACTGTAATTTCAGGTGCCCCGTGTGGCCCCTACCCTGGGCCCATGTATGTAAAGTACCGTCGTGCGCCACAGTACTGGGAGGGCGAGTCCCCCTTCATGAAGAGGGGGCGCATCATTCTTGTATTTTAGGAGCCAGAGTGCTCCAATGGGCCCAGTTGTTTATCGAGCCCTGAGAGGCTCCACCTTTTGCATATTTGTGTGCAGAGCCAGAGGGCTCCCAGTTTGAGCAGCTTTGGGTCCCAGAGGGCTAGTGAGAGCCCTGGCGCAGGTTTTGCTGATCTACAGCTGCCCAGCAATTAGTGGGCAGCTGCACCGTTTAGGTCTTTCTTTTGCTTCTAGGGACATGTTCTGGACTTTAGGAGTGAGTCGCACTCCTTCATCCCTGGCCTTTCCCCAGCTGCGCAGCACTTAGTGCCAGCTGCAGCGTTTGGGCCCCCTGTTCTGTCCCTCAGCTGCCCAGCAAGTAGTGGGCAGCTGCTACGTTTAGGTCTTGGCGCAGTGGCGCAACCTGGACTTTGTGAGTTCTACGCTAAAGGTTTAGATGCTGTTATGATCTATGTCCTATTGCTTTTGGGTGTTAGGAAATGTACAATGTGTGGTATGTTTTGCGCACCCTGTGTTCTGCACCTCTGAATGTGTTGTTGATACATTATGTGCCCTGTTCCTTACACCGCTGAACGTGTGTTGATGCGTCATGTGTTCCTTACACCGCTGAATGTAGGTTCTGCATCATGTGTTTTGTCCCCAGGTCTATGCCCCTAAATGTATGGTGATATTTAGTTGGTTGTTCTTGCTAGTACAGGTGGTGCTAGTGAGGTCCTGGTTCCCTGCGTGACCTGTTCCTAGGGTGGTTAGGATTGCGTAGGGGGGACTTACCAGTTACCAGTGGGTACTGGTTTTGTGCTTTATGTCCTATTTTGTGTTACAGTGATCTTCTGTTATAAGTGATCCCAAGGGCTTGATACTAAGCTTGCCCCCTGACCAGAGTCCCAGGACCAGTGGACTCTATGGTGCCTTCCCTGCCAAATTGATGGGACTTGTCTGATCTCCCTGGGGCCTCGCTGAAGTGTGCCTCGCTCGTTCCCCTCGGCAGCTCGTGCCGGCAGCCCGTCCAAGCCTCGAGCAGCGCCGCTCTCCCCTGAGCCGCGCCGCTTCGCTGGGTCGCCCGCATCCTGCCTCCCCCTCCTCTTCTGAGCCGCACACATTGGTCGCCCCAGAGAAACGCTTGTACCATGCCGGCAGCCCGTCCAAGCCTCGAGCAGCGCCGCTCTCCCCTGAGCCGCGCCGCTTCGCTGGGTCGCCCGCTCAAGCTTACTAAGGAGGTCACTCGCATTATCCCGTGCAACCAGGACGGAAGGTACTGTCTGATAGGCTATGTTCTAAGTTCTAGGCCTACAAGTATTGTATTGTTACTTCTAAAAGTGCTGATTCCTGACAGTGGTCCAGGTGGCCCTGTCTTGTAAATAATCCCTTGTAAATTCTGCCCGTGCCTCTGGCACATTGTAAAGTGTGTGTTTTATCTAATGTGTTTTGGTGTAATACAAAGGCTATTTTGATATAACCTTGTGTGGAGTTTCCTTTGTGGTGGGCCTTTGGTTGTTGTTGCTGGGGTGCGTGCGCAAATACTTAGCCTACATCGCCTCCAAGTTTAGCCTTGCTGCTCGCGCCACGTTACCTAGAGGGTGAGCAGGGGTTATCTTGGCGTGTAACTCCCTTGCCCTGACTTGGGAGTGGTGGTCTCTGACTGACTTTGGCGAAAGCCCTGGCCAGCCAGGGATCCCATTTCCAACAGTTCTCCTCAGGACATGGACTGTAAGGGTCCTTTTCTGTAAAAAATGGGACTTGGTGTAAGTATTGTGTAACACTGGTAAAGTGATGACCTCTCTGACTGGTCACGGAGAATGAATGAGGTTACCTGTGATCAGCGCGCTGAGGCTGCTGGGCGAGTGGAACGTGGAAAAGGGCTTGGCACAGTAGTGACTTTCTGCAAGAGCAAAAGTTGTTTTAAGGAATTGCTGGGGGTCAGTGTTCATAGGAGCAATATATGTCTAAAATAACAACAAGGGAAGGCTGTTGATGGCACGAGTCCTACCTGCCAATGAGCTTGAGTGCAGGCAGAATTTATCCAGAAAGGCGCATAGATGGAAGTTAAGATGGAAGTTAATATGGGCCTCGAGCATCTTGGCGGGGGCAGGGAGCAGGGATATGGGCCGAAAGTTTTTTAAGATAGTGGGATCTAGGGTAGCCTTCTTCAAGAGAGGTTTGACAGTGGCCATTTTCCAAGGTGCGGGGAAAATACCCTTGGAAATTGCTTGATTCATTATCTCCAGAAAAGGGGGTAGCAAAACCTCTCTACACTCCTTCAAGATCTTTAAAGGACAAGGGTCCAAAGGGGATCCAGATTTGAGCTTATGAAGGAGCTGATTGAGGAGTTCCAGGGTAAGAGGAGGAAAATTAGACAGGTTGACGAGAGGCAGGGTCGTCTGATCCTGAAGGGAGAAAGTAGTCGGGGGAGGGGCGGCCTCAAAATTAAGATTGAGTGCTTCCAGGGCTGTGTAGATATCCATGATTTTGGTGTGAAAGAAGGTGGAGATCTGATTACACAGCTCTTGGGTTGCCACAATGGGGTCAGGGTGTTGAGCAAGGGATAGGGAATCAACGATTTTAAATAGCTCTCTAGGCGAGCTAAGGGAGGCCGTCAGATTGGTAAAGTATGCCATCTTTTCTGCCAAAACTGCAGCTTTGTATCCTTTTAGCATACCCTTGTGTTTAGATATTTCATTTGGATCAAGATTCGACCTCCAAAGTCTTTCTTGCTTCCTGCACTCCTGCCTGAACAGTCTAAGGGAATCGGAAAACCAGGGGGCCGAAGGGTATTTCCTGGCAGAATAGTGAGGTATAGCTGGGGCTAGGATGTTTATAACATTCGAAATAGAATTGGCAAGCTTAAGGGCAGCCAAGTCGGTGTCCGGTATTGAAGGGAGCGTCAAATTTGGGATGAAAGGGCCTAGGGAACTCGTTGTTCAGGCCCCTATAATTCCTTTTCGAGACCCGGTTGTTTGTATTTTTAGAGGGCATGGCAGAAGGGTACAGGATGAGCTCAAATGGGACAGCCATATGGTATAGTGACAATCTGGCCCACCAATACTGAGCCGGACAGGCACCGACCGACTCCAGCTCCAGCGCCATATTGAAGCCATTGCCTTATTCATATGAACAGCCTGGAGGGTGATGATTCGGAGTGGTCTGTTGTCCCTTATGGATAGCAGTCTTTAGAAGATCCTGAGGACAATCTGTATGAGGATCTGATGAATGCCAATGGACTGTTTATCTGTTAGGGTTTGTGCACAGCAAAGAGCATGTCCCCTCTCATTGCACTAGTGGGCTCTGTAATAGCTCTCTTTTAAACATACTATTGAAAGCCTTTCTTGTTATCTCAGCCCCCCCCTTAGGCTTCTGTGTATGTTGCTCAATGTACTCACAAGTTTGGACATTGCTGGCTTGTTTACACATTGGACCTTGCTTTTATCAAGGCTTCTTTAGAGCACCTCTCCCTAGGCCATGTGTTAATTCAACTCATTTGCATAATAACTGAAGCTCTGCACACCTTTCAAGAACATGTGCAGCATGTGAGAACCACACCCAGCTCTTCGAACCACACCCAGCTCTTCAAACCACACCCAGCCCTTCAAACCACACCCAGCCCTGTCTATAAAAGGCAGCCCCCGAGCCCCACCCAGTGCTTGTGCTCGTCTACCTCCCGCTTACCTGAGAACAGATCCTTCGGCGCTGGCACTCCTGCTCTCTACAGACCTTCATCGGCTTCAACGGGCGCGGTAGCTGGCTCTTCCTTCTTCCGGTTTCCGGCTCCTCCTTGCCTCAGCACCTCTCCTGTCCAATACAATCAACCTGCAAAAAAAGAAAGAGGACAAGGTTAGACTGATCAGTATCCCTTTCCAGCAACAAGTAAGTGCAAAACTTTTTATTACCTGAAAGAACTTTGACAGCGATTTCTGGATTCGTGCATAGACAATTTGGAACAAGATACCTCCCACGAACATAGTGATTCAAACCCTTTGTTACTAGAATACTTTGTGGAACTTTGTGGAATAAACATTGTTTTACATGGAACTTTTAAGAATCGAACAGTGGAAACCATTGACAGCAAGGCAAACAGTAAATCAAGGAGTTGCAAAAATTACCTGCTGTATTTTGATGTAAAAGTACAGTATTCGTTTTATAAAAATTCTGGAAATGTGTGAAAAGTGAGTTTGCTATTAAGAATTTAGGCTTTAGTTATATTAATGTGAATGTTTGATATTGGTAATTCTGATAATGGTATTCGTTTAATTTTATAGAAGTTTTACAGTAATAGAAAGCACATCCCAGAACAGTAACACATTCCAAACCTAGAAGCTAGAGACCAGGATCCAAGAGGCACTTTTAGAAGAGAATTTCTAATAGATAAAGGGATAGTCAGGAACACATTTAGGAATAGGTTGCACTTACCTGTTCTTTGTTTATGTTTCATTAGGCACCAGTTTCTACAGAAGTCAGAGAGGGCAGCAGATTTTAGCAGCACTTCAACAGTGGAAACGCAAGAACGGTGTTGTCTCTCTTTTTTTTTTATTTTATCCACTTCCCCCCCTTCCCTTGAGATTCTGGTTCTTAGTGCACTGTCTAAAACTAGTGTGCTGGAACAAGCAGTTTCAGGGTGGGGTCGGACTGTCTTCAACCTCCATCAGAACTGAATAGAAACTCAGGTGAGCTGGGCTTTGACAGAAGCACAAGCCTTAAAATATTCAGTTCTGTTGGACGATGAATGCCGGGGAAGAAATAGAGGGCATTGATGCCACGGATATGGCGCAGGCCCTAAATGAGGACTTGGCCCATAATGAATCAGTGTCTGGCATCTTGCAACATATGCAAGAGGAAATAGAGAAATTAAAGATGGAGAACACCTCTTTAAAACAGGATTTAAGCAGGTATAAACCTAGGGGATCTCAGTGTAACACAGCTTTTACGCCTTTGTTTAAAACCTCCTCAGAGACAGGGGCGCGATCAAAACATACAACTTTGCCTCCCCCAGTTGAGGTTACTGTTAATGTTCCTAATGCTGTGCCTTTAGCAGTACCTGAACGTTTTCATGGAGATAGTAACAAATTCCATGTTTTTATCAATCAATGTCAATTACACTTCGTTTGTAAGCCACAACAGTTCCCTACTGATGCTACGAAAGTGGCATTCGTCTTGTCTTATTTGGGTGGCACAGCAGCCAATTGGTCAATTCCTTTCGTGGATAGAGATGATCCCATCCTCCATAATTGGAATCAATGTCTTATTTGGGTGGCACAGCAGCCAATTGGTCAATTCCTTTCGTGGATAGAGATGATCCCATCCTCCATAATTGGAATCAATTTAAACGTACTATGATTAGCCTTTTTGCTAAACACACTTTCATGCAGGCAAGTGATAATGAGCTTTTAAATCTTAAACAAGGTAACAAGGATTTATTGACCTATCTCCCTAGTTTTAATCGTTTACTCACCGAGACACAGTGGCCAGAAGAAAAGTGTGTCTCCCTTTTTTATAAAGGTTTGAGAGACGAGTTAAGAGACGCGCTGGCTCATATCGTTGATTTGCCAGAAGACTATTCTGACTTTGTAGATTTAGTCGTGAAATTGGAACACAGACTCGGAGAAAGAAAGGGAGATAAATCCAAACTGGAATCACGGTTAACTTTTATTAGACACGAGAAGAAAGACACAGATAATAAACTCCCTGAATCTGAGCCTATGCAAATACGGACACTCAGAGGTCCACTCACATCCGAGGAAAAAGAAAGAAGGAGAAAACTTCAATTATGTTTATATTGTGGGTAAGGCAGGTCACTTTGCCAGAGAATGTCCAGTAAAACCTAAAACTTCACGAAAGGGTGCTGTTTCCTCAACCTCCTCAACTGAATCTGGAAACGATTAAGCTCGACAAGGGGGGAGGTTACTTGTTCGAGAAAACATCTTAATCAAACCTCTAATTCTGCAGCCTTCATGGTACCGCCCATACCTAGACATTTCATAATTCAGATCTTTTTAATTGTTTCTACCCAAGTTAGACATTCTCTCCCTGTCCTACTGGACTCAGGAGCGACAAGAAATTTTGTGGATAATAAGTTAGCTGAAACGTTAGGTCTTCCTATGTGCCTAAAGCCTTGTCCAGAAGCAGTATGTGCAGTGGATGGGTCAGAATTGACCTCTGGATTAATCACAAAACAAACAAGTCCACTTGTTATGGTCTGTAAAAACTGGCACACAGAGGTGATTAGCTTTGATCTGATAGATACCCCTAATTTTGGCTTGATTCTCGGGGTACCCTGGTTAACAACTCATAACCCAAAAATTGATTGGGTGAATAGAACAGTTACTTTGGATTCCTCTTTCTGTAGAACCAATTGCTATCAAGAAGCAGGTACAGAACAGAGCACAGTAATACACTGTGCTAGTGTTACACAAGACGAACCAAGTCTCCCTCCTGAATATTCTGACTTTAAAGACGTCTTCGATCCAGTGAAGGCTAGTGTGCTGCCCCTACATTGGTCTTATGACTGCCGTATAGATCTTATCCCAGGGGCCACTTTACCTAATAACAGAGTATATGCTTTGACTGACGAAGAGACCAAATATTTAAGAACCTACCTAGACGACCTACTACAGTCTGGGTTCATCCAACATTCCACATCTCCTGTGTCATTTCCACTCTTTTTTATCCCGAAGCCGGATAAATCCATGCGCGTGTGTATCGACTATAGAGGACTAAATAAGGCTACAATAAAAAATAAATATCCTCTTCCTCTAATACCTGTGTTGTTGGATCAATTAAGACATTCTTAGGACCCCACCGCGCCGCACGGCCACCAGCTGTCGCGTGTGCCCCCCGCCTGCCGCTGCTCTCAGCCTCGCTGAGCCTTCCTTCCTCCTGGCCACGCCCCCCGCCGTCGCTCGTTCTCCCGCATTTCTTGCTGTTCTGCTTAGAGTGTAATTGTCGCCATTTGTAGTGTAATTGTATTGTATTTTGTATTTTATTCCAATTTCTGTCCTTGCTTGTATTGTTGTACCCCTCTGTGCAGTTTCCCCTGCGCCCACCCGCCCCGCTCCCCGCCGCCGGGAGTGTGGACACGCCCCCCTTCCCTCTGTACCCTCCCCGCTCCCGCCTCCCAGCTGCTCCTCCCTCCCTGCACTTGGCCATAAATGGCGACCGTGCGGCACAGGTTAGTGTGACCTATTCTTAGGACACCCCCGCGCCGCACGGCCACCAGCTGTCGCGTGTGCCCCCCGCCTGCCGCTGCTCTCAGCCTCGCTGAGCCTTCCTTCCTCCTGGCCACGCCCCCTGCCGTCGCTCGTTCTCCCGCATTTCTTGCTGTTCTGCTTAGAGTGTAATTGTCGCCATTTGTAGTGTAATTGTATTGTATTTTGTATTTTATTCCAATTTCTGTCCTTGCTTGTATTGTTGTACCCCCCTGTGCAGGTTCCCCTGCGCCCACCCGCCCCGCTCCCCGCTTCCCGCCGCCGGGAGTGTGGACACGCCCCCCTTCCCTCTGTACCCTCCCCGCTCCCGCCTCCCAGCTGCTCCTCCCTCCCTGCACTTGGCCATAAATGGCGACCGTGCGGCACAGGTGAGTGTGACCTATTCTTAGGACACCCCCGCGCCGCACGGCCACCAGCTGTCGCGTGTGCCCCCCACCTGCCGCTGCTCTCAGCCTCGCTGGGCCTTCCTTCCTCCAGGCCACGCCCCCCGCCGTCGCTCGTTCTCCCGCATTTCTTGCTGTTCTGCTTAGAGTGTAATTGTCGCCATTTGTAGTGTAATTGTATTGTATTTTGTATTTTATTCCAATTTCTGTCCTTGCTTGTATTGTTGTACCCCCTGTGCAGTTTCCCCTGCGCCCACCCGCCCCGCTCCCCGCTTCCCGCCGCCGGGAGTGTGGACACGCCCCCCTTCCCTCTGTACCCTCCCCGCTCCCGCCTCCCAGCTGCTCCTCCCTCCCTGCACTTCGCCATAAATGGCGACCGTGCACACGTGCAGCGTTGACGCGCAGCGGGCGCGCCGATTGTGCGCCGAAGGTAAGCCCGTCTGCGCCCGTCCGCGCCTGGACCGCGCCCAGTGCCAGGACCCCTGGCTCCCGCAGACACCAGCCCACCCGCCGGACCTACGACGCCACCGAACTCTACGCACTCAACGCCGGTCGAATCCCGGGATGCTATCGAGCCACCCCGAGACGCACCCACGGACCCTTCAGCTGCCACTCCTGCAAGTTCACCTGCATCCGGACCTGCATTACACCAACACCGACCAAGCCGAACACCAGCAGCAACCACCTCAAGTGCATCCTGCTCAACACCCGCTCCATCCACAGACACGCCGTCGAGCTCTGGAACCTGCTCGACACCACAGCCCCAGACGTCGCCTTCCTCACGGAAACCTGGATGAACGCCTCCTCAGCGCCAGACATCGCCATCGCCATCCCGGACGGCTACAAGATCATCCGAAGGGACCACGTCAACCAGACAGGAGGAGGCATCGCCATCATCCACAGGAACACCATCCGCATCACGACCAACACCGACGACACCCTCGCACCCGCCGAACACCTGCACTTCCAGATCCACATCAACCCCAAGACCACCCTCAGAGGCACCCTCATCTACAGACCCCCTGGACCACGCACACAATTCAGCGAAGACATCGCCGACTTCATCAGCCCGCACGCCCTCCTCTCCGCTGACTACATTCTCCTCGGGGACCTCAACTTCCACCTGGAGAACAACAACGACCGCAACACCACCACCCTGCTGGACAACCTCGCCAACCTCGTTCTCAAGCAGCTGGTGACCACCCCCACCCACTACGCCGGACACACACTCGACCCCGTGTTCTCATCCAGCGAGGACATCACCTTCAGCCACGCCACCGGACTCCACTGGACAGACCACAGCTGCGTCCACTTAAGCTTCAGAAGGACCACGACCCACCACCACCAGCAACAGGTTGCACGCAGTAGCTGGAACAAGATCACAGCCGACCAGCTCACGACTTCCCTGAGCATGAACCCTCCCACCAGAGCAACGAACCCAAGCCAGGCGGCCACCAACCTCACGAAGTGGATCAGCAACTGCGCAGACGTCCTCGCCCCTCTGAAGTCCCCGACTAACAGAAAGCCCCATGGTTCACCGACGAACTCAAGAGCTCCAAGAAGAACTGCCGAGCCCTCGAGAATGCCTGGCGCAGAGACCCAACACCGAACAACATGACTGCCCTCAAGCTCGCCACCCGAAAACACCACCAACTGATCCACGCCACCAAGAAAACTGCATTCAAGGAACGACTGGACAACAACGCACACAACAGCAAGGAACTCTTCAACATCGTTAAAGAGCTCTCCAACCCCAACGCCGAAAACAACGACATCATCCCTTCACAAGACCTCTGCAACTCCCTCGCCGCCTACTTCCACAGCAAGATCGCGAACATACACAACAGCTTCAGCACTCAACCGACGTACGCCACGACTGAACCACCGCCCCCCACCACCACCCTCCGCGCCTGGACCCCGATCAGCACCGAAGACACCGTCCGCACGATGAACTCCATCCACTCCGGATCTCCGACCGACCCCTGCCCTCACCACGTCTTCAACAAGGCCGACGCTGTCATCGCACCCCACCTGCAGGATATCATCAACACCTCCTTCGACACCGCTACCTTCCCGGAGAGCTGGAAGCACGCCGAACTCAGCGCTCTTCTAAAGAAGCCATCAGCCGACCCCACCGACCTCAAGAACTACGTCCCCATCTCGCTGCTCCCATTTCCTGCAAAAGTCATCGAGAAGACCGTCAACAAGCAGCTGGCCGCCTTCCTCGAGACGAATGGATCCCTCGACCTCTCGCAGTCTGGCTTCCGGGCCAACCACAGCACCGAGACCGCCCTGATCGCAGCCACCGATGACATCCGAGCCCTGCTCGACAACGGAGAAACAGCGGCCCTCATCCTCCTAGACCTCTCCGCGGCCTTCGACACTGTCTGCCACCGTACCCTAGTGCAGCGCCTCAGCAACGTCGGAATCCAGGAGAAGGCACAGGAATGGATCATCTCGTTCCTCGCCGGAAGGACACAGAGAGTCCGCCTCCCCCCGTTCAGATCAGAAGCCACCGAAGTCATCTGCGGCGTTCCTCAATGCTCCTCGCTCAGCCCAACCCTCTTCAACGTCTACATGAGCCCCCTCGCAGCCATCGCACGCCAACACAACCTCAACATCATCTCCTACGCCGACGACACCCAGCTGATCCTCTCCCTCACCAACGACCCCGCCACCGCCAGAGCCAACGTACACGAAGGGATGACAGACGTAGCCAAATGGATGATGAACAGCCGCCTGAAACTGAACTCGGACAAGACGGAAGTCCTCATCCTGGGATCTTCACCCTCCGCCTGGGACGACTCCTGGTGGCCCCCCGCCCTGGGCAGCGCACCCAAACCAACAGACCACGCACTCAACCTAGGCTTCATCCTGGACTCCTCCCTCTCCATGACCAGACAAGTCAACGCCGTCTCCTCGTCGTGCTTCAACATCCTGCGCATGCTACGCAAGATCTTCCGGTGGATCCCCACCGAGACCAGGAAGATGGTCACCCAGGCCCTCGTCACCAGCCGTCTGGACTACGGCAACTCCCTCTACGCCGGAACCACCGCCAAACTCCAGAAGAGACTCCAGCGGATTCAGAACGCCTTAGCACGACTCATCCTGGACATCCCCCGTCGCAGCCACATCTCCGGACACCTGAGAGATCTGCACTGGCTCCCGGTCAACAAGAGAATCACCTTCCGTCTCCTCACCCACGCACATAAAGCCCTACACAACCAAGGCCCAGGATACCTCAACAGCCGCCTCAACTTCTACGCTCCCACACGCCAGCTTCGATCGACCGGCCACGCCCTCGCCGCCGTCCCCCGCATCCGAAGAGCCACCACAGGAGGAAGGCCCTTCTCCTACCTGGCCGCCAAGACTTGGAACTCCCTCCCGACCCACCTCCGCCAGACCCAGGACCACCTTGCCTTCAGGAAGCAGCTCAAGACCTGGCTGTTCGAGCAGTAGCGGACCCCCCCTCCCCTAGCGCCTTGAGACCCTCCGGGTGAGTAGTGCGCTATATAAATGCTTGATTGATTGATTGATTCTACTGTATACACTAAACTAGATCTGCGGGGAGCTTACCACCTGGTCCGAATAAAAGAGGGGGATGAGTGGAAGACAGCTTTCAAGACAAAGTTTGGTCTATTTGAGTACACAGTAATGCCCTTTGGGTTGTGTAATGCCCCTGTGGCCTTTCAATTCTTTATAAATGAGGTCCTACACGAATTCCTGGACATTTGTGTCATAGTATACATAGACGACATCCTCATTTACTCTAAAAACCCGGAAGAACATACCCAACAGGTTCGTGCAGTATTATCAAAGTTAAAAGAAAATCATCTTTTTGCTAAATTAGAAAAGTGTACTTTTAATGTCAGCAAGGTGGACTTTTTAGGATACTGCCTGTCACCTCAAAGAATAACTATGGGTGTAAAGAAAATCAGTGCTATTACTGATTGGCCAGAACCATCATCTGTGAAGGATGTTCAGAAATTTCTGGGTTTCGCCAATTTTTATAGGAGGTTTATTTCTCATTTTGCAGACATTGCGGCCCCAATAACCACCTTGTTGCGGAAAGAGCAACAATTTATTTGGACTGATGAGGCGGCACACGCCTTTCAACTCCTGAAACAAAAGTTCACTTCAGCCCCAATTCTGAAACATCCTGATCCTGACTTGCCATTTTTTGATGAAGCGGATGCTTCACAAGTAGCTTTAGGAGGAGTTCTCTCTCAACGAGATGCAGTAGATGGCCAATTACATCCTATAGCCTTCTATTCCAAAAAGTTATTACCAGCTGAACAAAATTACACTGTGGTTGAAAGAAAACTATTAGCTATCAAAGTAGCCTTTTCTGAATGGAGGCACCATTTAATGGGAGCCAAGTACCCTGTTACCATCTTTTCTGACCATAAGAACCTACAGTTTTTTGGATCACTTAAAGCACTAACACCACGTCAGATGCGCTGGTTAAAGTTTTTTAGTACATTTGACTTCGTTATAACCTATAGACCAGGTGCACAACAAATTCAATCTGATGTGTTATCTAGATTCAGACATACCTCAGACATGAAACAAGACAAAATAGGAGAACTCATTATTCCTCCCCAAAAACCTTTGGCACCAGTACAACAGAAGGATTTCATCACAGATCTATATAACGCACACATGCAAATAGCACCTCAAGATTGGTTAAAGGATTCCCATAACACAATACAACGAGGTTTATTGTATCACGACAACATGCTGTTAGTGCCCACCACAGAATTACAAACACAGGTGATAATTTGGCATCACGCCTCACCGTTGGCAGGTCATCCTGGCTGGGTAAAAACCCTGGAAAATGTGCGAAAACACTTTTGGTGGGACAATATGAGTAAGGACATTAAGCAATTTGTCACTACCTGTCCAACTTGTGCAAGACATAAATCTTCTCATAAGGCCCCTGACGGCTTGTTAATACCAATGCCATCACCCAAACAACCTTGGCACACTGTGAGTGTAGACTTTATTGTAGGTTTACCACCAGTAAAATCCTTCACAACAGTGTTAGTGATACTGGATTTTTTTTTATCTAAAATGGCACATTTTGTACCATTACGGAAATTGCCAACTGCGGCAGAATTTGCCGATATCTTTATAAGAGAAATTGCGCGTTTACATGGTTTGCCAAGCAACGGGGTGTCAGACCAAGGTAGCCAGTTCAACTCTAGATTTTGGAAAAATTTATGTGAAAAACTGAAAATAGATGTGGCATTATCCACTGCTTTCCATCCAGAAACAGATGGACAAACTGAACGACTGAACCAAATCTTACTTCAAACGATACGTTGTTTATTGGATTATTCTAGTGAATGGTTGGAAGCTCTCCCTGTAGCGGAGTTTATTTATAATAATACTGAGCATGCAGCTCTACTTTGCTCACCATTCTATTTCATGCTGGGGTATCATCCAAGAGCTATACCCATTTTGTTAGAAGATTCCCTGTTGCCTACAGTAACGGATAGACTAACAAGATTAGGTGACATACAAGACAAGGCGAGGAACCATTTATTAAAGTACAAAGAAAGCATGAAAAGACAAGCGGACAAACACAGATCTGAGGCCCCAATGTATAAAATCGGTGACAAGGTATGGCTCTCCACAAAGAACCTAAGTATAGAGGGATCCCGAAAGCTGCAACCACGTTTCATTGGACCCTTTAGTATAACTGCCATAGTAAACCCGGTAACAGTAAAATTGGACTTACCAAAAGAATACCCAGTACATACTACATTCCATGTGTCCTTGCTGAAGCCATACAACCCAAAAACCCGACCCGAACCACCACCTCCACCCATACCAATTAAGGGAAATCTAGAATATGAAGTGAAAAGCATAATAGATGCAAAAAGAATTCATGGACGTCTGTTTTATTTAGTAGAAGGGAAAGGATATGACGAAACTGAGAATTCATGGGAACCAGCGTCCTATGTACATGCCCCACGGTTAATTAGTCGGTTTTATCTAAAAAATCCAGGGAAACCCCGTCCAGTAGGAGGGCCTTTGAGGGGGGCGACTGTTAGGGTTTGTGCACAGCAAAGAGCATGTCCCCTCTCATTGCACTAGTGGTGTCTGTAATAGCTCTATTTTAAACATACTATTGAAAGCCTTTCTTGTTATCTCAGCCCCCCCCCCCTTAGGCTTCTGGGTATGTTGCTCAATGTACTCACAAGTTTGGACATTTCGGTCTTATTTACACATTGGACCTTGCTTTTACCAAGGCTTCTTTAGAGCACCTCTCCCTAGGCCATGTGTTAATTCAACTCATTTGCATAATAACTGAAGCTCTGCACACCTTTCAAGAACATGTGCAGCATGTGAGAACCACACCCAGCTCTTCGAACCACACCCAGCTTTTCGAACCACACCCAGCTCTTCGAACCACACCCAGCCCTGTCTATAAAAGGCAGCCCCCGAGCCTCACCCAGTGCTTGTGCTCGTCTACCTCCCGCTTACCTGAGAACAGATCCTTCGGCGCTGGCACTCCTGCTCTCTACAGACCTTCATTGGCTTCAACGGGCGCGGCTGCTGGCTCTTCCTTCGTCCGGTTTCCGGCTCCTCCTTGCCTCAGCCCCTCTCCTGTCCAATACAATCGACCTGCAAAAGAGAAAGAGGACAAGGTTAGACTGATCAGTATCCCTTTCCAGCAACAAGTAAGTGCAAAACTTTTTATTACCTGAAAGAACTTTGACAGCGATTTCTGGATTCGTGTATAGACAATTTGGAACAAGATACCTCCCACGAACATTGTGATTCAAACCCTTTGTTACAAGAATACTTTGTGGAACTTTGTGGAATAAACATTGTTTTACATGGAACTTTTAAGAATCGAACAGTGGAAACCATTGACAGCAAGGCAAACAGTAAATCAAGGACTTGCACAAATTACCTGCTGTATTTTGATGTAAAAGTAAAGTATTTGTTTTATAAAAATTCTGGAAATGTGTGAAAAGTGAGTTTGCTTTTAAGAATTTAGGCTTTAGTTATATTAAGGTGAATGTTTGATATTGGTAATTCTGATAATGGTATTCGTTTAATTTTACAGAAGTTTTACAGTAATAGAAAGCACATCCCAGAACAGTAACACATTCCAAACCTGGAAGCTAGAGACCAGGATCCAAGAGGTACTTTTAGAAGAGAATTTCTAATAGATAAAGGGATAGTCAGGAACACATTTAGGAATAGGTTGCACTTGCCTGTTCTTTGTTTGTTTCATTAGGCACCAGTTTCTACAGAAGTCAGAGAGGGCCGCAGATTTTAGCAGCACTTCAACAGTGGAAACGCAAGAACGGTGTTGTCTCTCTTTTTTTTTATTTTATCCACTTCCCCCCTTCCCTTGAGCTTCTGGTTCTTAGTGCACTGTCTAAAACTAGTGTGCTGGAACGAGCAGTTTCAGAGTGGGGTCGGACTGTCTTCAACCTCCATCAGAACTGAACAGAAACTCAGGTGAGCTGGGCTTTGAGATTATCTCCCCAGAGCCTGGCCTGGTCTCTTCTCCTACCATAGCTATGGAGTAGGGTGCCTCATTCGTTATGGTGGTGCAAACAAACGTCTTGACGGAGGGGCTTCAGCCAGGAGTTGCCCCTACGAAACCATTACTGCCATTCAATGAGGCGCATTACCTACCACTCCACCGGCTAGGAAATCCAAAGCTTCGGGAAGAGAATGTTCTCTTCAGCTAGCCTGGCACTGTGGACGGTTAACACTGCATGCCTCCTGAGCCGATATTTCCACATGATTGGGGACTTGGTAACACAAGTGCTGCCCATGGTCTTGGAAAAGGCCCAAGCCATGCTCTCAAGCTGATCGAAGGGATGCAGCCAAGTTAACAATAAGATGTGGGCTGGACGCGAAAGACTCTGTGCAAAGAAATTTCATAGTCCATCACCCTTGAGTGCCATGCCTGGTTCAGAACCAGTAGCTTTTCAGGGCATGTCCAAGTTTCACTCGTGGACATGCCCTTTCATGGCTCTCGTTTGTTTGGAGAAAAGGCGGACTCATCACTGGAGCGCCTTAAGGACAGTAGGGCTATGGCCAGGTCCTTGGGCCTTTCCATATCCCCTTGCCAACTTCAGTCCTTTTCGTGGCCACAGAAGAGGCTTTGAACCGTATCTTTATACACCCAACCTCCACGGCCAACAAAGAGCACAGTCTTTGTGTGGCAGAAGACGTGGTTCCCACAGATTACGTGGGACAGGCAGCCAGAAGGCGATCCAGTCCACTGTAACTCCCCCATCCCCCCACAAAAGCCAAAGCCTCCAGACCCCTTTAGCTTGCCCTCCAATTATAATGGGCATCCAGTGGGGGACAGGATACTCCATCACCCGCACCACTCTCTCCTCTTTGTGACCAACACCCCCACTCATGCCACCTACGTATAACAATCTGACAGAGGACCATCTCTTCTTTCTCTGTCAAGAAATGTTAGCTTTCTTGTCCAAGGGAGCTACAGAGAAGGTGTCGTCATCAGAAGTAGGGCATGGTGGGTATCCCTGCTACTTTTTGGTGCCCAAGAAGGACGGAAGCCTTTGTCCTATTCTAGATCTAAGCTTTCTCGATCTCTTCCTGAAGAAGGAGGAATTCAAGATGCTCAAGCTTGCGCAAGTCGTATCTGTCCTGGACCCAGGAGACTGGATGGTATTTTCCAGCGGCTCTCAGATTATGGTATCCAGTGTGATTCCTGTCTCCTGGTCATATCACTGCCACATCACCTATAGGCTACCCAAACCAGCCAGGCAGAACAATGTTAAGGTCCTGCCTGTTTCAACAAGGAGCTGGTCGAAGCTGATCCCGAAGCTTGGACAAAAGTTCTAGATCCCATAGCTCCTAATCTAAAGTGCAATTTAGAGGATTACCAGCAATGGCAGAATTGGATTGTACATTCACTGGATATATGCATCCCAAAAAAGATACTAACCCTACAACAGACACAAATAAAAAAACCTGGTTTAATAATCTTATCTCTCTAAGAAAAGAATATAAGAAACTTGAGAGGAACTGAAGGAAGGAGTATGAGCCACTTCTAAAAACAAAATATAAAGCTTCAATCAGGATCTTCCATTATGAAATGAAGAAAGCTCGGGCTACATTTTGCCAGGAAAAGATTATGCAGGCTTCAAACTACCCCAAGGAATTATTCAAGGTCGTCAAAGCACTAACCACCACCCAAGAAAATAATACTCTCCCACAATCTACAAAAAAAGATGTAATGAGATAGCATTCTTTTTTCACAAAAAAGTTGTAGATATTTACGATCAGCTTCAGGGCAAGTCAGATCTAGTCTCTTGTGATAAAGATGACACAGGGAGGCGCTGAATAAGCAGTGTCTGCCAACAGACCAAGGCGGACTGGCAGCCACCTGTCTTGAGCAATATTACCTAGCCTCTCAACTGCAGTGGATAGCGCGTTTGCTCTCCGATGGCAATCACGCAGATACAGCAACTACGCAGACGCCTTACTCCTGGAGCACATAGTCCGGTTGTTTCACCCTGGGGCGCGACCATGGCCACCAGAGCCTCTACACCTTGCGGTAGCTTACAGGTGTTTTCGCAGAAGCTTGTACCTGATACGCAGCGTTACCCCCTATGCACTGGCGGTGCCCCTAGAGGGTGCCCCCAGTGGACAAACAGTACTGATGGCATGCATGCTCAGGGACTGGCAAGACAAAGTTATCCACACCCTCAGGGACCTGTACCGGGATGGGGTACTCACACCCTACGTGGTCCTAGTGGGGGAGGAGGAACTACCGCCTGGGCAATTCCTCACTCACCGCATGCTGGTGGCCTCACTCACGGCAAAATGGGGAGATATCACGACAGAGCTGCGCACACACCTCACAATACAATACCTCCATGTCATGGGGTGAGGCAGACATTTGGCGCACTAGTTTGCAGCCTCACTCCGCACTCACGTAGCAATCAGCCTAGCCCCACTATGCCACAAGTGTGAAGAAGACCTAGGGAGCCAGCTCACTGACAGGAATGGGTTGGAGTGCTTGAGAGCCCCACACGCATCCCCAGGAACATGCGCTTTTGGTAGATACAGCTGTGTATTATTCACAGAGCATACCTCCACCTGCGAAAATTAATCAATACTTTCACCTCAGTGATGCAGCGTGCCAGACGTGTGGAGAGGTAGGGGCAGATCTGCTACACATGTTTTGGGCTTGCCCATGGTGGGAGAATATTGGAAGGCCGTGGCCGCTAAGCTGCGAGAGAGCACTGACATGGAGTTGCCCTTCACTTGGCCTACATACTTACTACACAAATCCTGCAGAACCCCCAGCACGAATGTCACGTCCAGATCCATAGATCCTGGAATGATCGTGTCCAAACGGCTGATTAGTAAAAGATGGAAAGCGCCAGACCTCCACATATACAGGCCTGGCGTCATTCCATGCTTGCGTGGGCCAAAGCGGAGAGCCTCGCTATTCAATGCAAGGAGACTTTGGGAATGCGTAGGGTCCTTATTGCCACATACTGGGATACAATCTACCTCGCATTGCAAAATAGCCCGGACACACGGGCCTCTCTTCCGTGCCAGCCCTCCTCAGTGCTTAACCCCTCGGACAACAGTAACACATGTGCTGCGCCGATGTTCAGCTGGCGAGCGAAACTCAGGCACCACACGCTCTAGACAAGGGGTAGCAGTCAGATGCTTTTAAGTACACAAGCTATGAGCCATGTCCTATATAGATGGGAAAGAAAAGGGGAGGCCAAGGGTTGTTTGTTTGGTTTGCTTTGCTTATACTGTGCATCCCTCTTATTCCTTTCTTTTACCCCTTCTCTCATGTGCACAGTCCCTAGTTTTTATTTTTAGCAGTGAATATTATTGGAACTCTTTCCCAGCTGAGCACCAGTGCCTCTGCTGGCATCATGGGACATGTGTGCGACAATGGACATTCACCGCCATTTGCGACCTGGACGACACCCAATAAGTGGGCAGGGATGTGAATGATCTGTCATCTTACTCCTCTCCTTTTCCTGTCCCTTGTTCCTCGCCAGTCTTATACTGCGGGCTGTGCATGTACCAGTCAATCGTATGTCTGATGACTTTTGTATATCATTCCACGCAAGAGCTGTAAATATGCTATATGGCGCTACTGAACCTTACAAGATGAGTGATAATTAATTGTTTTGTTTATTGTTCGATTACTTAAAATCATGACAATTTAGAATAAAACCGACAAAAAATAAGTTTCATCTTAAATGCAACAAGAAGTTAAATTTGTTAAAAAGATACAGTAGTGTGAAATATATATATAGATACCATCTCACTGACGAGTGGTTCCAGCAGAACTTCTGATACGGATTCCATAATACAAGCAGCACCTTTTCTGAATTTAGAAGAGGAGTTGGATTTTTTAGTCCAGGAAAGACTGGATACATTGAGGCCACAACTAAAGAATCAAATAAAAACCGCCGCAACAAAAGGAGACGGGAAAGGAGACGCATTTGCATCAAAAAAGCAACAGCAAAAAAGGAAGCCTCAAACGAAGTGGCAGCAAAAACACAAGTAAGTGACAATTCTGTCATCAATTTATCTGATGTTACACTAACTTTGGCAGAACGACAGTTATTGTCATTAGGCTTAAATTACTGCCCGAAACAGCCTTTTAAGTATGCTGCCACCAGAATAGATGTTTTCCGTTTTATTAGGAAATTAAAATTGAAAAAATTCTTTGCCGTCCAAAAACGAAAAGAAAGCCCTGAGTCCCAAGTCCCGCATTCTGGGGCCGTTAGGGACGACGCAGGGACTACTGCGGGGGACGTTCCTCTCCTTTTGGCACTTCACAACCTGCACGATGCCACAGACTCCCAGCCCTGTGGCCCGGATATCAATTCAAGCACACAAGCGAGACTGAATAAAATTGATAAATTACAAAAAGGAGCGGGGTTATCTCCATTTAAAAGCAAATCCAGCTTTGTTCCTTTGGCTGTTAAAGATGCTGTAGATACATTCGATAACTGTGTTACCAATGAGATCAAGCAACTCCACAGAACTACTGTCAGTAAAGGAATGAAACTCAGCCAACAACAAAGAGACTACGCCACCCTAATGAAAAAATTGAGTAATAACACAGATATTATAATTAAAACATCAGATAAGGGTGGCAATGTTGTTTTATGGCCTACCAAGGATTACAATGCGGAAGCCTATCGATAGCTAAATGATAGAGCTTGCTATGCGAAAACCACCCACAAAGAATATGACAAGGCCAAAGAAACTCTTCACAAATTATTGCACAAATGGCGCAGGGAGGGCCTAATATCTTTAGAGGAATTTAAATTCATGTATAATGATTTTCCTGTGCTCCCTGTATTTTATCTCATACCGAAGGTTCATAAACGCTTATTCCCCACTCCTGGGAGACCTATTATCTCTGCTATTAAAAGTGCTAGTGAACAGGTGGGGAGATACATAGATTTTTTCCTACAGGATATGGTAAAGGTGTTGCCTAGTTATGTCAGAGATACCAGCGATTATCTGTTGAAACTTGAGGATCTTGAATGGAATAATGACATGCTATTGATTGCTTTAGATGTAGAGTCTCTCTACACCAGCATCGCCCATAATGTTGGCCTACAAGCTACTGAGTATTTTCTGAACAAGCGCCCTGCAGAGTACTATCAACATAACAAGGTCATCCTCAGTCTTATAGACTGGTGTCTCCATAACAACTTTTTATGTATGGAAGGCATGTATGGAGACAACTTAGGGGAGTCGCTATAGGATCCTGTTTCTCCCCCAGCTACGCATGTTTACACGTTGGCTGGTGGAAGGAACAGGTCCTGAATATCCAACCTCATTCCTGGGTTCATGAAAAGATAGTGAAATACCTACGCTATATAGATGACGTGTTCATCTTATGGCAAGGTGATGCAAAGGAAGCGGCTCTTTTTGTCCAAGAGATTAATTACAATTCTTTAAATCTACATTTCACATCCAAAATGAGCCAACAAGAAATTGAGTTCTTGGATGTGAAAGTGTACATTAAGGATGACAGAATAGAGACTACCCTCTGTAGGAAGCCTACGGCTGGAAATACTACTTTGCATGCTACCAGCCTGCACCCTAAGCATACCATCGCAAGTATACCGCTGGGTGAAATTCTACGTTTAAAACGTATATGCAGTACTTCCATTGAGTTTGACCAGTGCCTTGCTCAGATGAATGCCAGACTTAAAGCACAGGGCTATTCTGATACCCTTCTAAAACAAGCACTCTCGAAGGCAGAAATGCACTCGAGGGCTAGTCTGTTCATATCTAGTGAATCTAACAATGCTACTGCTGATTGTGTAGAGGCTATTTCTGAAGGTAATGTATGCCCTAGATTGATTACGGCCTTCAGTAACGAAGAAAGTAAAATCAGAACGATTGTTAAAAGAAACTGGCCAATTCTTCTTACTGATCCTGTACTAGGTGCTCTTATACCGGACAGTCCGCTGGTCACCTTTAGTAGGGCTAGGAATTTGGGGTCGGTGCTTGATACCAGCAGTCCTGAAACCAGACAAAAAACCATTTGGTTAAAAACCGTTGCGGGTTTTCGCAAATGCTCTTCCTGTAGGGCTTGTAAATTCGGGGCAAATAAAACTCACTATCAAACTCCCTTTGGGAAGCACATGTTCCCTATCTCTGACTGCTACACTTGCAAGACAGACTTTGCTGTGTATGTCCTGACGTGCACCTGTGGCCTAAACTACAGAGGCAGTACCAAACTACAGGTGCACGTCAGGATCTTACAACATCTGAGAGCGATTCTACATAGTGACCCCGCCTACCCGGTGGCACGGCACTTCAAGACTAAACATAAGAACGACCTAAACTGTCTTTCTTACTATGTTGTGGGTGCCGTCCCTAAACTGCGCCGAGGGGGTAACAGAGAACAACTACTCAGGCAGCTTGAGACCACTTTGATCTTACAGTTTGATAGTAGATGGCCCAATGGGCTGAACAATTCTGAAGATATGTACACCCACCTTTAGAGTTGGTGTAGCCATTTGTCCTTCTCCCTAATACCTGATGCACCACTTAAATCTGATGTCCATGTTCCATTTCTGCTTTGCAGACTGAGAGATATATGATTATAGGTAGTCAGGTTCCCTGTTGCCTATCATCCTGGGTATTATTCTCTTGTTGTCTGCTTGATTGGTGAATTGTTTCTTTTTCTCTAATACTTATGTAATCTGTATAGAGGTAGTCAGGTTCCCTGTTGCCTCTATAAATGTTTCATTTAACTTTGTATATATTTAATATTTAAGACCTCTTATATTGCTCACTTGTTTTACTAGGTGCTCACTTACTATGATACTTGATGTGATGGAATGTTTTAACATTTGTATTATTTTTTGTGATTTTAGCAATTAATTTTTGGCTAATACCGATTTTTTTATTGTTATTACATATTTATGCATAGTGTTTTAATAGCTCATTCGCATCAGTCACGTGGCACTTTCACCACTATAATCTTTGCACAGATTGGGATAGCAATGTTTGCACAATTAACTAAGTTGTTACCTGCTATTTCAACAGGTTCTTTATTTGTCCTATTTAAATCTCGTTTTTTGCTTTTGTCACCTCATATTAGTTTTTTTTTGTCCTATACGTCAGTTTTGTTGTCAGCTTTTTGTAAGAAATTGTTTTATGATGTATTACAGGAAGAATGGAAACCAATAGGGATTTATCCCGGAAGACTACGACATCCTGTACAGTGGAATCACTAACAGTTTCTTTAGTTTGTTTACTGTTATGTTGGTACCTCTCCATCAAGCATTTATGCTGTTATATGAAATATTGCATATTGATCCAGTTCAATTTCTTATTCCCTACTTTTCTGTTTGAACAACTTTTGTTCTGTTATTATGGAAAATTAATATTTTGCAGATCGAATGACAGTTTACCATAATCTATCTTCTATGTCTATGATCAGGTGATTGCTGTGACTAATGCATTTAGTGGGCGTGGTGTTTTTCACAAGCATTTATAAAAAAAGGAAAAAAATAGTAACAACTTTACATGTGACCAAGGGCCCACGGGTCCGAAATGCATCGTGCTGTTGTTGCCTCACCTGCACATTAAAATCTATTGAAGCCAGATCCTGTGGTCCGTCTCTCCTTTGCTTCGCCGATCTGGACGATTGGAGGTGGCGCGTGGAGTTTATCTTTTGTATATATACATATATAGATTGCTGGCAGAATTTGGCACGAATAAAACACTGAAGAAATGAGCACTTAACTGTGGTTTCGCTCTGACGTTATTTTTGGTCTACATTGCATAACGGGGGAAATGACGAATGGCGTTTTTCGACATATATATATATATATATATATATATATTTGCTCCAAAGTTTGCACCAAGGTCCTAGCACTGTCGAGCTGGTGCCATTAAGCGGGAGGTGCCCCCGCATCCATGACTGCTCCAAACCTCGTAGTTTGCACCACAAAAGACCAGCACTCACGGTGGCGAGCTTACAGTTTTTATTACAAGCTCACGGTGTCCAGACGAGTTTCGGCATTCGCCTTTGTCGATGGTGACCTGGCGTCGCCGAAACGGCCATTTTATGTTTTACGTATACTTTTATGGACATAGTCATAGGACAACTGCGCCAGCGCCGCGGCCGCCATCTTTGAATGGTGCAATATGTACATTTATATCGCCGCATATTCATAGCGTCCAAAATTACACTTTATACATCATCATAGAGAAATAGTGCCCATGCATGAGCAATATGTATATTTACATCGCCGCGAATTCATAGCGTCCAAAATTACACTTTATACATCATCATAAGTAAATAATGCCCATGGATGAGATCATTATACCTTATTCATAAATCAATCACTTATGACATGTATTTAGCCCCCAGATGGGCTCACTCCTAGTTACTCTAAGTTATCTAGTGCTCGCAGATGAGCCATAGTGCATTGAGTGTCCCAATGTCCATATAATAATCAACCATCAAAAATTAATCAGTAAGAGTCACATCATAAGACAAAACAATCTAATCAATCGGATCCTGCCTTCTTCTTACTTCCCTTATCTGCCTTCATTAATTATCCCCTAGATGTACAGCCAGTTCCTCAAGCGAACTCAAACCCCCAGGTGTCCTTGTATTAAGGTCGATAATATACCCAGACTCCAGCCTCCTAAGAGTCATTAATCTGTCTCCCCCTCTCGGATTCTGGGGTACATGATCCAGGCAGAAATACGTCAGCAGATCTCTGTTCCCTCCATGTAGTTCTTTAAAATGGCGGGCTACAGGGTATGTCATATCTCCATTCTTTATGGCCCTAGCGTGTTCCAATACCCTAATTTTCGCCTGATGGATAGTGCTCCCCACGTATTTGAGTCCACACGGGCATTGCAAACAGTATACTGCATACGGGGTAGTGCATGTCAGAAATCTTGTTATTCTTCTGGGCTGCTGTATTCCCGGAACTTGGAATGTAGAAACCTTATTGCTCCCAATACACGCCTTGCACTTTTTACAAGGATGAAATCCCCTCAGATCTTTCTCAAAACCGGTTGACGCTTTCTTTACAGAATAACTATTAGTAAGGCTGTCTCTGAGGGACCTGGCTTTGCGAAAAGTTATCAGGGGTCTCTTCGGACTATCCATCCTGATTACTGGATCCATACGTAGCATATTCCAATGTCTGCTAAATATGGATCTGAGTTTCGTGGCATCCTTTGAAAAGGTAGTGATCATTCTAAAACCCTTTGCTTTGTCACCTTCTGCATTCTTCTTGTTTCCTGCTGCAAGGAGCCTTTCTCTATCTATGGAGTCAACTCTAGTTTTTGCTCCATCTAAAGTCTGTACACTGTAGCCTCGCCTTCGAAATATTCCCATACTCTCTCCTGCATATTTCTCAAAATCTATTTTTCTGGTATTGTTTCTCTTAATGCGGAGAAGATCTCCATATGGGATACTATTTATTAGTCTAGGCGAGTGTCCACTGTGGGCATGTAAAATAGAGTTGCCCACCGTGGGCTTACGGTAAAGTTTGGTACACAGCTTGTTTTCAATTACGGTGACCTCCAAGTCTAGAAAATTAACAGAACGTTCACTGATTTCTACTGTGAATTGTAAGTTATAGTCGTTCTGATTCAATGCCCTTACATACTCATCAGCACTCTCCTTCGTCCCTCTCCAGATGACGAAAAGATCGTCAATATATCTGTGCCATGTGACAATCTTTTCTGTTCATGGACCTTTGTCCTCTGCCCAGGCCACCTGTTCGTCCCACCAGCCCACGAATAAATTCGCGTAGCTGGGGGCGAAGCAGGTTCCCATAGCAGTCCCTGACACTTGTTGAAAGTATTGACTCTCAAATAAGAAGATGTTATTATGTAGACAGAATCCTAAAAATTCTATCAGCATCCTGTTGTGCTCTGAGTATTTGGCTTCTCTATTCCTCAGAAAAAACTTTACTGCATCTATCCCTTGCTGATGTAATATACAAGTGTATAGACTGGTGACATCCATAGCGATCATTAAATCTCCTTCTCTCCAGACAACCTTTTCTAATTTCCCCCAAAAATATTTTGTGTCCCGAGTGTACGATCTTAATTTGACCACAAAATCTGATAAAAAGTAATCAATGTATATCGAAACATGTTCCAACAGACTACCTTGGGACGAGACAATCGGTCTTCCTGGGGGACATAGGGGATAGCTGGAAACCACAGACATTTTTTAAAACAAGAAAACCAGGGGATTTTACCCACAATGCCCTGCAAACCTCAAATTTTGCCTGAAATTTTGACTTTTCCTTACATTTCTGTGCCGGAAAAATAGGGAATCTGCATGAATACACAACATTCCTACCACCCAGCATTGTGCCGATAGAAAGCGTGCCACTTGTGTGACTGGGACTAGTGCCTGCAACAGGAACAGATCAAAGCCTGGGTTAGAGAATAATTTATGTGTACCTACACATATAAGAATAAACATGTAGTGATGCAGGTGACTGATAAGTAACTAAGTTACTTTATGTCAATAGATATTGACAAATACCTAGACCCTTTGGGGGTTTTATAAAATCCATTTTTCAGGAGACCGTATGTTAGGAGGGGGTATTGATTTTACCCACAAAAAGAAACCCTCCCAGAATATAGTGAGTGGAGCTTCTGATTTGCTGGTTGCACTGGAACACAGGGAAATAATTTTGAAATGTGCTTAGTTATGTCATGGATGAATGACTGCATTTGAATAGGGTATTGATCTTCAGTACTGAACCTCTATGTTTCATGATTTATATAAAAAATTAGGCGCATTAGTGCATGAGAGAAGGAAATTGGCCTAACAATTTTTCCCTTGCAGGAGACTTTTTGAATTTATCTTTCAGGGTGTACGCGCACATTGTAAGTACAAAGCAGGCATCACAAGACAGGATCTCAAATGAAAATCATGGTAAGCGCACTAGAAAGCTGTTTAAAAAACCGTCGGGAGAGAAAAGTTCAAATGAAGGTAAGAATATGAAGTATAGAAAATATGTTAAGTACTATGGACAGTGAAGCAGTTACAAGGTATAGCATATAAAGCAAAGACTGGTTTTGCATTCATTGTCCTGTATTCTATTTGTCCCTTTTGTGCCATGCAATGCTACAACAAATTATTGCAGCAATCCCATTATAAAAAAAAATTGTATTGCATCTCTGATTATGCCAGGGTTCATACCATAGTAGGGTTTGAATACTAGCAATTCCCTTATGTTGCAACGTTTCTGCAGGTCTACATACTGGGGCTGAAGTGGTAAGCAATAGTTCCAGGGTTGGAATGCCCTTTTGAGTCTGTGCAAAAATAGTGACTTGCATGTTTAAGGGTTTTCACTAATTCTTCTCAAATATTCTCATAATGAGAAAGGATGGAGATGTACTTTTGACAGTGGAAATTATGCCTGTTACTCTCTCTCTCTCTATCAGCTGGCATCACTGTGAGTGACTGTATTCTGCTCTTTCACAAGGAGCATATTGACCCACAAAGTAGTTTTGTACAGTGCACAGAATTCCTGTGGCAATAATAATTTAAAACTGAGCAGCGTAATACCTGATGCTATGGTACAGAGAAGACAGGTGTAAATTAGAGATGATGTATCAAGCATTTAGAAGTAATAAAGTAATAAAACAGTTAAACATTGAAAAACAGAACACAATGAAAATCCCAATTCAATATATAAAAACTGAAAACAATGTAAAGCGCTCTGATATCCTTAGGGATCAAGTTAGCGCTATATAAAACTTTATAAATAAAATAATGGGAGCCCTTGGAAAATGCTAAATTTCAGACAAAGTTTGAGGTTTGCAAGGCATTGTGGACAATGCTTAATTTGTAAAAGTGCCTAGGCTCTGACCAGGAAGCCACTGCAGCTTGCACCACCCATCGCCCTTGTCATCCCTGCCTAAACAACTAGTATCCATTGCTTTCGCATGTGAATGCGACAGTTCAGGTAGCCAAAGCTAAAGAATTGGCTGGGGAGGCAGGTATGAGCAATTGTAATGCATGTTTTATTCCTAAATAACCTTTGTTCTGCTCCTCTCTAAATTAAATCAGCAGCGCCACCTTGTGCTAGACTGTTATAAATATGGTGTTGACAATTAGGTGCCAGTGCCGAGCACCGGAAAGCAAAGGCTCAAATTAAGCACTGATAGGTAAGAAAACCTTATGGCAACCACCTTGGAATCCTCTGGTTGTCTATTTTTCAAAAATGTCTGCGGTTAGTAGGTTTCCATTACTGGTGGCTAAGCCCGGACCCAAATACCACAACTAACCCTATTGCTGATCTTTCTACATGGCGCTTTATGGCCTTTGTTTTCATGGTTTCATGCAATCTGAAGAAGTTGGGCAGTATAGAATTCCTTATAGGCTGCACAATATTCTTATCTTAAGTGTTTCTACAGGCCTTCCTGAAGAAAGGTGAACATCTACACTTCAGAAGACATATTATGAAAAAGTGCTCCTGGATCCCCGCCTGTGAGCGGGACTAGTCTGAGTTTATGACTTTAATGTAGATTCCCCTGAGAGAGAACTGGGATTACAGGTAAAAAATCATTCCTTCTCCCCTTTCCACCGATACCTCTCCCAGCCCAATCAGTGCTTTGGGGGGGCTGAGATATGCCCTGAGCACTGATGCTGTGAAAGTAAAACAAGCCCATCTGCTTGTTTTGCTTTCACTTTAGTGTAATTACAATGGCTCGACTGCCCGGGCTGCTTGGAAAGCTCTTCGGTAGCAGCCAGAGTTTAAAATGTAATCAATGAATCCTTCTGGTGCTGTGCATCAGAGGCGCCTTTATATGCCTCGCCTGTGTCTGCCAATGGCCGACAGATGCAGATATTTATGCAATATTGTGAAGGTTCAAGTCTCTGCGAAGTGATAATTACAATTTTTTTTTTTTTTTTTTAAGTAGCGAGGCCATAGTAATTTTACTATGCAGGTAGAGGAAGATGAAACCTTTAAAAAGAACATTTGCAAGATAACAGAGTGTCAAACTCTTCATAAGGTGGTCTCTTCATCTTTTAAGAATGTGGCAATTAACATTGGCAATTTGCTAGCAACTGCTATTTCAAGCTCCATGAGCACACCAAAAGGTGTATTGAAATCTTTGCAGCAGATGGAGAGATTTATCCAAGGTGGTGAGAGTTAAATGTGGTAATTAATACCAGAAACCAGCATCCTGGGACCGGTTTCTAGGTATTACCCTTCATCAGCCAGGCTAGCTTAAATCCAGTGGCACAGTGAACAAGGGACCCACATCTGGGCATACCCATCGAACATAGGGTGAAAAATGCTGTGCAAACAAATGATACCCCGAAACCGGTCCCAGGATGCTTGTTCCCGGTCAAGGGAGGACCTGGCTTGGCAGTTCAGTCTGGACTGTTCCCATGAGGCACAGGGTCAAGACTGATTGGCATATGGCTAGGTCCAAACTGGGGTGGCATAGTGGGCAAAAGAACGATGGATTTAACCCAGATCTCTTGACTGGGGAGAGAATGTTTGAATTATTCAGCATTCCATCCATCATTTGTTTTAGTTACACTTTTTGCCCTAAGTGGGATGGGTATGCCCAGATGTGGGTCCCTTGCTCACTGGGCCACTGGATTCAATTAGCCTGGCTGGTGAAGGGCGACATACCCCGAAACAGGTCACAGGATGCTTTTTTCCAGTCTAGGGTGGACGTGGCTTGGCAGTTCGGTCTGGACTGTTCCCATGAGGCACAGCGTTAAGGATGATTTGCATATGGCTGGGTCCAAACATGGGTAGCGTAGTGGGCAAAAGAATGATGGATTTAACCCAGATCTCTTGACTGGGGAGAATGTTTGAATCATTCAGCATTCCGTCCATCATTTGTTGCAGTTACACTTCTCTTACATGCGGCAGTGGTACAAGCTCCAGTGCATCAGCACATCTGCTCCTCTAGACCTGGGCCTTGACCCTCCTTCCTTTACCCCTTCTGCACTTCCCTGCTGTGTCTCTTCCAGTTGCCTGGCTGGTCCTTCCCCTATTGAATGATGAGACTGTGGGATTGTACAACAAACAAGATACTGAAGCCAAACATGTCTTGCATGAGGTGGCTTGCCTTCTTTTGCCCATTGGGGTTTCCAGATCCTTCCCTGTCTCCTCTTTTGGTCCAGTCGTTTCCCATTGTGAATGTAGATCTCTCTCAAATCCAGGGGATCAGCCAGATACTCATGAGAGAATTGAATGAGCCTGAGAAGGCCTTTATCACTCATTATTGGGCTAGGATGTACCATCTCAAGGATTTTAAATTATGAGCCCCAATACACCGTGGCACAGCTGCAGTGGCTTTATCCTTGGCGGGAACGGCCCATGCTCGGAGCGGGCAGAGATAGGCAGAATGAGGATGGGACCTCTCTTCATACCTGGCTTTCCTCCCTGGGACAGCATCCTCTCCACCCGCCAGATGAAGGTTGCACACTATTGTTGACTGCGGTATGTTAATGGTAAGGCACAGAGCCAGCGTATTTCCCAATAATCCCTTTGTGGCAGACTGTGGCGCTTCAAGAAGTCGTCGGTAATAACCATGGAGTTCAGAGCTGGCACATAGCAGGTCTGAAACACATGGGGGACTTCTTGTTGAGGGGTCATTTCTCTCCTTCCAGGACTGTAGGGAATCATGGGACATAGTCGCTGGCAACTTTCTGACATATCATACGATTTATAGGGCAGTAGTCACACACTGGAGGACAGGGTCGGGTGGAGGCCTCCCACATGGGGTTGCCCGTAGACATATAACGGCTTTACTAACCCACAGTTCCCAAACAGACACTAAGGCACCAGAAAATGCAGGGCACACAATTGACATTGCTGTTATCAGAAAAACCGTGGGTTCAATCCGTTGTATTGTGAGAATAAATGGAGTTTTAAAATTGTATATTTCCACGTTTATTTAACTGGTAAACATGCACTCATACTTTGATGCCTGTCGTGTTTGAGCAAAATAAGCAGTCCAATATAACAAAACAATACACCCAAATGTAGATATAGCATTAGGCTCATATATACGTTAATATATGCTTGTACCAAGGAAAACTCTCTTCCTTTTCCTCCCCTTAATGTCTATTTGCTCTGCTGTTGGCCAGGAATTCGTGGAAGAAAACATAGCAAGTCACTCACAAGAAGCACAATTTTCAGTATTTTTCCGCTTTTACAATTAACCCATTCCGTGGCCAACGCGAGCACTACTTGGTGGGTACTGCGAACGACCATTGGCCGACGCAGCCCCGCCCACTCTGTAGAACGCCCGCACCGCGGCGGAACGGGTTAAATACAGAGAAGAAGCACATTGCATTCTGTCTGTATTTATATGTAAAAATGGAAAACCGGAACCCTTACATATAATATAGAATTTATTTATGTCCGGAACCTGGAGGCGAGGTATGCAGCTGCCCGAGGCCACCCGGTGGCCATCAAGAGGGCGGCACCTTAGTCGCCGGGGGGCTCACCCCCACCCCCCTTTCCGTGCAGGTACTGCCTCCTCCCTCGGGCAGGAGGGGTCCAGCAAGGAACGGGGCTGGCCCAGTGACGTGCTTCGGGGGGCGGCAGGCCGGGCGAGGGGTACTTAAGCCCCCCTCGCCATGTTCAGGCCTCTTTGCCGCCCCTCGCCACGGACAGACGGTCATTAAGACGCACTTCAAAAGGGACCGTCTTGTTTTGCGGTGAGTGCAGGCCTAGCTGGCCGGTACCCCCCCTCCGCCCACTCCCTCCTAGCGGGGGTCGATCGGGGCCAGGCAGCCTGCTTAGCAAGCAGGCCGCTGTGGAAGTGGGGGGTGCCTCAACACTGAGCATCGCTCTGGGGTTTAGCTTGGGGGGTGGAGGTCGGGGGTTATGGCGGGTCCGGTGGCGGTGCCTCTACCGGGGCGGGCGAAAGCCCGATGCGGCGGGGCTGGGGAAGCCCGACAGAGGGTCGCTGCGAGCTCCCCCCCGCCATGTGGAGGGCGGGGGGGAGGCCCGCGACACCCGCTCCCCCCTTTGCGCCACCTCCATACCCCCTCTCTCCTCGCTGCGAGCTCCCTTACACGTGGCTTGGCCAGTGTCCTCCCGGTAGGCCCCCGCCATGTGGAGGGCGGGGGGGGGAGGCCCGCAACACCCGCTCCCCCTTTGTGCCACCCCCATACCCCCTCTCTCCACGGCCGTGCATGGGGGAGAAACAGGCGTTTGCCCCTGCCTCCCTCGCCGTCGTCTCGGTTAGCGGGCTGTTGTAACATGCAATCTATGTTATTCATTCGATGACACTTCACGGGCCATGTGACTCAGAGGGGGAGCCCACAGGCCGCGTGTACGGCGGCCCACAGGACATGCGTCCGGCGGAACACAGGCCATGTCAGGGGGACGCAACGGCAGGTCTTAGTGTCCTCGTGTGGGGACACACATTTTCGCCGCATTCTCATCTTCTGTTGAGTGAGGAGCGTCGGGCCACTTCCTCTCCACCCTCTCTGCCTACTCCCTCCACTCGGGAGGTCGAGCAGGGCTGGGCGGCCCGTGTAGCTGCGGGCCGCTGGGGGGGCAGGGGTCCCGCAATTTCGGCGGGGTTGGCCGTTCGGTGGTGGTAGAAGGGCGAAGAGCGCGGGGAGGGCCCCAACCAAGGTGAGTGTAGTGGCTCCCCCCCTTTGTATGTTTATTCCTGTCCGCTTGCCCCCTTATCTGGACAAGGGGGCTCATGACTAAGGCCAGCACATGGCAGGGCCGCGGACACGGTGGCTCGGCCGGAGTGTGTATTGTGGGGCCTCCGCGCTGGGGCCCTGTCGGTCATATTTACTTTTCTTGTCATAGGTTAAGATAACACAGTGCAGGTCCCGGGCTTGTTCATACAACAAGTTTTTAACTGCACCTCTTGGTTAAGGCCCCAGGAGATTGACATATGCATGGGGTTAATTTGGATCCTATTAGCGAAGGGTAAGATCTGAAATTTGCTTAATTATCCTAATTTTAGCACAGCCTAGACGGACTTCCATACAGTCAATCCTTCACCGTGACAGCACAGTCAAGCTGTTACCCTATGGAACTGAGTCATACAGATTAGCTACCTAGCTTCCTGGGCCAGGCTGCACTAGGGAGTATCGCAGTGATGGTGGGATAGCTTAGCACACGGTGTGATGGGGCATGCTTTTCTACTTTTCTAAGAGTAGTCTTTTGCATCAAGTTGCTATTTTTCCCAAGCACATGTCCTGGCAGGCCCCACGTGTGCATCCGCGGCGTTCGGGCCCCCTTCTCTCCTCACTTCTCCAGCCTTTAAGCAGCGCTTTGGCTTTTTCCTGATTGGTTGAGGGGGGGTGTGGCTTCTAATGGATGTTTTTCTCTACAATACAGGACCAATGTTGGAGAACTGGCCAACCCTTGGGGGGGCCAACGGAACCACCTTCCGGTGTAAGGTTAGCTCAGTAGGGGCAGCCCGCCAGGGTTTGGGTCTGTCGTTGGTTCCCCACAGGTGTCATTAGGTCCATGGGGTGGGGTAAACAGGTTACACCCTTTGGAGTATTACTGTGTAGTTCACGGCCCGGAGCTCAGTGGTAGCTCCTGTACTATATTCCTATGTGTGCTCTTATAGTACATTCTAGGTGTCGGGTCTTGTGCTGCTTGACTGTGCATTATTGGGTCTGTTGTCGGTAAGCAGCGCTGGCTGGGGCCAAGCATGCTGACTCAGGTAGCCTCACTATGAGTAACGGAGTGTGAGGCGTCCTTGCCCGAGCAGACGGGAGGCCAGCCGGGACCTGTATATCCCCTGGGACACCACACTGTCTTCTCCTAGGTGTACACGGAGGTTCATTTAATGCTGGTTACTCCTGTCTTTTTAGCTATTGGTATTGCTCTTATCAGCCTTTTGTAGCCCTTTCTGCTGTGCGATAATTTCCTGGCCACCTTAAATTATACATTTTCCATACTTGCCGGCAGGGCGTATTGCCGGTGGCGCTCATTTGGGAAGTGGCCCTCACACTTTCCCAGCCGTTGCGGGGGTTCTGATTGTTCAGTCTGGTAACTTTTCACCCCCTTTGCTTCTTTCACTCAGAGGGGGGGTGGCCTTGCTCAGGTGTTTCTTTTAGGAATTGGACGCTCGGCGTCACGAACACGAACGTGTGGCTTGGCCCCCCTGGCCTGTGTCGGAACAGCCTCTTGTGTATACAGGAGTATCCTTGGATTCTCAGGGAGCCCCTCCCAATGTGAGCTGTTGGCCTGATGTGTGTTGTCTCCACTTCCTGGAGGCATATTGTACCAGTCTAAGCAATCTCTTAAGTGGGTGGTTTTAAGTCAACTTCAGGCAAGCTATCTGTGAGGTAGCATGGACTAAGCAGTCTACACGGGAGAGGTGTGGTGCCGCGGCCAGGGTGACTGACTCCGGAATCTGGGGATCTTGGTTCGATCCCCGGGACCGGGGGCAGATTAACCCAGCACCATGTGACTCTTGGCAATAGCTTGCTTAATCTCGCCGAAGGCGCCTAGAGACCCTAATGTGTGATGGTTGGTGTCCAGGCGAAAATCAAGTGAGCATGTGGAGCCTGCTGTTTTGTCATTTAGATCCTGTTATATCTAATGGAGTTACACCTCACTAGTTAATTATCATCATACTTTCGTATTTTCCCTACAATAATCACCTGTATTCGTTGAGTATAGAAGCACAAGCGTTTAAACTAAAGCACAGTGTACACCAGCCTCACCCTGAAGCAGTGGTGTCTGGGCCTCGGCCTGCGATAATGTCTGGTTACAGGAATCCGCCGCATCACTTGGTCATTTACCTGGGGGGCAATGACATCACCAACATGGGAAGGTCCGCGCTGGTGCATAATATGAAGGCGGATCTGGTCGAGGTTTGCAGAATGGTGGGGAGCTGTGAGGTCTGGTGGTCCGAATTGCTCCCACGTAGAGTCTGGCGAGGCGCTAGGTCAGGCGAAGCCATAGAAAGGTCTAGGAGGAGGGTAAACCGCGACATGCGCAAATTCACTTCGCAGAGAGGCATTGGTTTCATCCACCATGAGATGATTCAGGATAAGGTAAAGGGTTACTTTGAGTTAGATGGCGTGCATCTCAATCCAGTGGGCTTGGACCTGTTACTACTAGATTTGTATGATGCCTTGCAGGAGAGAGGCTGCAGGTAGGAAGGAGCATAGTGGATGGGGGGCCCGGGCGGCGGCGGTGGCCGCCGGTCGGGCTGTGGCGGAGTTACAGGGTGATCCGGAAGCAGAGAGGTGCAGCGGTGTACCTCAGCAGGCACATAGGGGTGCCAGAGCCTAACACCTGGACTTCATGGGAGGTCCGGGTACACGTGTCGGCACCTCAGTAGTCCTTCGGGCGGTTGTGGGCCTGTACAACCGGGGGTTGCCTAGTTGCGCTCCGCCCCTCGGGGCTGGAGTCTAGTTAATTAACATATGGGGCAGCACACAGGTGGTTACACGCTGTGCTGCCCGGCTCATCAGGCGGGCAGGTGGCGAGAAGGCGGCCTGCCCTTGGATCGCCCATAAGATAACCCATCTTGATTACATATGTTGTATGTAATAAATCCTGCAGCATTTTCTTTCCAAACAAACACTGTGTCCTGTGTATTATTCCATGTTTGTAGGGTATCCATGTGTGGGGCGGGGGGTCCTGTTGCCATGAGGGGACTATGCAGCTGCCCGAGGCCACCCGGTGGCCATCAAGAGGGCAGCACCTTAGTCGCCGGGGGGCTCACCCCCGCCCCCCTTTCCGTGCAGGTACTGCCTCCTCCCTCGGGCAGGAGGGTTCCAGCAAGGAACGGGGCTGGCCCAGTGACGTGCTTCGGGGGGCGGCAGGCCGGGCGAGGGGTACTTAAGTCCCCCTCGCCATGTTCAGGCCTCTTTGCCGCCCCTCGCCACGGACAGACGGTCATTAAGACGCACTTCCCCTCCCTACCTCTTACCCGTGCGACAACTGGGGGTGGGACTGCTTGAACTTTATAATGTTTTCATTTTCGTTGCAGGCGGAGTTACAGGGTGATCCGGAAGCAGAGAGGTGCAGCGGTGTACCTCAGCAGGCACATAGGGGTGCCAGAGCCTAACACCTGGACTTCATGGGAGGTCCGGGTACACGTGTCGGCACCTCAGTAGTCCTTCGGGCGGTTGTGGGCCTGTACAACCGGGGGTTGCCTAGTTGCGCTCCGCCCCTCGGGGCTGGAGTCTAGTTAATTAACATATGGGGCAGCACACAGGTGGTTACACGCTGTGCTGCCCGGCTCATCAGGCGGGCAGGTGGCGAGAAGGCGGCCTGCCCTTGGATCGCCCATAAGATAACCCATCTTGATTACATATGTTGTATGTAATAAATCCTGCAGCATTTTCTTTCCAACCAAACACTGTGTCCTGTGTATTATTCCATGTTTGTAGGGTATCCATGTGTGGGGCGGGGGGTCCTGTTGCCATGAGGGGACTATGATCTACACCCTCTGTAGTTTTCTATTAAACAGTGTGTGGATTTGGATTGTATCTCTGATGCTGTTCCTGTCTGTGATGGTCTGATTGGCAGGTTATGGGGCCAGCGGGAATTACACCCGTGAGGACATTTACTTATTCACCGCTTGTGTTTTACAGCACGACCTGTGACGGGTTTAACAACTTACTTTGTGATTGTAGCTCACCATAGGCTTTTTTTGTTTGTCTTTTGCATATTTCGTTTTAGATGCCCTTCGAATGTTAATGAAGAAATGTTTGCTTTGGCTTGTCTGTAAATGAGTTTATGTGTAATTGGTTTTTTATGCAGTTGTTTCTCTACATCTATATTCACTGTAATATTTTTAACACCTTGTGGACTTGTTACATTTCCAGAAATATTGTAATGAAGCGATTGCCCAAATGGGAAGGTTGACCCTGAGATAATTATGGTATTTAATGAATTTAAGGTGCCGTACCAGCCACTCCGGGAATTGCTGCAAAATCATAATAGTTCAGAAAGCTGAAACAACAAATCTTGATACTTAAGGCTCCTGGCGTGCATGCGCCTTATTGTGCCAATGTATTACCAGGGCTAAAATACAACCTGACGAACTAATAAATCACCTGCCCCATGTAATAATTCCAAATATATCTGCAGCCGGCATCAGTTGCGTCCCCACCTCCCACTGTAGAACAGGTTTTGAACCGAACACAATGTAAACCATCATCCGCAGATGGTCCGGGCGGATTCTGAAAGCCCCCTTTGTCCTCCCTGGAGGACCGAGCTTGTCTCAACTTGCAGAGTTCTTCTAAGCCTCTTAGTGCTTTACGAACACAAATAATGCAGAAGATGTTAAAGCCCAGATGTGGGTCCCTTGCTCACTGGGCCACTGGATTCAATTAGCCTGGCTGGTGAAGGGCGACATACCCCGAAACAGGTCACAGGATGCTTTTTTCCAGTCTAGGGTGGACGTGGCTTGGCAGTTCGGTCTGGACTGTTCCCATGAGGCACAGCGTTAAGGATGATTTGCATATGGCTGGGTCCAAACATGGGTAGCGTAGTGGGCAAAAGAATGATGGATTTAACCCAGATCTCTTGACTGGGGAGAATGTTTGAATCATTCAGCATTCCGTCCATCATTTGTTGCAGTTACACTTCTCTTACATGCGGCAGTGGTACAAGCTCCAGTGCATCAGCACATCTGCTCCTCTAGACCTGGGCCTTGACCCTCCTTCCTTTACCCCTTCTGCACTTCCCTGCTGTGTCTCTTCCAGTTGCCTGGCTGGTCCTTCCCCTATTGAATGATGAGACTGTGGGATTGTACAACAAACAAGATACTGAAGCCAAACATGTCTTGCATGAGGTGGCTTGCCTTCTTTTGCCCATTGGGGTTTCCAGATCCTTCCCTGTCTCCTCTTTTGGTCCAGTCGTTTCCCATTGTGAATGTAGATCTCTCTCAAATCCAGGGGATCAGCCAGATACTCATGAGAGAATTGAATGAGCCTGAGAAGGCCTTTATCACTCATTATTGGGCTAGGATGTACCATCTCAAGGATTTTAAATTATGAGCCCCAATACACTGTGGCACAGCTGCAGTGGCTTTATCCTTGGCGGGAACGGCCCCTGCTCGGAGCGGGCAGAGATAGGCAGAATGAGGATGGGACCTCTCTTCATACCTGGCTTTCCTCCCTGGGACAGCATCCTCTCCACCCGCCAGATGAAGGTTGCACACTATTGTTGACTGCGGTATGTTAATGGTAAGGCACAGAGCCAGCGTATTTCCCAATAATCCCTTTGTGGCAGACTGTGGCGCTTCAAGAAGTCGTCGGTAATAACCATGGAGTTCATAGCTGGCACATAGCAGGTCTGAAACACATGGGGGACTTCTTGTTGAGGGGTCATTTCTCTCCTTCCAGGACTGTAGGGAATCATGGGACATAGTCGCTGGCAACTTTCTGACATATCATACGATTTATAGGGCAGTAGTCACACACTGGAGGACAGGGTCGGGTGGAGGCCTCCCACATGGGGTTGCCCGTAGACATATAACGGCTTTACTAACCCACAGTTGCCAAACAGACACTAAGGCACCAGAAAATGCAGGGCACACGATTGACATTGCTGTTATCAGAAAAACCGTGGGTTCAATCCTGAACCAGGTCCGTTGTATTGTGAGAATAAATGGAGTTTTAAAATTGTATATTTCCACGTTTATTTAACTGGTAAACATGCACTCATACTTTGATGCCTGTCGTGTTTGAGCAAAATAAGCAGTCCAATATAACAAAACAATACACCCAAATGTAGATATAGCATTAGGCTCATATATACGTTAATATATGCTTGTACCAAGGAAAACTCTCTTCCTTTTCCTCCCCTTAATGTCTATTTGCTCTGCTGTTGGCCAGGAATTCGTGGAAGAAAACATAGCAAGTCACTCACAAGAAGCACAATTTTCAGTATTTTTCCGCTTTTACAATTAACCCATTCCGTGGCCAACGCGAGCACTACTTGGTGGGTACTGCGAACGACCATTGGCCGACGCAGCCCCGCCCACTCTGTAGAACGCCCGCACCGCGGCGGAACGGGTTAAATACAGAGAAGAAGCACATTGCATTCTGTCTGTATTTATATGTAAAAATGTGTAAAAATGGAAAACCGGAACCCTTACATATAATATAGAATTTATTTATGTCCGGAACCTGGAGGCGAGGTATGCAGCTGCCCAAGGCCACCCGGTGGCCATCAAGAGGGCGGCACCTTAGTCGCCAGGGGGCTCACCCCCCGCCCCCCTTTCCGTGCAGGTACTGCCTCCTCCCTCGGGCAGGAGGGGTCCAGCAAGGAACGGGGCTGGCCCAGTGACGTGCTTCGGGGGGTGGCAGGCCGGGCGAGGGGTACTTAAGCCCCCCTCGCCATGTTCAGGCCTCTTTGCCGCCCCTCGCCACGGACAGACGGTCATTAAGACGCACTTCAAACGGGACCGTCTTGTTTTGCGGTGAGTGCAGGCCTAGCTGGCCGGTACCCCCCCTCCGCCCACTCCCTCCTAGCGGGGGTCGATCGGGGCCAGGCAGCCTGCTTAGCAAGCAGGCCGCTGTGGAAGTGGGGGTGCCTCAACACTGAGCACCGCTCTGGGGTTTAGCTTGGGGGGTGGAGGTTGGGGGTTATGGCGGGTCCGGTGGCGGTGCCTCTACCGGGGCGGGCGAAAGCCCGATGCGGCGGGGCTGGGGAAGCCCGACAGAGGGTCGCTGCGAGCTCCCCCCTGCCATGTGGAGGGCGGGGGGGAGGCCCGCGACACCCGCTCCCCCCTTTGCGCCACTTCCATACCCCCTCTCTCCTCGCTGCGAGCTCCCTTACACGTGGCTTGGCCAGTGTCCTCCCGGTAGGCCCCCGCCATGTGGAGGGCGGGGGGAGAGGCCCGCAACAACCGCTCCCCCTTTGCGCCACCCCCATACCCCCTCTCTCCACGGCCGTGCATGGGGGAGAAACAGGCGTTTGCCCCTGCCTCCCTCGCCGTCGTCTCGGTTAGCGGGCTGTTGTAACATGCAATCTATGTTATTCATTCGATGACACTTCACGGGCCATGTGACTCAGAGGGGGAGCCCACAGGCCGCGTGTACGGCGGCCCACAGGACATGCGTCCGGCGGAACATAGGCCATGTCAGGGGGACGCAACGGCAGGTCTTAGTGTCCTCGTGTGGGGACACACATTTTCGCCGCATTCTCATCTTCTGTTGAGTGAGGAGCGTCGGGCCACTTCCTCTCCACCCTCTCTGCCTACTCCCTCCACTCGGGAGGTCGAGCAGGGCTGGGCGGCCCGCGTAGCTGCGGGCCGCTGGGGGGGCAGGGGTCCTGCAATTTCGGCGGGGTTGGCCGTTCGGTGGTGGTAGAAGGGCGAAGAGCGCGGGGAGGGCCCCAACCAAGGTGAGTGTAGTGGCTCCCCCCCTTTGTATGTTTATTCCTGTCCGCTTGCCCCCTTATCTGGACAAGGGGGCTCATGACTAGGGCCAGCACATGGCAGGGCCGCGGACACGGTGGCTCGGCCGGAGTGTGTATTGTGGGGCCTCCGCGCTGGGGCCCTGTCGGTCATATTTACTTTTCTTGTCATAGGTTAAGATAACACAGTGCAGGTCCCGGGCTTGTTCATACAACAAGTTTTTAACTGCACCTCTTGGTTAAGGCCCCAGGAGATTGACATATGCATGGGGTTAATTTGGATCCTATTAGCGAAGGGTAAGATCTGGAATTTGCTTAATTATCCTAATTTTAGCACAGCCTAGACGGACTTCCATACAGTCAATCCTTCACCGTGACAGCACAGTCAAGCTGTTACCCTATGGAACTGAGTCATACAGATTAGCTACCTAGCTTCCTGGGCCAGGCTGCACTAGGGAGTATCGCAGTGATGGTGGGATAGCTTAGCACAAGGTGTGATGGGGCATGCTTTTCTACTTTTCTAAGAGTAGTCTTTTGCATCAAGTTGCTATTTTTCCCAAGCACATGTCCTGGCAGGCCCCACGTGTGCATCCGCGGCGTTCGGGCCCCCTTCTCTCCTCACTTCTCCAGCCTTTAAGCAGCGCTTTGGCTTTTTCCTGATTGGTTGAGGGGGGGTGTGGCTTCTAATGGATGTTTTTCTCTACAATACAGGACCAATGTTGGAGAACTGGCCAACCTTTGGGGGGGCCAACGGAACCACCTTCCGGTGTAAGGTTAGCTCAGTAGGGGCAGCCCGCCAGGGTTTGGGTCTGTCGTTGGTTCCCCACAGGTGTCATTAGGTCCATGGGGTGGGGTAAACAGGTTACACCCTTTGGAGTATTACTGTGTAGTTCACGGCCCGGAGCTCAGTGGTAGCTCCTGTACTATATTCCTATGTGTGCTCTTATAGTACATTCTAGGTGTCGGGTCTTGTGCTGCTTGACTGTGCATTATTGGGTCTGTTGTCGGTAAGCAGCGCTGGCTGGGGCCAAGCATGCTGACTCAGGTAGCCTCACTATGAGTAACGGAGTGTGAGGCGTCCTTGCCCGAGCAGACGGGAGGCCAGCCGGGACCTGTATATCCCCTGGGACACCACACTGTCTTCTCCTAGGTGTACACGGAGGTTCATTTAATGCTGGTTACTCCTGTCTTTTTAGTTATTGGTATTGCTCTTATCAGCCTTTTGTAGCCCTTTCTGCTGTGCGATAATTTCCTGGCCACCTTAAATGATACATTTTCCATACTTGCCGGCAGGGCGTATTGCCGGTGGCGCTCATTTGGGAAGTGGCCCTCACACTTTCCCAGCCGTTGCGGGGGTTCTGATTGTTCAGTCTGGTAACTTTTCACCCCCTTTGCTTCTTTCACTCAGAGGGGGGGTGGCCTTGCTCAGGTGTTTCTTTTAGGAATTGGACGCTCGGCGTCACGAACACGAACGTGTGGCTTGGTCCCCCTGGCCTGTGTCGGAACAGCCTCTTGTGTATACAGGAGTATCCTTGGATTCTCAGGGAGCCCCTCCCAATGTGAGCTGTTGGCCTGATGTGTGTTGTCTCCACTTCCTGGAGGCATATTGTACCAGTCTAAGCAATCTCTTAAGTGGGTGGTTTTAAGTCAACTTCAGGCAAGCTATCTGTGAGGTAGCATGGACTAAGCAGTCTACACGGGAGAGGTGTGGTGCCGCGGCCAGGGTGACTGACTCCGGAATCTGGGGATCTTGGTTCGATCCCCGGGACCGGGGGCAGATTAACCCAGCACCATGTGACTCTGGGCAATAGCTTGCTTAATCTCGCCGAAGGCGCCTAGAGACCCTAATGTGTGATGGTTGGTGTCCAGGCGAAAATCAAGTGAGCATGTGGAGCCTGCTGTTTTGTCATTTAGATCCTGTTATATCTAATGGAGTTACACCTCACTAGTTAATTATCATCATACTTTCGTATTTTCCCTACAATAATCACCTGTATTCGTTGAGTATAGAAGCACAAGCGTTTAAACTAAAGCACAGTGTACGCCAGCTTCACCCTGAAGCAGTGGTGTCTGGGCCTCGGCCTGCGATAATGTCTGGTTACAGGAATCCGCCGCATCACTTGGTCATTCACCTGGGGGGCAACGACATCACCAACATGGGAAGGTCCGCGCTGGTGCATAATATGAAGGCGGATCTGGTCGAGGTTTGCAGAATGGTGGGGAGCTGTGAGGTCTGGTGGTCCGAATTGCTCCCACGTAGAGTCTGGCGAGGCGCTAGGTCAGGCGAAGCCATAGAAAGGTCTAGGAGGAGGGTAAACCGCGACATGCGCAAATTCACTTCGCAGAGAGGCATTGGTTTCATCCACCATGAGATGATTCAGGATAAGGTAAAGGGTTACTTTGAGTTAGATGGCGTGCATCTCAATCCAGTGGGCTTGGACCTGTTACTACTAGATTTGTATGATGCCTTGCAGGAGAGAGGCTGCAGGTAGGAAGGAGCATAGTGGATGGGGGGCCCGGGCGGCGGCGGTGGCCGCCGGTCGGGCTGTGGCGGAGTTACAGGGTGATCCGGAAGCAGAGAGGTGCAGCGGTGTACCTCAGCAGGCACATAGGGGTGCCAGAGCCTAACACCTGGACTTCATGGGAGGTCCGGGTACACGTGTCGGCACCTCAGTAGTCCTTCGGGCGGTTGTGGGCCTGTACAACCGGGGGTTGCCTAGTTGCGCTCCGCCCCTCGGGGCTGGAGTCTAGTTAATTAACATATGGGGCAGCACACAGGTGGTTACACGCTGTGCTGCCCGGCTCATCAGGCGGGCAGGTGGCGAGAAGGCGGCCTGCCCTTGGATCGCCCATAAGATAACCCATCTTGATTACATATGTTGTATGTAATAAATCCTGCAGCATTTTCTTTCCAACCAAACACTGTGTCCTGTGTATTATTCCATGTTTGTAGGGTATCCATGTGTGGGGCGGGGGGTCCTGTTGCCATGAGGGGACTATGATCTACACCCTCTGTAGTTTTCTATTAAACAGTGTGTGGATTTGGATTGTATCTCTGATGCTGTTCCTGTCTGTGATGGTCTGATTGGCAGGTTATGGGGCCAGCGGGAATTACACCCGTGAGGACATTTACTTATTCACCGCTTGTGTTTTACAGCACGACCTGTGACGGGTTTAACAACTTACTTTGTGATTGTAGCTCACCATAGGCTTTTTTTGTTTGTCTTTTGCATATTTCGTTTTAGATGCCCTTCGAATGTTAATGAAGAAATGTTTGCTTTGGCTTGTCTGTAAATGAGTTTATGTGTAATTGGTTTTTTATGCAGTTGTTTCTCTACATCTATATTCACTGTAATATTTTTAACACCTTGTGGACTTGTTACATTTCCAGAAATATTGTAATGAAGCGATTGCCCAAATGGGAAGGTTGACCCTGAGATAATTATGGTATTTAATGAATTTAAGGTGCCGTACCAGCCACTCCGGGAATTGCTGCAAAATCATAATAGTTCAGAAAGCTGAAACAACAAATCTTGATACTTAAGGCTCCTGGCGTGCATGCGCCTTATTGTGCCAATGTATTACCAGGGCTAAAATACAACCTGACGAACTAATAAATCACCTGCCCCATGTAATAATTCCAAATATATCTGCAGCCGGCATCAGTTGCGTCCCCACCTCCCACTGTAGAACAGGTTTTGAACCGAACACAATGTAAACCATCATCCGCAGATGGTCCGGGCGGATTCTGAAAGCCCCCTTTGTCCTCCCTGGAGGACCGAGCTTGTCTCAACTTGCAGAGTTCTTCTAAGCCTCTTAGTGCTTTACGAACACATATAATGCAGAAGATGTTAAAGCATAGGGGGGGGATCTGAAGGGACAAGGAGAGACTGATTGTAAATGTAACACAAGATTCTCCTGAATAAAGAAAAGCAGTTCAGCATGTATAATGTTCAGAGGCAGGACTAATGGAGGTAGAGAAGGTATTTGCTTCTGTCACTAAATGGTGTTTTGTACAGGTATTGTACTAAATAAAGGACTAAACGCAGATTGGCGTTTCCCTTACCTACAGCTATGTAAACATCTTTATCTTGTATAAGTAAGATGAAAGCTAAGTTACTAAGCGTCCGTCTCAGTTTAAGACTAAGATGATTTTTTTTTTTTTTAAATCTTTATTTCGGTAAAAAAAATACCTTAAAAGCACAGGTTAAAACATGGACATATGTATGGATGTTACAGTTTATACATGACAATTAATTATTGCAAATCACATCCAAATTAGAAGAATGATTCAAACATTCTCCCCTTCATTATACTGGACCCCGTTAAGGTGCGCGATTACCCCATTGATGTAGAGGCAAAACAGGGTCGGTGGAAGCAGACAGCCCTGCCTTACCCCCCGGTCAACGGGGAATCTAGAAGTTAATTCGCCACTCTTCCCACATCTAACTTGCGTGAAGCTAGCCTTGTGTAGCCTTATCAGGACTGAAAGGAGGTGGATGGGAACACCTAGCTCGCGAAGAACACTCCAGAGTTTGCTCCTGGGTACAAGATCAAAGGCGGAGCGTAGGTCAACGAACACCATATAGAGGCTGCCACCCTCTATACGTGCCATTTTCCAGTGCAATAGCACTAGTCGAAAGATTTGATCCATGGTCGAGGTGTTCTTCCTGAACCCCGCCTGATAGGGGCTGAGTATTGCATGCTCTTCCATCCAGTCATGTAGCCGTTCCAAAATAAGTCTTGCAAAGATCTTTTGGGGAACATCAATGAGACTTATAGGTCTGTAATTGGATGGGAGCAGAGGTGAGCCCTTTTTAAAGATAGGGACTATCTCTGCTCCCAGCCAAGTACTGGGGAGAGCCATACCTCTTAGGATTGCATTAAATACAGTCCGGAGATAGGGACCCCAAACTTCCGGCTGGTGCTTGAAGAGGTCACCCGGGAGTTTGTCCAGGCCGGGTGCTTTATTTGAGGCAAATTTGTAAATAGCGATGCACACCTATTCCACTGTTACCTCACACTCCTCTAACAGAATATTATGCGGTAGAAATGTTGGGAGATTAGGGTGTTCATCCGGGGGAGCCTCGCTCGAGTAGAGAGCCCGGAAATGTCCTTCCCATACTACTGGCGCTAGGTTGGGTTCTACAGCAGTTTTCGGTTGACCTGTGCCGTTATTAATTATTGACCAAATGTTTTATAGTCTTTGGTGTCCAGGGCGGCAGATAAACTGGTCCACTTTTCCTGCTCCCACTCTTCCCTCGCGCACTTGGTGAGCCTTTTTATATCGAGCCCTCCTGTCTTTGATCGGTATTCTATTGTTATCTTTGAGGGCCATCACGAGCTCTGACTTGGCTTTCCTGCACGCCTTCTTATACCAGAAAGAGCAGGGGACCCCTTTACTCTTCTTAGACACCCTGAGATTCAATACCTCAGCTAGGTTAGTTACTAGGTTCCAATAGAGCACCTCAAGTTGTGATAGAGAATCCACAGACAGTAGGGGTTCAGGTAGGGCTGCATGAATTTCTAATTTGTTGGGTGCCACTGAAAAAAAATTGGGTAGTGCCTTTTGAGGGTTTTCTATGGACACAAACCACTTATATTGACTGTGCAGTGGCCCGATTTTAATGTACCATTGCTACATTCCCAAACTTACTAATTATCCCACTGCCAATTTTGCATGAGTGGGTCAAACAAGAATGCCCCCACCCCGAATAGTGTGCAAACTGTTTACCTGTTAATTTGCGAGATCACCAAAATAGTTAGTACACAATATGAGACTAATTATGTGTTTGATACCTAGGAATGGGCAGTAATGTAAATGCTATTCCCTATTCCAACATGCATAAACTGTGCATTTGGTCTATTTACGCCTGTGATTTGCTTCAGTTAGAAATTGGGTTATTGGTTGAGGGGGCAGGAGGTGAAACCCTATGCAAGTAATAGCCACAATCCTTGTCAGGGTGAACCACAAAAAGTCACTAAATTAATGTGCTTAACCCTCTTGTAGCTTAGCACAAAAGCAGTCCCGCTTAACTTAAAGGCAATGTGTAAAGCATTTATGCAGCACCTAAACAGTAATAAAGTGAAAACACAAAATAAATCCTACACCAATTTAGAAAAATAGAGTAAGTTTCAATAAATTATTTGACACCAACCCAAAAAAAAATCCAATCAGTGGAACTGGGGTTATGAATTTTCTAATTTTTAAGTGAAAACACTAGTGCTCAAAAAATCAAAGCACTGACTGTGGACATCTACTCACTCAAGACTGGGCAAAGTCGAACGTTATGGCTGACCACGATGGAGCACGGTTCGGATACAAGAAGTGAATTGAGCCCAGCCTCTGATTTCCTTCAGATTTAGAAGAATTTTTGAAGAAAAAGTTCTGAGAAGGTAAAGTTCAGCGGGGCAAGGCAGCCAGCGATGTCCGAGAAGGGAACATTGTCATGAGGGTGATGCCAGACAAAGTCACTGTGAAGGTTCCTATGTTTGGACTTAATCTCTTTTATGGAAGTTGAAAGTCTTCAGCAGGACAAAGCTTGATAATAGGGAAATCCCAGGCCCGATGTCTGACACCTTGATCGGGCCTGGGATGTCCCAATGATCATCATGTTGCTACTGGATCATGTTGGATGTTCATGGCGTATTAGCCTACTCTAATATAGAGCTCTGACGAAGTTCCATGAGTGTATCTTGGGAACGAAACGCGTTGGCTGGGTGTTCATTTATTGAGCATGAATTTGGAATAAAGAATCTCTTCAAAAATTATACTGGACAGGTACTGCTTTCTTCGTGCACCTCCTTGCTTTCATCAAATTTGGAATCTGTCCTCCAGTGGCACTAAATGGCGACAAGTGCTGGATAATTTGCGCACAGGTCTAACGCATAAAATTTGGAAACTAAATGAGGTGCAACCTGGCTAGTCTGTCACCCTTTCAGTCTCGATATTCTTATACTACTGTACATTAAAAAATTAGACATTTTATTTATGTGCACCACATCCTAGAAAATCACCTAAACATCATTTTAGAGAAGACAGAAACGCATAAACGTCAATTCATCAAAAGGCAAGGGGTAGCGGAAGTGACACCACAAGCCATTTGATCTTTGTTTACTCAGGCACACATACTTACACATAGAATCACACATACACACTCTCTCTCACATAAGCACACTCTCACCTGCACACAACCACACAACATACATTTAAAAGCATTTTTTTCCTACTTCTGCTGCCATGGAGGGGCATGTTTTTTTTTATTATTACACTAATAGTATACAATATGTTATTAACTATTAGTTTAATAAAACAAATGACAAAAAACAAGGAGATTGGCTCCTCAACCGATGTCCATAAGCACGTGCTGCTCCTGTGTTCCTGGAAAGGATTTAGCTATCTTTGAGGCCAGCAGGGCCATAGTCATGGGGGAAATTTGAGGGCTGGGCCAGCCTATAAGTATCTTTGCCCCCCCCCCCCCCCCCCCCAACGACCGAGGCGTGGAACAAGTTGAGCTGCCGGGGAGTCCCTGTAACTGGTACGAATAAAGTAACCTCCTACCTTATCCTCTGTGTGGAGATTTACTTCTTTTCACTGGCAACGATTGATGCCAGTTTTCAGCCTCCCCATCGTTGGATTGAAGTGCGATCAGCTGTTCCGCTTTCCGATGACCTGCTTGAGACCACCGAATTCTTCGTTTTGTGTGCCACTGATTTCTGCGTTTCCAGCCACGTCCTTGGTTGTCCTGCAGCTGTGGTAACCTCCGATGCATCCTGGATGTCTGCGTGGTCAGTAATTTGAGGTACTTTTATGTTTTAGCTGTTTGGCACGCGATTTAGCAGTTCCCTGCTCTCGCGTCATCGCGTCCTGCCTGACTTCTTTCCATCGCGTCCTGCCTGACGTTCACGCAACGTACCAACGTTGCATGCGGCCATTTTGCGTTGCCATTTCCATAGCAACCTCGCTGATGCGCACAGCTTTGTATCTATGCGCTCAGCCTCCGCGTCTTCTATCGCTGACGCGCACAGCCTGGTTGAACTTGTCATGCACATCAGCGTTTGCATTTTACTTTCGCTGATGCGCACAGCATTTATTGCATACGTTCAGTTGTGCCAGCTACAAATTTACTCTCCGGTGATGCGCACAGCCTTCATCACATGTGCTCAGCAGCGCCAGCTACAGTATTCATTTTTCGCTGATGTGCACAGCTGTAATTGTAACACGCACAGCCAATTAACACTACTTTCCACCGCTAATGCACACAGCCTTAACTATTATGCACACTACTGTGTCACTCTTTGCTTTGATCTTATTGCAGCAGTTTTCTCTTTACAGTTTTCGTTATTTTATAAGTAAAATATCAGTGTGGGGCAGCAACTCACCCACGCGCTATTATTGATCGCGTTTTGGCACCTCCACCCTTTTTACAGTCCGCTGGTACACCTCCTGTGAAGTGGGATGATTGGAAAGATACTTTTGAGGCGTATCTTGAGGCAATCGACGGAGAAACTTTTACTTCTAAGAAGAAGAAGGCCCTTTTAATCTATAACCTTGGTGCAGAGGGCAGGAGTATTTTAAAAACTTTACCCATGGAAATAGTGAATACCTTGGTAAGTGGTGGGGACAGTGGTGACTCCCTGCTGGTCGATGATTATGCTTCAGTCATCCAAACTTTGGATAAACGTTTCAGTCCTAAAACAAACAGTGTTTTAGAACGTCACAAATTTCTTCAGCATGCTCAAACTCCTGGCGAATCTATCGATGATTTTGTCGCTGTGCTCAGAATTCTTGCAGTCAACTGCAACTATAGAGAGTTCAGAGATGAAATTATTCCTGATCAGCTAATTGAAAAGACTTCCAACAAAAAATTCAAGAAAAATTGTTATCTTCTGATGATCCTGACTTAGAAACTGCTCTCACTTTAGCCAGATCTATTGAACATTCCCAGTTTTGTGTGAAAGAAATGAGCAATTCTTCCTCAACTACCGAAGTGAAGTTATTGAAATCCATTTCCAAACCTACTAAATCGTCATCTGTTAATGTTCCTAAACCATCTCAGGTTAGCGATCCACGTTCCTCTGTAGTGACTTCTAACAAAACTAAACCTGAACAGAAGGAAGTAATGTGCTTTCTTTGTGGTGGTACAACTCATCTTGGCAATGCCAAATTTTGTTTTGCCTTACATCAAACTTGTTACAATTGTGGAAAGAAGGGTCACTACTCTAGGATGTGCAAAGCTGCTTCCATCAAGAAGAATCCCAATCAAATGGTGAAAGCCATCGCTGATGACTCAGACGAAGAGAACTATGAATTACTTATGCTGTCTTCCTCATCGTCTCACGATGAAGTTGTAGTCGAACTATCTGCTCTGGACGGTGTTCACAAAAGAAAATCTCCCACTTGCAATATTTCTGTAAATGATACTTGTTTAAGTTATTTAGCTGATTCTGGTTCCCCATTTACTTTAGTTAATGTTACGGATTGTGATAGAATAGGCAATGTGCAACTGGAACAATCCAGTATCAAAAGTTTTGCATATGGTGGAAAAAGAGTTGAGGTTTTAGGAAATTTTGTCGCCAATCTTATGTTCAATTCTGATCACGCCACAGGAACTGTATTTGTGGTTAAGGATGGGGCAAATTTCTTAGGTTGGGATGAGCAAGGAGCTCTAAACATTGTTTTGGATCCTAACCATCCTGACATGGTAATTTCCCGTAGTGAGTTTTATAAATCTATTCTTGGTTCATCCTCTGCTCACATTGTGACCCAATTATCTAGTGTCAAGTGGGAACACATGTTTCCCGAAGTATTCAATGGTAAGTTAGGGAAACTTAAAGGTTTCTAACACCGAATCATTCTCAAGGATGGTGCCAAGGCTGTTGCACACAAAGTTCGTAAGTCTTGAGTCTTTGTCCTGAACTCAAGAAGGAATTGGAACGTTTATGTACAGCTGAGGTCATTGAACCCATTGAAGGTTCTGAATGGCTCGCACAAATTGTTTTAGCACGGACATCGGATAATTGTCTCAGGATGTGTGTTGATTTGAGAGATCTAAACGCTAATATCTGGGTCGATCGTCAACCTCTTCCTAACATTAATGAATTGTTAACCACTCTGGATAGTGCCAAATGTTTTACTTCCCTTGACATTTCTTCTGCATATCATCACATTGAACTGTGCAAAAAGCCTAGAGATTTAACATCTTTTGTAACCCCTGAAGGTGCTTACCGTTACATCCGGATGCCCTTCGGCCTTGCCTCAGCTTGTTGCTGAAAAATTTATTTTAGGATGTCCCCGGAGTTGTTTTTTTCCAGGATGCTATCCTTATTCATGGGAAGAATGAACATGAACATGACAAAAGAGTTAAGCATGTATTAAGTATCTTTAGAGCGAGTGGTTTAACATTGAAGGCTTGCAAGTGTAAGTTTCTGCAAGATGGTGTTGATTACTTAGGCCACCATATTTCTCACAATGGTATCGAGCCCAAACTTAAAATCATAGAGGCTATCCAGAATGCACCCACTCCCACGAACAACTTCGTTCCTATTTGGGGTTAGTGGAATATTATGCAAAGTTTGTCAGTCATTTTTCCACCAAGACCGCCTCCATGCGCAATTTACTGAAGAAAAATGTCAAATTTGTATGGGATGATGATTGTCATAAAAATTTTGAATCGAATAAGCATCAAATTGTGCAGGCTGGTCCCCTTAAACTTTTCAATATGAATGACTTGTGTATTATATCTACTGATGCTAGTAACGTTGGACTAGGTGCTGTTCTTCTTCAAAGGAGAAGTGATGGTCGTGAAGAAACCATTGCTTTCGCTTCTAGAACTTTGAGGGGTGCCAAGGGTACTTACTCAACTATTGAGAAGGAGGCTCTGGGTTTGTGGTGGGGTGTACAACATTTCAGGAACTTTTTGTGGGGCAATGAATTCATACTGAGAACAGACCACAAACCTTTGGTTGATTTATTCACAACCAAGGGTGGTAGTAGGGCTAGTTCCGGATACGCACATTTTACTCTACTTGGGGACTTCAATCTCCATGCAGAGGATGCCTCGGACACTACAAGTCTCGATTTTCTTTCTACACTATCTGATGGAGGGCCAATACAATTGATTTCCGGCCCAACTCATAAGGCAGGCCATACTCTTGATCTGATCTGCTCCAATCTAGCAGACATAACTATCAACAAACCTTATCCAGTTATCTGGTCGGACCATTTCTTCATCCCTTTCTCCTTTTCTCTATCCCACCAAGACAGACCTAGATTACAGGCCAAAACCCTCGGCCGCAACTGGAGTAAGATCTCTCCAGAAAGCCTAGCAGCTCACCTTGCCACCACCTCGCCCCGCACGCTTTAGACCTGGACTCTAGGCTGACCAATTTTAACAAGTGGATCTCATCTGCTATAGACTCGCTCGCTCCTATCAGGCCTATTAAAACCTTTCGATCTTCCCCCTCGGCTCCATGGTACTCGGACGAACTCCGTAAATGCAAGTCTGCTTGCAAGCTCCTGGAGAGACGCTGGAGACTAGCTTATTCCCCTGACAGTAAAGCGGACTATAAGTCAGCTCTTAAGAAATACAGGAAAATGATTATTGATCAAAAAAGAATCCACCTGGAGGATAAAATCAACAGAGCGCGAGGATCCTCGAGGGAAATCTTCAATACTGTTAGAACATTTACTGACCCAATGGCCCTTAAACGCCAGTCCCCGGTTTCACAAACCCTCTGTAACTCGGACTACTTCGAGGAAATAATCGTCACCATTTATGATTCTTTTCCCAGCAAGAACAGATTTGGCTCGAATGACAACCACATAGCTCACTCAGAAACCGCCTCTAATCCCCCCCCCGTCTTTTCTAATTTTGAGGAGATTACCTTAGATCGTTCCCTGGCAGAGCTACTAAAATGTAGATCTGGCTCGCCTATCGACCCTTGGACTGATAAACAATACAAAGCCCTGGCTCACCTTCTTAACCCCGTATTGAATGGCATTTGGAACGACTCCCTCAGGACAGGCATATTCCCGGATTCATGGAAACACGCCCAACTTATCCCTATCCTTAAAAAAGCCAATGCAGACCCTAATGAACCTGCCAATTGCAGGCCTATTTCCTTATTACCTGCTCCAGCTAAGGTGCTTGAAACACTAGCACAACAACAATTAGCGAACTTCTTTGAAGCCCACGGGTCTTTTTGTGACTCTCAACACGGGTTTAGACCGGGCTACAGTACCGAGTCGGCCCTGATTGAGATGGCTGACTCCGTTCGATGGAGTCTGAACGGGGGCTCGAGAGCGGTGTTGGTGCTGCTCGACTTGTCGGCAGCTTTTGACACCGTCTCCCACCCCGTTCTACTCGACCACCTCCAATCTAAGGGCATTCAAGGCAAGGCTTTGGAGTGGCTGTCCTCATTTCTATCTAACCGGACACAGGCAGTATTTACCCCCCTTCACCTCAGACAGCAGTCCCCTTAAGTGGGGTGTTCCTCAGGGCTCCTCCTTAAGCCCCCTTCTGTTCAACGTCTACTTTTCCCCTTTGGCAGAGCTGATTGCCCAATCTGGAATTAAAACTACATCGTATGCTGATGACATTCAGCTCCTATTTTCCTACGATAACCCCTCTCCGTCCACATTTGATCCACTAAAAAACTGTCTTCGCAACATCGCCTGTTGAATGGATAACCACTGTCTCCGGCTCAATGCTGGTAAGACCGAGGTCCTTTTTTTCCATCAGCCGTCCCCCCTAGATCCGAACCTATGGTGGTCACTCGATCTGAGCACGCCCCCCCCCCCCAAGGAATCTGTAAAAAACCTAGGGGTTAGATGGGACTCCAGCCTCTCCTTCCACCATTAGGTACAGACGGTCTCGGCCGCTTGCTTCTCTAAAATAAGGATGGTTAAAAAATTTATTAATTTTCTTCCAAGCAACACCAGGAAAACCATCGTCCAGGCACTAATTACATCTCACTTGGACTACGCCAATGGCCTGTATATTGGAATCTCCTCTGGCCTCTGCCACCGGCTGCAAATAGTTCAGAACGCTGCAGTCCGAATGGTCTGTGGCATCTCTCTTAGAGAACACATCTCGCCACATCGGCGTAAGCTCCATTGGCTTCCAGTACAAAAAAGGGCAGAATTCAAAGCCCTTACATTGGCGCACCGGGCAATAAAGGGAGCTGGCTCTGCGTACCTCTCCTCCTGCCTTCGTCCCTACAGAAATGCCAGATCTCTACGATCTAGCTCAAAAAATCTCCTTACCACTCCCAAATTCAAAAAGGTCCGCTCAGGAGGAAAAACCTTTCAAGTATGTGCCTCTTCCCACTGCAACAAACTCCCTATCCCCATCAGGATGATTCAGGAAGAACTTCCGTTTCGCAGGGCATTGAAAACTTTCCTCTTCTGCTAAAAAGTCAACTAAGGAAACCTCATCGCACATCTAGGAGTGCCGGGAAACCCCGTTAGGGTAGCTGTGCGCTATATAAAACACACTAAATAAAACAAATAAAATAAATAAATAGGGCTACGCCACGTGTTGCCAAGTGGCAATTTAGATTGCAGGAGTTACGCTATCGTCTTCAATATGTGCCTGGAGTTAAAAATCATGTTGCAGATTGCCTGTCTAGATTGCCCCTCTGTGCTGGAAATGCTGTTTCTGAATGTGACTATTTATCCGGTGTGTGACCCTGTGATAAAGATTGTCCTTCCGAATTGATTCCCTACAAAAGAGTTAAAGACTAATTATCCGTTGTGGACGGTGTGTTACTCAGGGGTGGTTTGCTAGTGGTTCCCTCTTCTATTCGCAGCAGAATTCTGAATTTGGCTCATGAAGATCATCCAGGTATTCGTGCTATGAAGCGTAGAGTTAGGCAAGATTTTTGGTGGCCGGCTTTAGACAAGGATGTAGAACACTTTGTACATGATTGTTGTACATGTGTCACTAGTGACAAGTCTCAAGTGACACAACCTTCTCCTATTGAACCTATTATTGTAAAAAATATACCCTGGACCAAACTAGCTTTTGATATTGCTGGTCCGTTTGGTCTCATTGAATGTTCTCCCAAATATGCCCTTGTTCTGATTGATTATATGACTAAATGGCCTGAGGTTGGGTTTGTTAATAATGCCAACTCCACATCTATCATCAGTTTTTTACATGACATCTTTCTCGGGGAGGGTTTTCCGGAAGAACTTGTATCTGACAATGGCACTCAGTTAACTTCAATTGAAATGCAGAGCTTTCTCAAAGAGGCGGGGATTAAACACATTTGTACGTCTCTTTATCACCCTCGTAGCAACGGTTTAGTTAAGCGGTTCAACCGTGTTGTCAAGGAACACATGCAACTTGCTTTGGCGCAAGGCACTTTGTGATATGTTGTGGGTCGTGAGAACCACTCCTCATGTCAGCACTGGAGTTGCTCCTTTTACTTTGCTTCGGGGAAGGGTGGCTGGTTCCGTACTGAATAAGGAGTGGATGTCCAGAAGAGTGGTTGATACCAGCAAAATGTCTGTGGTAACTGATGTCAGAGCTGTTGTACAGTCAAAGTATGATACTAGGCCTGGTGCACGTCATTCTCTGGATGTAAAGGTGGGTGATTGGGTGAGAATCAGAAAAATGGGTTTTCTTCGTAAAGGAGAGTCTCGATTTTCGTCTCCTAAAAAGGTGTCTGTTGTATAGGATCAAGTGGTGGTGTTGACGGATGGAAGAGTGCGGAATAAATCTACCATCTCCATTGTTCCAAAACCTATGGTTGACGAGGTTAACAAAAGATTTGGCACACGTTCTCCTTCTGTTAGTGTGCCCTCTGATGTTCATGGAGGAATGGTGTTGTCCATTCTGATCATGTTTCCCCTAGGAGGGTGTCTTCTAGGTCGAAATTTTTGCCTGTTAAGTTCTGTGATTATAAATGCAGTCGTTTTTTGGATGTTATCTTTGCTTCTGTTCATTCCATCTTTGTATTTTTAATTTTCTCTTCACTTTAGTCTTTCCTTTATGTTTTTTTTCTTTTATGAAGAGGGGGAGGTGTGTTGGCATCTGGTCCTAGAGAACTCTGGTGTGAGAACGTGCCCTGCGTGGAACAAGGAGTGTTGAGTGTTCTGGCCACGGCAGTTGCTGCCGGGGAGTCCCTGTAACTGGTACGAATAAAGTAACCTCCTACATTATCCTCTGTGTGGAGATTTACTTGTTTTCAGGCACCTGGCACAATTTAGAGTCGAAGGAGTACTGAAGGTGAATGAGCAATAAAAATGCATTTAAATGTAGTTTTCTTATTACATGTGCTGCGTGTTCCAAGACAGGTTAAATACATGTCAAGCTGTCTTCTTACAAATTGATGCTTATTCTTTTATTCTGCAGATGTTTTTTGTTCCTTTGACTGTAAAGTGAGAGGATTTTGTAAAATGAACTATGTGACAATCTCTCTGTGGTACAGACAAGGCCACTGGAAATAGGCAGCAGTGGAAGCCTAAATTATGCAGCAATATTAACTAAAGTATGTGGAAAGAAAACACAAATTATTCTGTTTTATCTGGAATATTTTTTAATAGTATCACTTTATTATTCTGTCATTTTTGCACATATTAGCACTGTCTGGGCAATGGTTTCTCGGTATAAGTACCAGTTCCACATCCAAATACTGCTTGCTTAAGTAACTGAAAGGTGAACTGTGAACCTTTGTGAAGGACCTTCTACTGCACGCATTGCAGCATTTGTAGTACTTTTTGATCTGTTTGAGCGAGAAATAAAATGTTTGCTTTTTTGCTAAAATCTTAAACTTATGCAGCAGATGATGGATTATGTGGCAAATGAGGCAAATTCATAATTATTTTGTATAGACTGCAGCAGCAGAATTGTATAATTCCGTGGCTGCAGAATTACATTATTCCAGTAGCCTTGTGCACATTAAGTATGAAACAAATATTGTAGATTGTCAAATTTTTTCTAATTGACAAAAATGGAAATACCTGTAAATGAACTTTACAAATATTTCAACATAGATCAGCAGTTACAAAAGCACTAATGAATCACATTTTCTTTTGTAATTCTGAAGTAATGAAGACAGAGATTTTAATAGGGTGAAAACAAATCTTGTTTATGCACGTGATAAATATTGTAATGTATAGCACCTACTACCCATACGTGTGGCACTGAAGCAATTACCTACATGGGCAGCAAGCTTCGCCAGATAGGGTGGTATGTGGTTAGAAGGGTGTTTTTGTTTTGTGATCCAATGTGAGAGGTGTTTCCATGTTGTGTGTGATGACCACCAAGGTGCGGTTATCATGTTATGAGGGACAGTGCGTAGCAGTGTGGTGGGATGATGAAGTGTGAGAAAGATGCACAATTTATGATTATTCAGTACTCTGGCAGCTTCAAACAGCTCTGTGGTCCCATTACGGTATTTCTTATGATATCGTTATGACGTTATAGTCTGCTTAGCTGATTACTGCTCTGGATTGTCCAATCAGAAAGTTCAAGGCAGATTTGCTTACATTTCACACAATGCAGCAAAACAGCTTGCTGCACTGCGCTGCATGAAAGGCAGATAGCAAAAATGAACCATTTTTACAAAGATTTGGCACATTTCCTAACGTTGGTGCACTGTGTACTGCTTAGCACCAATGCAGGCACGCTTGCGTCATGGTGCAAGGGTGCCTGCATTCCAGGCAGGATTGTTTTTGTGCAGGAAGAGTTAAAACTAACCTGTGCTCAACCCACTGGTAGCTTGGCACATAGCAGTCAGACTTAATTTAGAGGCAATGTGTAAAGGATATGTGGTATATAAATAAATAATACCGGATCTAGGTTTTACTGGACATAGCAATAACAGATAGCTCAATAAATAAGAGTCAAGATTCGAGGTAGTAGGAGTTTGCAGGTTTAATACAGCATAAAGGACAGGAACAGGACAACCTGCACAGGAATAGGATGGCAGCGCTGCCGGGGGCTGGATCAGGATCGGCGTAACATTTAATAACAGTACACAAGCATATATACTAAAATAGTTGCATTATAATGAATACAGTAGGCGGAGCAGTGGGTGTGGTCAATAGCAGTCGCGAAAGATAAGGGTGAAAGTAGGTGTAACAAGAGGCGTGTACATAGACATGTGATGTAAACGTAACAGAATATGTCATAAATGGGGCGGAAACATGGAGGGGGCTACCTAAGGAGCCGGGACCTCTAACCTAATGGTGCGCGTAAACTGACAATGACGTGTTACTAGGAGAAGCTGGGGGCTATGAACTCTGTGCTAGGAGTAGAGACTGAAGTCTGGAGAGTCAGGGCGACATGTACCTAAACAATATCTAGTATCTGATGTTTAGAGAACATGTTGATAGAATCCAAAAGCTATCGGGGTAAAGGCTAACAGACTCTAAGACTGGTGCATGCATTATTCTACATGTAGTACGTGCTGAGGAATATTAAATGACCATTAATACAGTATTTCTCTTACATGGAGACGTAAAGGCTAGACTGTGACGGAAACTATTGATGCGATTCAGTAGCTTAGGAATGCAGAGAAGGAGGGCTGGACTGATAACTAGAATCATAACATACTCTTGGCAGACTAACAGGCAGAGCCAGGCCGAGCCGGGCACTGTGAGGCAGGAAGTAAGTGAAGGGTCAAGGATACAGGTGGGGGCTGTATCGCTCCTCAGCGAGGATTCAGGAGACAGGAGCTGAATCTGGTGTCCAGGCCCTTTTGAGGCCTAGAAACGGGGACTTTTCAATGAAATAACGTGCACACTGAGAAACGTGGCAACGTAACTTTACATAGGCCTGATATTCGTAGCTTTCACGAGAACTGGAAACTGGCATACTAGAGATGGACACAACTGTAATTGCGTCTTTAATCGATCATGGGGAATACATATGCATATTAATCATGCACACATAATCATAAGATGGAGGACACGTAGGGACACAGAACATGGCAAAATTTACTTTTCCACATTCCCTCCTTGTCACTACGTTTCCATCAGGAAACATCAATATTCATGATACCATCTATCATTTCATACAGTATCATTTGCTCGTCTCGAATTTTCTTGGAACGGGATTTAGAACGGGACTTGGGACTAGGAATACAAGAGGTAGCACAAATGCCGCAAATCGCAGGGCCACATTGTAAACAGAGGCAGCAACTGAATATGATCGCTACTGCAATACCCAGAAATGACAATACTTTCCATCCCCAGGCGGAAATTATATTCCAGAACCAACCGGACCATGTCCAGGTGCCTGGATCTTGGTGTAACATATGGGCAATTTTATGGAGTCTGGTTATGGCTGAATAAACAGACGGCGCGTTATTAGGAATGAAAATGCAGCAACTAGATCCGATGACTCTACAGGCCCCGCCCCTATCGGCCAGTATGACGTCAAGGACGAGACGATTCTGGAGCACGACAATTCTCATAAAGGATTGCTCCTCGGTTAAGTTACTTAGAGCAGAAGTAGTCTCAATCACTACTGCTTCAAGGGTTCTCGTTAATCTACGTATCAGTTTACTATTCACGACAGTACCTAAATAAGGGAAGACACCTTTATTGATATCTATGTATTGTTCTAGAGCAGTTTCAGTATAATCGACAATCGGGAGGTCTCTTTTGTGTCTAGTATGTACTAGGTGGGAATTCCTATGGTAGTCAGGTGGGGCTAGAAAAACTGGTGGCAGTAGGAAGGCAATGTAACAGGTTCCCTCCCAATCGAGGGGCAGACGAACATATGCGGTCTGACCACAAACAAAATAAGAATGACGTGAAGCTTTGAAAATAGATTTCCCACTGTCACTATACTTGACGATAGTAGTACAATCACTATGGCCTACATGTACGGAACCATTCTTTCGGACACATAATTCGCCTTTAACTGGTAGTACTGACATAGCAGGTAAGTCTGGAGTAGTATCAGACTGAACATTCAGGACCATGAAATTCGAAGAATAATTACCTAAATTATAAACTTCATTTTCTAGATCTAACCCTGTTCTGTGGGGAAGACCTTGCTTGTCTGGAAAACATGTACTGTTAAGAAAAGACATATCTGTTGAGGATGACGTTAACGTGGACCATGCTCCACACGAACCATTATGTGAAAATGGATAAGGAAAGAGTGGCAGAACTCCCTTCGGTGTCTGGAAAGGGGGGAGTCGACCACACACCCAACAATTAGTGGCATTGTTGGTCTGGTGTGAATAATGTAACATGCGGATAAAAGAATTATTTCGCATAGCGAGACGATAAGAGAGTTCATGAGGAGGCAGATCACTAAACGTGTGCTCTACTGTAGCATTAGCAGACTTATTTACATGAGAAACTGGAAAATACAAATAAAAAGCATAACCTGTGCAGGTAAACATAAGGCTGAAAAACAATATGAAACTTAGAAAAACGATACATCGGATTGAGTTTTGACTAACTCTCTCACTATGGGGGTCTATTATATACATGTCAGAAACCGGTCTAACCGTTTCACCTAGGGGAGGACTTAGACAATCAAACTGGCTGACTTATTTTACTAGACCTTAATTTGAGCTTATACTCCTGTTGCGGAGTTTTCTCTAACGGGGAGGGTTCAATATCATAGTCTTTTGCGGGACAGTCCTTAAGAATAGTACTTTGGCAGTCCTTAAGATCCTCGGAAATGTTCTTAGAAACAGGCTTTAGTCCAAAAAATCTTTTCACATGTGACAGGTGGACCCAGCCCTTCCTGCCTTCCAGCTTGACGGCAGTACGGGTGGCCAGGAGGACCTGTCGGGGTTCCTTCCAGCGGGGCTCCAGCGGACTTGAACGATCAAAATTCCGGACAAGAACCATGCATCCGGGAACGATGTCATGCGGTGCCACCTCGGTATTGTCTGGAAATGCGGCAGCAACCTGTGAACGACAAGAGTTGAGGGCAGACATCAAGGAAGCTAGGTAATCTGTCAGCATATTACTTGAAACATCGGTAATACTTCGAGGTCTAGGTGTACCCCACATGTTAGGGGGGCGGCCGAATACGACCTCATACGGGGACAGACCTGATCTGGAATGTGCGACCATGCGCATATAAAATAAAGCGACTGGCAGAGCTACTAGCCAGTCCACACCTTTCTCTTTACAAATCTTGGCAATACGGATTTTCAGGGTTTGATTATGTCTCTCTACTAGACCAGCTGCTTCTGGATGGCGTACACAATGGAACTTCCACTGGTACCCTAACAAAAGGGAAACATGTTTCATCAACTCAGATGAGAATGGCTGGCCGTTATCAGAATATACGACTCTGGGGAGTCCATAACGGGGGAAGAACTCACGAACCAACTGTTTGGCAGTGGTCGCGGCTGTGTAATCTGGGACTGGATATGCCTCTGTCCACCTGGACAAAGCGCATACAACTACAAGGACATACTTGAAACCTCGACATCGCTCCATCTGAATATAATCCATCTGGAGGACTTCAAAAGGGTGGTCAGGGGGCTGGAATCCACCTTGTTCCACCGGGACACTTTTACCTGGATTAAACTGACAACATATCATACAGGTACGGACTTTCTGCTTGGCCGCAGCTCGTAAATGCTTGTTGAACCAAATGTTCTGGATACTGTCTAACATAGCTTTTTCTCCTAAATGTGCTGGACTATGTGCGGTATTGATAATGACTTGAACCATGGAGTCGGGGAGAAACCATGTGGCTTTACCCTTCGTTACCCATCCCTGATCTGTCTGGACCCCTCCTTGTTCGGACCATTTCTTGATTTCATCGGGAGTAGCATGTAACTGGATATCTATGACATCTTGAGTAGGGTCCTTAACTGTCATACAGGTAGTCAGATCTGGAGTATGTGTCTGTGTCGGGTTAACTGGAGTCTGTGCTGTAAGCTTGGCTGTGCGATCTGCTAGATCATTACCTTGGGAAATAATGTCAGTAACTTTCGTATGTGCTTTGCACTTCATGATAGCAATAGATGTCGGTAAATGTATGGCATCTAACAGAGCTTGAATAAGGAGACCATGCTGAATCTTGGTTCCATGAGAAGTCATGAAACCTCTCTCCTGCCAGAGCACTCCAAAGTCGTGTACGACTCCAAATGCGTAGCGTGAATCTGTGTAAACATTAACTTTCAGGTTCTTAGCGTGTATGCAGGCTTGTGTCAGAGCAACTAGCTCTGCTGCTTGAGCAGACAGGGTGTCAATACGGTGTGTTTCTATAACTTCAGTGTCAGTAGTCACTGCATACGCGGCTACTAGTTCTCCTGTACTTGTTCTCATACATGAACCATCCACATAAAGTGTCAGGTCGGGATCTGGTAATGGAATATCTGTCAGATCTTGTCTTGGCTTTGTCATAGTGTTAACTACTTCCACACAGTCGTGTGTGGCAGGATTCGAATTAACTGATGGTAACAGTGTAGCAGGATTTAGAACGTTGCAGCGTCTGATTTCTATGTGTGGCTGGAACAGTGTCAATTCATAACCTGTTAAACGTGCAATTGTCAAGTGCTGAGTTTGTGTTCGGTTTAAAAGAACTTCCACGGAGTGTGGAACTTGTACTGTCAAGGAATGTCCTAATACTATGGAATCACTTTGTCTGATAGCTAGTGCTGTGGCTGCAACTGACTTGAGGCACGCAGGCAGAGCCTGGGCTACAGGATCTAATGTGCTCGAAAAATAAGCACAGGGCTTGTATTGTCCTGCTTGATCTTGTGTGAGAACAGATAATGCTGTACCTTCGCGTTCAGTGACGAAAAGTGTAAAAGGCTTACTGTAGTTCGGTGTAGCTAGAACTGGAGCTTGGCATAAAGCTTTCTTTAACTCATTGAAACTAAGTGTATGTTCAGATGTCCAAGGGAGGACAGTCGATAGGGCTGCCTCCTGTGTCGTTAACTGTATCAGTGGTTTAGCTAGAAATGCATACTGAGGAATCCATTGTCTACAATAAGAAGTAAGGCCGATAAAAGCACGTACCTCCTTCTGTGTCTTGGGCTGAGGAAGACTCGCTATTAACTGGATACGGTCTGGTGTCAACTGCCTACCCCTCTTGGACAGTAAGTGGCCTAAATAGATCACTTGCTGGACACAGAATTGAAGCTTAGAAGGGGACACCTTGTGCCCCATCTCGGCAAGGAAATATAAGACTGTAAGTGATGCTCGCTCGCAAGCACGTTCAGAACGGGCTGTGATCAGTAGATCATCGACATACTGGAGCAGGGCAGTGTCAGTTGGCATGTGAATGTTGTCTAGTTGTCTCTTAAGTGCTTGACTGTAAATACTAGGACTTTCTGTGAAACCTTGAGGAGCTCGTGTGAACATATAGCTCCTTCCATTTAAACAAAATCCGAAAAGAAACTGGCTGTCTGGATGAATGGGGACACTGAAAAACGCGTTCTTGAGGTCTATGACTGTGAAAAATGAGGCTTCGGAATCAATGGCTGTCAATAGGGAAGAGATATCTGGGACAACTGGATACTGGGGAATAATACATTTATTAAGTTCTCGTAGGTCAATCACTAATCGATATACTGGGGGTGCATTTGGATCAGTACGTTTCATGACTGGAATGATCGGAGAATTACATACATTGGAGTCGGTTTCTACAACTACTCCTTGAGCGATGAGCTCGTCAATAATTTTGGATAAGGCTGCTACAGCCTCAGGTGGCAATCTGTACTGTCTGATTCGTGGTAACACTACACCTGGCTTGAGAGTCACACGATGGGGTGTGATTTGCATATAACCTACATCAGTTGGACCTTGCGCCCATAGATGCTGCGGAACATTAGACAATCTCGGATCAAAATCTCGTAATACATAGTGACCCTTGAAGTCACGTAAGAACAGTCGTATTCCTTCTGGGGAGCAGCAAATAACTGCACCTAATTCTTTCAGTGTTTTAATGCCTAACAGATTTTCTGGACATGACTTCGTAAGTAACAGATCTATAGTTCGGGACAATGGACCTACTTCTAGAGTAACTGGCTTAGAAATCTCATTCACAATAGGTTTTCCTGAAAATCCAAGGGAAACATTTCTAGAGCCTGAGAGCGGAGCCCCTGGAACTTCGGCGTGACTAATGGTGGTCCTACTTGCCCCTGTATCAATCAGAAACTTTCTGTCTTTCCCTAGTACTTGACTATGAACATAGGGACCTTCTTGATCTACAGGAATCTCGATGAGAGGCAAGCCTACCTCCCTCTCTAGGCTGTTTCATGAATATGGCTGATACTCTGGATACTCAGACTGTGCATACTGGTACATCTGCTGTGTAACATGCTGTGTTGCAGCAATAGGCTGCGGTGCTGGAACTGTCTGTTGTGCATTCTGTGACTGAAAAGTCTGTGAAACTTGTTCTTGTCTAGGCGGACGTGGTCTTTCTTTAGTCTTACCAGTAGCTATATTGTGTTTCAGAACTGCACACTCGTTTATGAAATGACCTGGCTGTTTACAATAATTGCATGTCCCTTTAACGGGAGCTGTAGAATGACTCGCTTGATTCGGACCCCTCTTCTGACTGTCTTGTGGAACAGATTGTGCAACTAGTACTTTCATTTTCGTGTCTTTCATACGTTTTCTTTCATGATCTTGTTCTTCTCTGATTCTATTCTGGTGATACTGAAGCATCTGTAACATCTGGGACGGGGTATTAGCTTGCCAGGTACTTTCGACTTTCAAAACTCGATTCTTAACTTGTGGACTCGAATTCTCGACTAATTTAGTAACAAAAAGATGAGGGTATGACTCGCTACTTGTCTTGAGGCCACTGTTTATAATAAAACATTTTTCAAATCTAGAATAAAAATCACTAGTGTCTTCGTCTTGTTTCTGTTTACAGGCTGAGATTGCATCCCAGTCTTCCTTTTTAGTTGCTAATAATCTGGGCAAAACTTGTATTAACAGTTCTGGTAATTCTTTACATTTCTCTCCAAGACCGGTACCTGGTACTCGTATCTTATCTTCAGCTTCTAGAACTGCCCAATCGATCTTTTTCTCTCCCACCTCCCATTCTTTTTCCTTGAGTTTTTCGTATACCCCTGCGGGCAACAGGACTTTTAGCATTTTAATTATATCTGGATACGTGTATTCTCCCATACGGAGCATGTCCTTTAATTCTCGGTGGAACCCTGCTGGATCTTTGTCGTGACAGGGAATTAATTTCTTCATCTCTAAGAGTTCCATCTTGGTAATCGGAGTGTAAACAAACACTCGTTGCATTTCACCATCTGTTGTCCTGACTGGGTGTACTTCTCGTAACGGATTCTGTCTATCTATGTAAAACGGTTTACTTTCTGGGGGTGAGACATGAACAAAATGCGGGTTCAAGAACGTTCTATATTTGTGGCGCTGTTCTAGAATAACACTAATTAAATCGGTACCTAGACCTTTCCATCTATACTGGAGTAACTCGTTCAGGACATCATGTAACGGACCTGGATCAGAGTGTTGACCCTCATACAATGTAATGAGGTGTTGGATCATATACATACCCACCAGTCGCTGCTCGGCTGGGGGCAATTTCAGAAACATTTGTGCCACTATTTCATCTGGAAAAGTGGTAGAATCAGTAATCCATCGGACTGCTGATCGGACTAGTTCTTGTTCATGCATAGTACTTAACTCACTATAACCGATTCGTGATTTCAGAATGTGATCGGTAGCTTGAAATACTTGTTCTAGAGAACCTTGTTCTGGTGCCGGATGATGAACAGTTTTCTTGTAGTCTAGACGTGAATGTCGGTCTGGAAATCTAGATTTTCCTACATACGCTATTCTGACGGGATTCTCGTCCTCTACCTCTTCAGTAGAAGAGTCATTCTCTTTCTCGCTTACTTGTGCTGCTTTACGTTGTTCATGTAACTTTATTATTTCTTTACGAATTCTCTTGTACATACTCTCTATACTACTGATAGTCTTGTGCTTACCCTCGGCTATATTATCACTCCACCTTGTCAGGATTCTCATTTCGGCCGGATCTTTAGTCGGGTAGTCTTGTTCTCCTATTAGACAATTAATCAGAAACTTTAATATCATGAGCTGGATCTCAGCTTTCCTTTGGGACATGGCTTCACCAATACTTTCTGGATCATCCCCTGTACGGATGAAACGATATATTCTGTCTAGATCTCCTTTCATATCTGGTAGGGTGTCTAAATACCCGGTCACCCGTCTTACACGGATGGAATATATTACTGTACTATCATCACCTGCAACCGGATCATAGCGGCATTCAGTGAGAGCTCGTCGGATATCTGCAACGGACTTAAATTTGGGCGTACGTTGTAACGCACATTCATGTAACTCGGCCAACGTTCTACGTTGGTGTGGTGGCGGGGTACCAGGAGGACCTCCTCCTGCGGCCCCTAAACTGGTATCATCGACTGATACTCTTCGTGCTGGCAGAGTGGGAAATTGTAGTGTAGGCTGGACCGGGGGTACCGTGGCAGGTACTCCGGTGTCTGGAGGAGCAGGAATGGCATCATTTACAGGGACTGGCGGAACAGGATTTGCATATTCTGGGACTGTGTCGTCCAAGTAGGACGAGATGAAAATATCAGCTGCGGTCGGTTTGTGACGTAGCTTGGTCGGAACTAATGGTGGCGGAAAATTACTGGATGCCTCCGGGGTCGCTTTTGGCAAGCCCTCGGCAAGAAGAGGATACATACCCTTAATGCCTCTGTCTATCTGACTGTTCAGTTTTGACTCGTTCACCTATCTCGATTAGTTCCCTTTCTTGGGCTCGTTCTAAGGATTCTCTACTTAATTCTGACCTTCTGATTTCTTTTTCGGTTCTTTTATGAGATTCTTTGCGCCATAACTCGATGGCATCTTTCTGTGACTGTCTGGCTTTCTTTTTCCATAATGCTTCTTCTACTCGCATGATGCACTCGGCATCCCATGTGCCTGATACGGGCCATCTATACTTTTCTTCTAACTGTTTGGTATACTCTACCCATAAATCTAAATACAATATGGCACTTATGCCATGCTTCTGATACATAAAATGACCTGGACTGTCCCTAGGCGGGACAGGAACTGCTTCTTCTAACAGACCTTTTCTAGTTCTTAACTGACGTAGTCTGGAAAATAACGGCATGACTGAACTGTTAATCTAGACACAATACAATACACAATGAACACGATAATTACTCCACATTCATACCATGACATTAAAATACATGAAGAACATTTAAAATATCAGTTCGAACAGAATACTACCTGGAATACTGAAAACAGAATACATGAATTTCTCGAGAACAGAACTGACTAGAACAGAAACTAGATGTACTGCTAAAACAGTACGAAACTTACCGGTCTCATAAAGAGACACGTCAGGACCCGCATCCACCGAAGTGGACACTTCGTTTTTTTTTTTTGGTCTGTGTACCACCAACCCACGGACCAGAGTCAATTTAGATTGACCCTGTCTAGATACTACCCCAGCAATGGTACTCACCGGGCAGCAAGAACGGAAGGCCTCGGACTGGACTGGACTGCTTCGACGCCGGACGGACGAACTTCGGACTTCTGTTACGGGTGGGCCTCCGGACCTTGGACTCTCGGCTTGGGCTCTGGTCGGGACTCGCCGCGTTCCTCCACCGCCTCGTCTGGATGCTGGACCGCCACCTCCGTCTCCTCCGTGGGCCTGAGGGATACTTGAAGCAGAAATATCTGCACGTGCACGGTATGGTTCCGTCACGGCTGCAGAGGGTCAGGGGGCCGGCGTGGCTTCACCGGCGCGTGGGGAAAGGGCAAGTCCCTGTTCGGGCGCCATTATGTGGTATATAAATAAATAATACCGGATCTAGGTTTTACTGGACATAGCAATAACAGATAGCTCAATAAATAAGAGTCAAGATTCGAGGTAGTAGGAGTTTGCAGGTTTAATACAGCATAAAGGACAGGAACAGAACAACCTGCACAGGAATAGGATGGCAGCGCTGCCGGGGGCTGGATCAGGATCGGCGTAACATTTAATAACAGTACACAAGCATATATACTAAAATAGTTGCATTATAATGAATACAGTAGGCGGAGCAGTGGGTGTGGTCAATAGCAGTCGCGAAAGATAAGGGTGAAAGTAGGTGTAACAAGAGGCGTGTACATAGACATGTGATGTAAACGTAACAGAATATGTCATAAATGGGGCGGAAACATGGAGGGGGCTACCTAAGGAGCCGGGACCTCTAACCTAATGGTGCGCGTAAACTGACAATGACGTGTTACTAGGAGAAGCTGGGGGCTATGAACTCTGTGCTAGGAGTAGAGACTGAAGTCTGGAGAGTCAGGGCGACATGTACCTAAACAATATCTAGTATCTGATGTTTAGAGAACATGTTGATAGAATCCAAAAGCTATCGGGGTAAAGGCTAACAGACTCTAAGACTGGTGCATGCATTATTCTACATGTAGTACGTGCTGAGGAATATTAAATGACCATTAATACAGTATTTCTCTTACATGGAGACGTAAAGGCTAGACTGTGACGGAAACTATTGATGCGATTCAGTAGCTTAGGAATGCAGAGAAGGAGGGCTGGACTGATAACTAGAATCATAACATACTCTTGGCAGACTAACAGGCAGAGCCAGGCCGAGCCGGGCACTGTGAGGCAGGAAGTAAGTGAAGGGTCAAGGATACAGGTGGGGGCTGTATCGCTCCTCAGCGAGGATTCAGGAGACAGGAGCTGAATCTGGTGTCCAGGCCCTTTTGAGGCCTAGAAACGGGGACTTTTCAATGAAATAACGTGCACACTGAGAAACGTGGCAACGTAACTTTACATAGGCCTGATATTCGTAGCTTTCACGAGAACTGGAAACTGGCATACTAGAGATGGACACAACTGTAATTGCGTCTTTAATCGATCATGGGGAATACATATGCATATTAATCATGCACACATAATCATAAGATGGAGGACACGTAGGGACACAGAACATGGCAAAATTTACTTTTCCACACATATATGCAGCATTTCAAACAGTTTTAAAGTGAAGACTCAACACAAAAATGCTACTCCAAATTAGCAAAGTAGAGTAGATTTTAATAAATAAAACAAGACTAAAATGACAGAATTCCAACTAGGAGAACCGGAGATATGCAGTTTTAAAGATTTCAGTGACTATAGAGCCAAAAAGCCCAAATCGCCAACTGAAGTTATCTGGTTGCGCCAGACCAGTATAAAGTCACCAGTTCAGGCCGACCGTGATATAGCACAGGCCGGATATGGGGACCCAGTAAGGACCGCTTAACAAGCGTACCTTAAATCCTGGTTGTTGAGCATGGAGTGGTCTAGTGCCAAGGATCTGTTGCACAGACGAGGTGATGAGAGGTCCCAGCCAGAGATGCATCGCGCAGCGTCGGTTCTAGAGAACTTCGAGGCTGAAATGCAAGATCTTGCATCTACTGCTTCCTTGAGGAGGCGTTCTGCTTTGGCTGGTTCCAAAGAAGTTCTTGGGCTTGTGGTCTATGAGAGGCTTGCGATGTAAGGGCTTGCATTTGGAATGCTTTACGCTGTGGTTCAGATGATGCTGCTGAATGCGAAGTCCTTGTGCCGGGAAAGTAAATGCAGCAGAGGTGATGCGTTGGTTCTACTCCATGGGCTGGCAGAGCACCGTCAGGACCACTTCCAAGGGTCCAGAACTGGGGTGGCACCACTTGGCAGAGTAGGACTCACAGTTACAGAGTGCAGGTGCCAGTTACAAGTAACAAGCCTTTGGAGTCACACTGGTGGCCCTGGTTACAGGTATAGTCTTCCACGGGTCCAGAAGTGTACTGAAGAGTTGGTGTCTGAGGTCCATGTTTAAACCTGGTGACTTCTTTGAAGTGGAAGAAGCTTCTAGAGGACCAGTGGGCACTTTAGTGACACTAGCACTGACCGTGGATCTATATTCGTTATTTCACTGTCTGTCTTTTTCCTTTTCCTCACCCTTGAGAACTCTTTGATGAAACACACACTTTTTCTTTATGGGAAGAAAGCAACCGATGTTAAGTGGGTGCGCTAGTGAGTACCAACCAGCAATCCCCCCTTGGTGTTACTACCGTGAGGTGCTTTCTTCTCTTTCTCACATTTTTTCACGCATTTCTCTGGCGGGTTTCCTTTTCTTGTGGTGTATTGAAATTTGTGTTCAAATTGAACATATAGACTCTTGGACTAGTGGCAGTGAGCCCTACCTTTGAGGGAGTTTTGAGAAAAGGGACAGACACCTCTGGTGTCTTAAGGATCAGGGGTTTTGCCCAATATCAGTCAGGTCTTTTTCTGTTGATAGATTGCTGAGTGGGGGTGGCCTGACTGTTTCTTTCCCCCTTGTGCTCCTTCTGTGTTGAAGGCAGAACACAGCCAATTTGGGTGCAAGTAGGGTTATCCCCAGCCCAGTCACCATCCTACCAGTGATGGCCTATCCAGGCACATATAAGCTATTTATTGTATATGGCTGTCTTGGAAGAATACACCTGGTCATGTGGCCCAGAGACAGCCTGCAGGCACTAAATGGCTAAGGTAGGAAAATTACAACTTTCTAAAAGTAGATTTTTCAAAAGTATATTTCAAAATCTGACTTAACTATAAAAAATAATTTTTCATTACACTTCCAAAGATATCAAACATGAGCAGTTTACCTGCTCCCATGCAAGTTATCCTTATTAAGTGTAATAAGGTAACCCCAAGTTATAGTATGGGAGAGGTAGGCCTTGCAATATGAAAAACCAATATAAGAGTTTTTCACTATCACAACATGTGAAACTTCAAAGTACATCTCCTACGTTTTAAATACATTGCACCCTGCTCTGTAGGCCCTACCCTCTGGGTAACTTATATGTACTAAAATCAAAGGGTTAGACCTGGCAACAGGTTAATATTGCCAGGTGGGAATGGCAGTTTAAAACTGCCCACTCAGGCTGCAATGGTAGGCCTGATACAGGTTTGTAAGGCTACTTTACTTAAGTGGGTGGCACAACAAGTACTGCAGGCTCACAGCAGCATTTAATTTACAGGCCCGGGCACATGCAACACCACATAACTAGGAACTTATAAGGCAATTAAATATGCCAGTTGGGTATAAGTCAATCTTACTGTATTTAAATGAGTGAGCACACACACTTTAGCACTGGTTAGCTGTGGTAAAGTGCACAGAGTCCTAAGCCAACAAAAATGGGGTAAAGAAAATATGGATGGAGGAAGGCAAAAGCTTTGGGAGAAGACCACTCTAAGACTGACAGGTTGGTAATAAAAACTTACTTTATGTTAAAAACCATTGATATTCACTAAAAAACACAAAGGTTAAAACAACATTTAATTAGATGAAAATGTTAGTTAAAAATTAACATAATAAACTAAAGAAAACGCTGAAATTCACCCGTTACAGTTAACTGAAGAAACTACTACTCGCACCCTCGCAATGCCCTGATTATGACCACACGTACTACATCACTCATGACATGTTAAATTACATCATTGGTCACATCACTTATTTGATTTACAGAAGAACATTGAAATATTCTTTGGCATTATTGAGAGCAGCACTTTGCATGGCGGGGGCACAGGTTAGAGTTTCTTCAGTTTAGTATTGTTTTTTCGTTTGTTTAAGAAGACATTTTCACCTAATTATAATGTCACTTTATCCTTTATTTTTTTTCTCAGTGATTTTGAGAAAAAAAATATATATATATAGATATATAACATACTATAGATACTACAGATAGATTTATATATTTACTGCATAGCTACCAAAAGGGACTTTCTTTCATGTATTTCATAGTCTTGTATGGGGGCCTTATATTTTATGGAGATGTAGATTTGCCGGAAATTGAATTGTGAAAGTGTGGGGCTCGATTGTCTTGGGTAATCCTACAAAACCCTCATTGGGATGCTAGGATCTTCTAAGGTAGGTGAAATACCCGGTAACTTTTGCTCTGTATACTGCATTTCCAACAGGGACACCAATCCCTTATACTCAGAAATCTTACGGGGCACAGTGGCCCGCTTACATTGCCTATGTTGGGTACTGCTCTTTCATGGACTCCTCTTCTAGGGCAGAAACCCTGAAGTAAAAACCTAGTAGTGCACTACCCCTCCTCTCTTCTTAGAGAAACAATTCATCTTGCCTTTTTCCCTGCACTGCTGCCCGTTTGACACCCTATTGCCAATGCAGCACACTTGCACCGCCGTGCAAGGGTGCCTGCATTGCATGCAGGATTGTTTTTGTGCAGAAATGGACACCTATTTGCACAAAAACAATCCTGAGGCACATTCCTCTGTCTATGTATGCTGCAGAAAACAGCAGACATAGAAAGCGGGTGTAACAAGGAGAAATAAAGACATTTCGCTTCGTTACGCCTCCCCTAAGAAGGAATATCTTTTTGGCGCATTCCTAGGTCTACCAATTCTGGTAAATATGGGAATGCGTTAATATCCATCGGTTTCGTGAAGGAACAAACATGCAACGCCCATGGAATGCATCCTAGGAGAGAGTAAGGCAATTCAGCGATGTGTGCTGCATTGCCATACTCCAGATTTATGGAGCCCATTAGGGCCACAAACAGTGGCCTTGCATGGCTTCATAAATTCCATGTAAGGTTTGCGGTGTTCTAGCACCACGTTTTGTGGTGCAAGAGCAACACAAACCGGCTCATAAATAAGCTCTAAGCTCACATTATCCAGTCTCCACATATGCATACGTTCAATAGGGTCATATAACAGAACATCTATCTGGTTTTTTCCAGGTTACATAGTTAGTTGGTGACTGTGAGATCTGGACCCTAACTCCCAGGCTGACCTGTGGCCACTTGAACCAGCCCAGAAGGATGAATGGTCAGTGAGCTCCTCTTTGACTCTATGAAACCTCGACTCCTTTCTTCAGTCACAATATGGAGCACCCCTCCCTCTCCAGTAATATCATGGCATGCATTATTACTGTCACAAAAGGCCTCTCTCTCAGTCATTGTTGGGGTAGAAGCTTACAGAAGATTTGGATGAAGTTACTGTATTCCCTTGATGTCCTGATGACTTGTCTGGCAGAACTTCCACATGGAGGCGACTGGAGAGGTACAACAGACTCTGTGGCCGCAGCGGCGATGAACGTCGGGACCCTCTTTGAGGTGGAAGTGCTCCTCCAGTTTGAGGAGTTTTGCTTGCAACATGACCTGCCTCAGGGCCATTTCCTCCTTCATGGAATGGTAATGTTATGTTATGTTATGCTATTTCCATTTTTAAAGCGCACAGCTGCCCCAGCAAAGGGGCGTCCCGGTAATGGCACCTATTCGTAGACACTGGAAAGTGGGCTTCGCGGAACCACCTCATGCACAAAGCTATCAGCCCCTTGTCACCTCGTTGAGGCCCTTTAAAGCTGTACTACTTTATACCGAATATTACGAGGAGACATGAAGTTGTCCTTAACCACCCTTAGAGCCCACTGGGAGGAAGACTTGAGGGTACCCATTTCGGGGGAGAGACCTGGACACTATTTTAGAGCAAATGCTCAAGGTATCTAGAAATGACAGCTTTAAGCTCATCAATTACTGTGTATTGCATAGAGTGCATCTTACTCCTAGAAGGATTACTGGGCACTTCGCAGTAGAGAGGATGAGATGCTCAAGACGTGGAGCAGTAGGAGCCGAATCCCTGCACATGTATTGGGACTGCCCAAGCATAGCGGATTACTGGATGACCATTACGGGACTTCTGACTGAGGTCATTGAGAAGGAGGTCACCTGTGCCCCTGGACACTGCCTTTTGAGCTGGTTCCCACACACTGCCAAAACCAAAGCTACGAGTAAGTTCCAGGATTTGGCTTTTATTCTTGCAAAGAGGGAAATCGCCAGAAATTGGAAAGATCCATGAGGGCCCTGAGTGATGGTTTGGAAGAAGGAATTTCTACGGTGGGCTTTGAGAGTGTTGTGCGGCTAGGAAGGCCGCATGGAGTCAAGACTCCCTCAAACTAGCCAGGGCCTGGGAGACATTGGTGGAGGCAATGCGGAACCCTGACACCTCCACTGCTGACGAGTTACCAAGTACCCCCTAGATACTATCGCCACTTGGATAACTGAACGCTTTCATGTGGGCCGCTTACAAGGGGGGCATAGCACCAGGACGCCATTAATTCTTGTGATAGCACCTAACAACACATGTAACCACTCCACCGGGATGCTAGTAAGTTCCACAGACCTGACACGAACAGGGCACGGCCGAGGGTGGGGTGTGGGGGTGGGGCTGGGGCTGAAGGGTAGGGTGAATGTTCTTACAGTTATGACGTGAAGTAGCGGTGGCTGTGTGGTGGGAAGTATGACTGCCTGAAAAGGGCCGGGCGGCTATTGCAGTTTATTCTTCAAGTGCTTTATTTGTATACTTTTCGAAATTGCAATGTGATTCTGTGAGCACTGTTGTATTGTACGTTGTATTACGAGCTACCCTGCACTGAGCCCCGTCTACGGTTGCGTATCTTCCTGAATACTTCAATAAAATCTGTTAAAAAACAAAACAAAAGTCCACTCCCTCATTTGAGAGACCCTTACATTATCTAACTGACAAAGCAAATCTACGTTTGCAAATCCTGCGATTTCTGCATGATGACGAATCGTTGGCAGTGCATGATTATTATTATTATTATATTTATTTTTGTAGAGCGCACAGCTACCCTAAGGTCTCCCGGCGCTGAGGACAAAATGAGCGTATAAACAAAAAGGGGGGTGAGCTGTTGATAACGGAATTATTGGTTGAACAACCATGTTTTTAGGTTCTTACGAAATTGAAGGTAACAATCGGTCGTGCGGAGCTGAATTGGAAGGGAGTTCCATAGGGAGGGGGCCAGATAGGAAAAAGAGCGACCACCCTGTCTAACTCGATTGATCCTGGGTATCTGGAACTTGTGTTGGGTTGAGGAACGGAGGGTTCTTGGAGGGACATATTGATGACAAGAGAGCTGAGATCGGCTGGGGCCTTGCCAGACTTGATTCTATGCATGAAACATAGAGCTTTAAATTTTGCTCGTTGTTCGATACGGAGCCAATGGAGACTCCGAAGACCTGATGAAGTTGGTGCTTTTTTTGGTATCATGCATATCAGCCTCACTGCTTCGTTTTGCACTGTTTGAAGTTTCTTAGTAACTTCTTTGCAAGCCCCCAGATGTAAGATGTTGCCGTAGTCCAGTCTAGATGTAATTAGAGCTTGGACTACGGATTTTAGTGTGTTCTGGGGGAGCATCCACCTGATTTTCTTGAGCCACTTGAGTATGGGGAAACAAGTGGCTGCCACTCTGATCGCCTGTTGTTTCATTTGACAGTTGTTCATCAAAGATGATGCCCAAGTTGCGAGCGGTTTTGGAGGGGTGGGTGTAGGTCCCATCTGAGAAGGCCAATGTTGTGGGCCCCATAGGGTAGTATGTTTCCCAAGCAGGAGTAGTTCAGTCTTTCCTCCATTGAGTTTTAGTTTGTTCTCAAACTTCCAATTGGCAATGTTAATAAGGCCCGAATGGAGGGAGGACGGGTTGGAGTGTGCATTCGCCGAAAGTGAGTAAACAATCTGGGTGTTGTCAGCGTATGAGTAGATCGTCAACCCAGATTTTTCAGCTAAGGTGGCAAGGGGACTGATGTATAAGTTAAATAGTATGGGGCTGAGTGTCGAACCCTGGGGAACCCCAAATTCTGAATTCTGAAGTTTGGAAGAGGATGTGAAAGAGAAAACTTGAAAGGTTCTATCGGAGAGGAAACTTTTTAGCCATGCCAGGGCAGGTCCAGTAATGCCACAAGTTTGCAAGGTGTTAAGGAGGATGGCGTGGGAGACCGTGTCAAATGCGGCACTTAGGTCGAGTAAGATGAGTGCCACGGTCTCCCCCTCATCAACTTGTCGGCGTATCGTTTCCGAAACCCCCAATAGGGTAGATTCCGTTGAGAAACCTGCCCTAAATCCCGACTGGGATGTGTGGAGGAGGAGATTAGTTTCTGTGAAGTGAGTAAGTTGGGTTACAATATGTTTCTCCAAGATTTTGGAGAATAGGGGTAGCAATGAAATTGGAGGAAAATTAGAGGGGTCGTTTGGATCAGCAGTGGCTTTCTTCAGTAGAGGTGAGACCATGGCATGTTTTCATGCTTTAGGGACTTTGGCCTCTATTAAAGAAGAGTTCAGGAGCTCTAAGATAAGCGTAAGGGAGGGGGTGTCGAGTGAAAGGAGGATTTGAGGGGGAAAAGGGTCAAGGGGGGAGCCAGATTTGATAGATTTTATGATTTCATGCAATGATGTCAGGTTGAGTGGGTCCCAATTGGCTAGATGCTGAGGGAGGACACCTGAGGGAGGGTGTGTACTAGCATTTTCGCAGTTGGACATGCTTACCGGGGAATTTGGGACTGATGGGGAAGAGGTTGGATCTTTGAACTCTTCATATATTCTGTCAATTTTGTTTGTGAAGAATTCAGCCAGAGCATTGCATTGTACAGCGTCCAGGGAGGGGGCTTTCGGTTGGCAAGATGCACCCGAGAGTTCCCGGACTATTTTAAAAAGTGCTTTGGGCCGATTTTGAGCATTCTCAATGGTTGTTTTGGCAAATTCAGCTCTAGCTGATGCACAGTTAGCATGATATTTCCAAAGGGCTGCTTTATATAATGATTTTTGTGCCGGGTCATAGTGGACCCGCCATCTTCGCTCTAGATTTTTGCAGGCCGTTTTTTCTAATTTAAGTGCATCTGTATACCAGGGGGCTGGGGGATGCTGTGGGGTTTGTTTTTTATTTTTCTGTGGGAGGCATACGTTGATGGCAGAGCTGAGCCAGTTGGGACTGGTGGAAGCTTCCTCTATGTTTGTTATATTAGTAAAGGGCCTGGTGTCGTTAAGATGAGTATTCAGCTTGGTAGTGTCCAGCTTTTTCCAGTTCCTTAGTGTCCTAGGTCTGGAAGGGGCCTTATGAGAAAGGGCCGGGCGCGGCACTACTATTGTAAATTCCACTACGTAGTGATCAGACCAGGGGATAGGAGTCGATGTTTTACAAACAATGTTATCTTGGTTGAAGAATATTGGATCAAGAAGATTTCCCGCCTTATGGGTAGGACCTGCATTATGGAGAGTGAGGTTTAGAGCAGAAAGATCCGCAATAAAATTAGTACTGGTGTGACTGGAGGTGTCATTTAGATGGATGTTTAAGTCACCGACTATCAGAAAGTTATTTGCATCTAACAGATAAGGTGCAATGAGCTCCGGGAAAGAGGCTGCCCAGGTGCTGGCTGTGCCAGGAGCACGATATATTAAAGCACCAGATAACGTGAAGTTTGGAGATAGCAAGAGCTTAAAAGATCCGGCTTCACAGTTAATGGCGTCCTTTAGGGGCACCCCCTGATCCCTGGGGTAACATAACTTTAGGCCCCGTCTGCAAAGTACAGTGAAGGTTCTCCCTTTAGATCCCATTCTATAATCGTTCCTCTCATCCTGCCTTCACAGAACTGCCGGAGGTCTTTTTTTGGCCACCATTGGAAAGCAGCGTTTGCTAAGAGAAATCCTGTGTGGCTTTAACTGGTGTTTCAGGACCAAAAACCTATTGCATTCCACCTGAAAAATCATGTTTCCTTGTAGCACATGCCCCTGTGTAGGTAGCGGGGGCGAGCAGTCACAGCCTAATCTAGGATGTGGTAGAGATTAGCAGCTCAGATACATTAGGATAGAGCAAGTAACAATTCTTAACTTTAATATCCACTCTGTGCTATGACTTCAAAGGTGCAAACTCTTAAACTTACTCCAGCTAGATCTGTACGTGGTAAGGCCAGCGCCTAGACAGCCTAGTGTATTTGTCACGCTTTATGAATCTATAATCATCATCAAAAGATTTAGGGGAGAGGATGCATCCTTACGGCTGGAGCGTTGACCTCGGAGCTGGGGAACTGGTTTGAGTCTCAGTAATGACCCTCAACATATTGTGAATCTGGGAAAATCACTTAATCTCCCCGTGCCCAAAAAATTAATGTGTCCATCTGTAACGAAACTGTAAAGCGCTCTGATATCTGATATCTGCGGTTCTAGTTCGCGCTATATAAAACTCCCCAAGTATATATATATTAGATAAGTACAAAGAACAGGTAACTCTGTGCTCTGGAAAAGAAGTCATTGGCTGATAGCTTTTGTGGCTGAGATAAGACCCCACATCTTTTTCCTGGCTCATAGTGCCTTGGCATAGCCACATGGTTGAGCTCAAGTCAAATAGTGTTTTTTGGGGTTTGTCAGGTCTCTGGATCTTATAAGAACTCTTCCAAGCCATGGAATAACCCCCGCACTCTGCCCCACTCCTGCAGTGATCCCCAATACCTTTTCTTTGTAATTCCCCTCCCGCCAAGAAAGCCACTACACTTCTTGTCTTTGTGGTGGTCATTTGTTGGCCGCAGTTTATTAGGGTTACAAGGAAACAGGTATAGCTTGCATTTGCATGTTATGTCATCATAAATTTCCTTGCCATTGTCATTGGGGGGTTCGAATGTTGCCCGCACCCCCCCCATTGGCCGTGGTGCGGGAAGGGGAGGTGGGGATGAGCCGGACACCTTTCGGGGTTTCCCCAGCTCGCTGGGGCGACCCCGTTTTTGCGCCAAACTGGGGTCTCTTGGGCCGTCTCCTGCCCCCACCTTGCTGCACTGGGGGGCTCGCCGCCGGGTTATGGTGCGCCTCCTCAGCCCCCTACAGTGGCCCGCCTCTGCGATTTCAGTTGGTGCAAGAGATTCAGATGCAGGCCTTGTTCAGATCCAATCCAGGGTACAAGCCGAAGTCTTAGATACTGAATTTCCATCACATAAACATTACCCAGATGAGGTCACAGGCACAGTCCTATGAGACGGCGTTGAAGCTAAGAGTGACTGGACTCCAGTCATGTGGTTAGGGTACAGGAACTCATTTGAGACTCAACCTGCTCCCACTTTATTTATTAGGACAGTTGTAGGAGGGAACAACCAGGGCACCTAAAGCCTCAGTGTCCAGTAACTTAGACTCTGCCTATTGCAGTCAGAATTTTTCGATCCTGAGTATCCCATGATACAGGTCACCTATTTCAGTGACTCTCTTCAGCCGTTCCCAAATGGGAATTGGACTTGTCTGCAGTATCAAAAGTCACTGTCTCCCAAAACATGTGGGCTTAAGCCATGGTTCAAACTATTGTGATACCGGGCGACCTCCAGCGAACAGAAGCCAGTCCAATGGCAGGGGTGGGGACAAGGGCTGCCTCCTGGTTCTTCTGGACTCAAGACACCCCATAGACAAAGCATGGATTACGGATGGTGTATGCGCACTGCAGTTCCACGACACAAGGGATGTTGGGATCTCGTGCCTCCTGTGTGTTCTTTTTTTTTTTTTTTTTTGAAGACCTTTATTTGCATCATTAGGATAAACATGTACGGGCCTACAACCAATCCGGCCGGCCACAAATCAAAGACAAACAAGAGGCAAAAAAGGGCAACACGAGGCCAGGTGGCAGGCAAGCAAACATAATCGAACAATGCTAGAAATGAGATAAGCAGCAATAACGGCCCAACATCAGGATCAATGAGGTCTATTTTATAATGAGGGGACAAGGCTCATGGCTGACTCACAAATACGGAAAAACCCAGAAACAGGATTATACCCATGCCAGAACGAGAGGAGGAGGGGGGGGTGGGGGGAAGGAGGATGTAAGGGCATGATACGACCATAGCACAAAACAGACGCAAAATGTAGTGGAGAAGCATACAAGTGCTACCAAGATCTAATGACCCCCACCCAATAACACGCTAACGGAGGCAAGGGGAACGGAAAAATGTACGAAGCAAGCCCACTACTCACAATACGAGCCTGGGAAAAAGGGGGAAGGGGGGGGGGGGGAAAGGGGGGGAGGGGGGGGAGAAGGGAAGGGGGGGAAAAACAGGAAGGAAACTAGGGGGAGGAAACCAAAAAAAAGACAGAAAAAGAGGAGGGAAAGGAAGGGAGAAGAACAAAATAAAGAAGAATAAAAGTGAAACACAATCGTGCGAGACGGGCGCCACCCCGGGCCAAGCAACCCGTGGCTAATAGTACAGAAGAAAGTGGTAGCTGGCGAAAAGAAGGGTATGGCAATCGCAACGAAGCATCGAAACCGAGAAAAGTGACAAAGCAAGAAACCCCAACCCACCTAAGCCTGAGAAGCGAGGACAGAAGCGGCACCGCTATAAAGGGATAGAAAAGGGCCATAGAACCAAAAGAAAACATATGAAAGACCCCACCCACCCGTCCCACCCCGCACCCCTGCAGAAGGCTACGGCCTACCCTCCAAACAGCGTGCCTGTCGCCCTAATCCGAAACCCGAAATATAGTGAAAGAAAAGTAAAGGAAGAAGACAAAAAGAGAAGGAGATGAAATACAAAACAAAAATAAAGTGTGAGGGAGGAGCCAGAGGATATGAGCAAACACATTCGGCCACGACCCTCCCCGGCCAACAAATGAATAAGTATCAAATCAATACTACACCTTCACATACAGCAAAAACCACAGGGAGGGGGAGGAGGAAGAGTTCGTAATGTTTCCCCGTGTCGGGAATACAGACAGCAATGCAACGGGCCGGTAGACCAGCAAACTATCATGTCATGCAACTCACCCCCAACCCTTCCTGATCACGAAACCAACCCAATCAAGGATAATGTGGAGCGGACCACCCAGCAAAAAATAATCATAACGTAGTCCAGAGTCACGATAATGATATAAATCAGGTAGAGCTTTCGTACGGAGGGAATACAAAAAGCCAATTAAGCAAGTCAATTGTAGCAGTAACGACAAGGCAAGCAAAGGCAAGCCGGAGTCCAGGTGCGCAGTTCGACAGTACAAAGGTATCCCTCCAGAACAAAAGTTCGAATCCAACAAAGCGGGAGCAAACAGCGGCCCACCATGAGTCCCAGGCACCCGGGAAGGAGCAGATCTCCGCGGCGTGTGGAAGTCCTCGGAATCCAGGCGACGAGGAAGCAGAGGGTCAAAAGTCACCGGCCCATCCAGCGGCCGAAGAACAACAACAGCAACTCCTGGCGCAGCCGAAGGGGGCGAAGCAATGGCGGCATCAGGGCGATAGGGGTGCATGAAAGAGCGGCGGCCCAAAATGGCGGCGAGCCACACGGGGTCAGCAGAGGAACCGGGGGCCAAGACAGCATACAATGACATCAAGGCGTCCAGGACATCTCCGGGCGTGGGCGCTCGAGTACACACCCAGGCCTCTGCACAATCCGGCCGGCAAGGAGCATCGGTGCAGAGCGCAGTGTCCCCCACGTTGTCGGCAGCCATCTTGTGAGTTTCACCGCCCCACACTCCACCGTGGTCCCCCAAACAGTTCCCAAATGTAGGACTTTACAGACCCCCGGAGGCTCCCAACAACGGCCTCACCGGCACAGGATGGGAGAGTGCCCGATGGGGGGGGTCCTCTCCGAACAGCGGCAGGCCCCACAGGCGAGAGCCAGGCGCGGGGTCCAGGACCGCCGGACAGGACAAAGGCGAAGGGACCCCTTCACACGGTCAGCCCCCAACACAGCTCGTCCCCCTCCAGCCGCACGGCCCAGTCATCGGGCCGGTTCAGGATCTCCGGGGCACACGCACAACGGTCCCCACCAGTGGCTCACTTTCGCGGCAGGGGCCGGCAATCTCTTCTCCGCCGGTCGGGTCTCGCAGGAATCTCTTCTCCGCCGGTCGGGTCCCGCAGGCGAGGTCCCGGTCTCGAACGCCCGGAGGCCCCAATCTCACCGAGAGCACAGCTACGGATCCACAGCACCCAGGGACCTCCGGATCAGACGGTGAGTAAGAGTGGGTGTTCAAAGTACAAATTCTGTATGGAAGTAGCGTCGCAGTGCAGGATATAGGACAGGATAGTCGAAGTTAGCCGGAGGGTCGACGGAGCCGAGCTAAAAGGCGGCCATTACGTCCGCGGGCTAGGCTCCTCCCCGACCCCTCCTGTGTGTTCTTGATCCCACTAGATGCCCTCCCTGCAGATCCATCAGGTCAGTTCCAGGTGGCAGGTGCTTCCTAGATCCCTGGGCCGGCTAGCAAGCTCTCTGGCTCTCCTCGGATTACAGCAGCAAAACCTCTTAGTGAAGTGCTAGATTTAGTTCAAATATAGATGGAGAATAGCAATCCACGAAAAGTTTCACCTCTGGTGCCACATTTGCAGGCTTCTTTGGTGTCCAGATGCTCAAACATGCGTGCATCTTTCACCCTATTATGGTGCATGTCAGAATCCACTCAAGTTTGGCGTGGACAAGATTGTTTGTGGATTTCTGCCCAGATAGATCTCTACATCGGGTACCATGTCCTTGGATACCAGCAACATCACAAGAAGAGGGAGGTGGGTGGGTTTTCTTTGCTGTAAGTGGGCTGGTGACCCTGGCTACCCACAAGGTAGAATAGGTCTCAGGGCAGGGGACCTGGGAAGAACAACATGCAGGCTGGGATTTCCTTGGTGGATGAATCCAGACTTCAACATGGAGAGTTGCCATCGTATGTAGAACACAAACATGCAGGCCATATGACCCCCACCACACAAACAGCATACATATACTGCTTTTATACATGTCCCCCACATGGTGAAAGTAAGGAACCCCAGTTATGGGGACTAGAGGGGTTTTTAACTGGGGGGGTTCAGTAGGCCAGCTATAGTTACAGTAAATATGGAATATGCCCTTGGCAAAACAGATCTGCTGCAACCACTGTACGTTGAGTCGGCACATAGCCTTGGTTGGTGGGATTGTAGCCACCTTCATTTGAGCCTAGTTCTGATGATGAACAGAAAAGGAAATGGATGGAACATAAGGACTGACTAGTTCAATGGATAAAAATGTAGGGCTAACTAACATAAATGGACCACACTGAATGGCACCGCTTTTCCAAGTCAGGTGTGGTGTTTACAAGCAAATATCAAGGTATCCCACGGGTTACAGAGAGCCACAGGCTCTGGATTTATCATGCGGGTTATGGAGAGCCAGGGGCTCTGTATTAATCCCACAGGTTAAGGAGAGCCACGGGCTCTGGATTAATCCCATGGGTTACTGAGAGCAACCGGCTCTGGATTAATCCCATGGGTTACGGAGAGCAACAGGCTCTGGATTAATCCCATGGGTTACGGAGAGCCACGGGCTCTGGATTAATCCCATGGGTTACGGAGAGCCACGGGCTCTGGATTAATCCCATGGGTTACGGAGAGCCACGGGCTCTGGATTAATCCCATGGGTTACGGAGAGCCACGGGTTCTGGATTAATCCCATGGGTTACCGAGAGCCACGGGCTCTGGATTAATCCCATGGGTTACGGAGAGCAACCGGTTTTGGATTAATCCCATGGGTTACGGAGAGCAACCGGCTCTGGATTAATCCTATGGGTTACGGAGAGCAACCGGCTCTGGATTAATCCCATGGGTTACGGAGAGCCACGGGCTCTGGATTAATCCCATGGGTAACGGAGAGCCACGGGTTCTGGATTAATCCCATGGGTTACGGAGAGCCACGGGCTCTGGATTAATCCCATGGGTTACGGAGAGCAACCGGCTTTGGATTAATCCCATGGGTTACGGAGAGCCATGGGCTCTGGATTTTTCCTACGGGTTACAAAGAGCCACAGTCTCTAGATTTATTCAATGGGCTACGGAGAGCCTCTTACTCTCTATAACCTGTGGGCTAAATCCAGAGCCCTTGCCTCTCTGTAACTCATGGGATAAATCCAGAGCCTGTGGTTTTCTGTAACCTGTGGGATTAATCCAGAGCCTGTGGCCTCTGTAACGCGCAGGATAAATCCATAGCCTGTAATTCAAACGTCTCCTCATTTTGCTTTGGGACATTTTTCGTTTCTGCCTGCCCAGCACTGCCATGGCTTGCCCAGCAAACACAAGCAGGACATATCAGTCAGGGACTGGCCTATTCTGAGATACGCTTCGCTGCCCGATGCTGTTAAGTGTCCAAATTTCCGTGTTTTCCAGGTTTTGTTATGAAACCTCAACTGCATTAGGCACTTTTGGCTTTATTTAGACTTTGGTGGGCGTTCCTCCAGAGTAGGGCGACCACCTGGCAAGAAGGCGAATTCTGGATAGTGACAGTAAAATTTGAGGACAGGGGGAGAAAATTCAGGACAAAGATTTAGGAGAAAAGGTCATTTTTACAGACACAGCTGAGTAGGTTGCACGGTTATAAAATGGACAGTTGACAGTTGTATTACACATTGGTGTAGTGAGCAAACATTCACATATAGTTGGATGTATTTAACGATGAGAAAACTAGCAAAAATATACATTCCAAGCTGAATTTGACATCCGACCATGAATGCTAGAGCCGGAGGCAGTGCTATGCTACTGACTGTAGAATTAGAGTTCACAGGCAGTGGCACAACCAGAGAGTGTAAAACTGAGAGGCAAATGATGGTGAAAAAGGTGAACAGAAGGATATATGCAGAGATGGAAAGACATACATTTGGAACAGTGAGAGAAGAAAGTAAGCGAGGATCGCTCAGGTGAGAGAAAAAGAACAGATGATCAAAAGAGAGAAAAGAGAGTCACAGAAGTAGATGGGGCAGAGAAAGGATTGAAAAATAGATAGAGAAAGATGCTGAGGGTGACAGGGAGAAGTTCTAAAGGAGAAAAAGGTAGAAAGAGCATATAAAAGGCAAGGGGGAGTGAACAGCGAGAAAGCATGTGGGAGAATGAGAGAGGCAGAGACGAATGGCAAGACAGGGGACAGATAGAGAAAAGGGAAAAGAGAGAAAGAAGTTGAACAGGGAGTGAACAGTGAGATTAAGTGAGGGTTTGCTTTGTAACTTGCATGTCAGAGCCTTCAATCCCAATATGATACTTTGCTAGGGGAGCTGAGAGGGCTAGTGCACATGTTGCTGATATCTATACAGAAGTCTGCTTGAGGGCCCTGTGCAAAGGTTAAAGTGAACAGTATTTACTGGGAACATTCACACGGTTTCTTAATTTTACCAAAACACATCCCATAATTTTTGTTAAAAACATTTGCTCCAGAACAATTAACCCTGATCTTCAGTAGCCTGAAATAAGGCTTCTTTCCAGGGTGCATGTTACCTAAAACAAATGAATCAGCAAGTCTAAAAGCTGCTGGGGAACCTGTTTTATACTGTGTGAAGGACATTTGCAGGTCTAGCTTGCCAGACAGATGAAGAACTTCCTGGGGCTTACAGCCCGCCATTGTTTACCTTTAGTTGCCTTTATTGCCAGTCTCATTTGCTTGCTTCCACTTCAATGGCTTCCATTGTCACAACTTGTCCTTCTTGTGTCTCAGTCCCTCCCGTGAAGCACAGTCTGTTTACCATCTAGCTTATTGGCTGTCTTCTATCCTTCAACTAATGACCTTTGCCGAACTTTTTTTCTTTTGGGTTAAGCACTCCGTAAGAGTACGTGTTGGGTTTTTTTTTTAGCTCTCTCATCGCTCAAATGCCCACACTTATGCTGTGTTTCCCTCTAAGTGTTGTTCTTGCCTTCATGTACATCTCTGCCCCTGTTTTGTTACTGGCTTTTTCAGGTGCTTCTCACTGCTTGTTTGCTTCTACCCGCTGTGCTCCATGTTCTTCTCTCCCTTGTCTGTGCTGTGTCCTTCACTCCTTGTTTGTTTCTCCCCCGGCTCCCAGTGTTGTTCACTTCTGTGTGTGATGCTTTACCCTCCTCACCCCATTCTCCCCTCTGTTTTGCCAACCACCTGCAATCCATTTAAAAGCACCCAAAAGAAATGTGGCTCAGATTACAACCTTTGGTGAAGCATTGCTTAGTTAGTATCAGATGATTCAGTGTGAGAAAGCTTTGTGGTAAATAAAGCCTTTTATAACATGTAGGCCAGTAACATTGGATAGGAGTGAAAACTCAATTTTCCACTGCAGCTCTGCTGGCCTACTGACACTTATCTTCAGGTCTATGAGTCTCAATCTGCCCTTGCTCACCCTCATCTCCCTGTTCCTAGGTTCTCAAACTCCTGCTCATTCATGGGGATCCCTCTGCCCACTGACCTACAGGTCCTTAGAGTGTCATGTTCATCCTTAGGTCTGACTTCTATTCACACCGAAGGACCTAAGACAGTGAGGCTCTTGCTCATCATCAGTTAGTCCTAAAACTACCCACTCATCCTCAGGACCCTAAAACTCATTTCCACTCTCTGTTCCTTTGACACTCCTAATCAATCAATCAATCAGAGAACTTGTAAAGCACTCTACTTTCCCATGAGGGTCTCAAGGCGCTGAAGGGAGGGGGGGGGTGCTGCTACTGTTCGCAGAGCCAGGTCTTGAGGAGTCTTCTGAAGATGAGTTGGTCTTGGGTCTGCCGTAGGTGGGTGGGGAGGGTGTTCCAGGTCTTGGCGGCGAGGTATGAGAAGGATGCCGTCGGAGGTCTTTCTTTGGATGCGGGGGACAGCGGCAATGGCGAAGCTGGCAGAGCGGAGCTGGCGGGTGGGAGTGTAGAAGCTGAGTCTGCTGTTCAGGTAGGCTGGTCCGGTGTTGTGGAGTGCCTTGTGTGCATGGGTGAGGAGCTTGAAGGTGATCCTCTTGTCTACGGGGAGCCAGTGTAGGTCTCTTAGGTGGGGGGTGATGTGGCTGCATCGGGGGATTTTGAGGATCAGTCGGGCGGAGGCGTTTTGGATGCGTTGTAGTATTCGCATGTGTTTGGCTGGGATTCCTGCGTAGAGTGCGTTGCTGTAGTCCAGCTGCTGCTGACTAGGGCTTGTGTCACTGTTCTTCTTGTTTCGGTCGGGATCCACTTGTAGATCCTGCGGAGCATGCAGAGGGTGTTGTAGCAGGAGGAGGAGACGGCGTTGACCTGTTTTGTCATGGTTAGGGAGGAGTCGAGGAGGAGTCCTAGGTTGCGTGCATGGTCGGTGGGTGTTGGTGCTGTTCCCAGTGTGGTCGGCCACCATGAGTCGTCCCAGGCTGATGGGGTGAGTCCGAGGATGAGGACCTCCGTCTTGTCCGAGTTCAGTTTCAGATGGCTGCTCCTCATCCAGTCGGCGACGGCCTTCATTCCCTCGTGGAGGTTGGTTTTGGCGGTGTGCGGGCCCTTGGTGAGGGAGAGTATGAGCTGGGTGTCGTCGGCGTAGGAGATGATGTTGAGGTCGTGCTGGCGGGCCAATTGTGTGAGGGGGCCATGTAGACGTTGAACAGTGTTGGGCTGAGGGATGAGCCCTGGGGACGCCGCAGATGATGTCGGTGGGTTTGGATCGGAAAGGTGGGAGGCGGACGCTCTGGGTTCTGGAGGAGAGGAAGGACGTGGTTCAGTCGAGGGCCTTCTCTTGTATTCCGACTTCTTGGAGGCGTGACTTTAGGGTGCGGTGGCAGACCGTGTAGAATGGCGGCTGACTGGTCCAGGAGTATGAGGCTGATGTTTCGCCATTGTCTAGTTGGTGCCTGATGTCGTCTGTGGCGGCTATGAGGGCTGTCTCGCTGCTGTGGTTTCGTCTGAATCCGGACTGAGACGGGTCTAAGATGTTGTTGTCTTCGAATTGGCGGGCCAGTTGCATGTTGACGATTTTCTCGATGACCATTGCTGGGAATGGGAGCAGGGAGATAGGCCGAATGTTCTTGGGGGCCGCTTTGGGCTTCTTGAGGAGGAGATTGATTTTGGCGTGCTTCTAGCTTTCCGGGAATGTCGCATTTTCGAAGGAGATGTTGATGACCTTCCGTAGTTGGGGTGCAATGGTTGCGTCTGCCCTGTTGAGTACGTGTTGTGGGCACGGGTCCAATGGAGATCCTGAGTGGATGGAGTTCATGACCTTGCGTGTCTCGTCGTTACTGACGTTGGACCAGGAGGTCAGGGGGTTGGTGCGGTGGGTTCTCGCAGGGGGGTGGACTCTGGCATAGTCGGAGTGGTCGTGGTGTTGAAGCCGTGGATGTGGATGTCAGTGATTTTGCGGTGGAAGAAAGTGGCCCGTGAGTCGCACAGTTCTTGTGAGGGCGGGATGTCCTTGGCGTTGGCGATGGGGTTGGAGAGTTCCTTCACGATGCTGAAGAGCTCTTTGCTGTCGTGTGCGTTGTTGTCCAGGCGGTCTTTGAAGGAAGATCTCTTGGCTGATCTGATGAGGTGGTGATGTCTGCGAGTGGCGTCCTTGAGGACTGTGTGGCTGTCAGGTGTGCGTTCGCGGAGCCATTTCTTCTCCAAAGTCCGGCATGCGCGTTTGGAGGTCTGGAGCTTGTCGGTGAACCAGGTGGCTTTCTTGCTGGTGTGGCTGTTGGAGGGTCTCTTGAGTGGGGCGAGGGTGTTGGCGCCAGCGTTGATCCACAGTCTGAGGTTGCAGGCAGCGGCGTCTGGGTCAGTGGGGTCGGTTGGTGGGTTCTCGGCGAGGGTGGTGGTCAGCTGATCGTCGGTGACTTTGCTCCAGCAGCGGCGTGGCAGCTAATGGGTGCGTTGGTGCCTGATTGGTTTCTTGAAGGTGAAATGGATGCAGCGGTGGTCAGTCCAGTGGAGTTTGGTGGTGTGGTTGACGGTGATGTGGGTGCATGCAGAGAAGATGGGGTCCAGCGTGTGGCCGGCGGCGTGGGTGGGTGTGGTGACGAGTTGTGTGAGGCCGAGGTTGGCGTGGTTGTCGATCAGGGTGGCGTTGTTGTCGTCGTTGTTGTTCTCGAGGTGGAAGTTCTGGTCCCCGAGGAGGATGTAGTCTGTGGAGGCGAGTGCGTGGGTACTGGCGAGGTCGGCGATGGAGTCACTGAACTGACCTGGGGTCCAGGGGGGTCTGTAGACAAGTGTTCCTCTGAGGGTGGTGTTGGGGTCGGTGTGGATCCTGAAGTGCAGGTGTTCGGTGGTGTTGAGGGTGATCTTGTAGCCATCTGGGATGGCTATGGAAATGTCGGGTGCCAAGGAGCCGCTCGTCCAGGTCCTCGGTCAGGAAGGCAATGTCCGGGGCGGAGGTGTCGAGCAGGTCCCAGAGCTCGATGGCGTGTTTGCGTGCGGAGCGGTTGTTGAGGAGTATGCAGTGAAGGTGGTTGGGTCCGGTCCTTGGAGGTTTGGTGGCTCTGTCGCAGGTGAAGCTGCAGGTGCGGCAGGAGAAGGGTCCGTGGGTGCGTTTCGGGGGGGCCTGGATGCAGCTATGGTCTCGTCCGGTGTTGAGTGCAAGGAGAGTGCTGGTGTCGTATTGGAGTCTGGCGTTGAGGTGGTGGCGGGGTCCAAGGGTTCAGGTGCTGGGCGCGGACGGGCGCTGATGGCGCGCCAGCAACGCACCCGCTTTGTGCGTCCGCTGCGCGGTCTCGCAGCGGCCGCCATTTAAGGCGAGGTGGGAGGGAGGAGCAGCTGGGGGGCGGGAGCGGGGCGGCGAATGGGCTCGCTTGGGGGCGGGGCCGCAGGGGAGCAGCAGCGGGAGCGGGGAAGAGGCAAGGGCGACGATGGCGTACAGAAGACAAAACTGGGGGGCTGAGAACAGGGGCAAAGGAGCAGGCAAGCAGAATACAGTGAAATGACAATACAATAAGGCAAAAGGCACAACAAGGGTAGAAGGCACAATAAGGCAATACGGCGATTACCAACAGGCAGGGGAGTCTCGAACTCACAGTAGAAGTGGCAGCAGGGGGAAAGGTGCGGAACACACAGGCGGTGCTGTTCGGCGTGGGGAGCGACCTGGCCTGCAAGCATCAGAATCATCCCAGAGGACCCTGCTCACATAGAGAACCCAAGAGGCTTCTGCTCACGTTTGTGCTCTGTTCACTCCCTGGTGTTTTGGAATCATGCTCAACAATAGTCCTGCTTAGATCCCTGTTCACCATTAGGCTCTGTATCTCTTGCTCTCTCTTGCTTGAAAGCTCCTGCTTACCCTCAGGTCAGTGAGACCATGTTCACCTTGAGATTCTCTGATGCTTCTGTTTACTTCCAGCTCTTTTATCGCCTTATCATGTTACAAGACAGAGGGAAAACTCTTCGCAGGGATCCTCCTGATTGAATTATCACATTGAGAGGTAGCGGCGCAGATTATCCTTCCAAACCAATCGGGATCGTTCAAGAGTCAGGTACGGCGACCAACATTTTAGCAATCTCAGTAATCATAGATAAATAGAAGTTAAATAAGCAACTAATCTACCTTTGTTTTGTAGATTTTCTGTCTGCGTTTGACTGTGTACAGAGCAACCTTCTCTGGCAAAAGATGTTTAAACTGGGCATACCTGCTTGTCTTTTAAAAGCAATCTAGTTGTTGTATTCTGATACTTGACTAAGGGTGATGGTTCTTACCTGTCTAGGAAAATGTAAACCTCCCAGAGACTGAAGCGTTCTTGCTCCATACCTAGTTAACTTATTGTTTGTCTGATGTGATCTGATCTGAAGTAATTGGACAACCTCCCAAGTTTGGAGACAAGCACATATCAAACTTGGTCGTATTTCACTTTTCCTGACTGCCAGACCCCAGCCGAAACCGCTTTCCTTCAAGCTGAGCATATACCGTTTTTTTTTTATTACATGGAATATTTATACTGTCTGCCAACCTAATTAGTTTCAACTTGGTAGATATATTTTGCAATTAATGTTTATTATCTGTACCCAGTGGAATTTTACATGTTTATAGCTACATGTAAACGTTCCTAAAACAAATCGACCCTTCGCGGATCTGCTAGTTGTACGTGCCGCCATCGGGCACTTCTAATTAATAACGTGTGTGATGTTCGCGTCCCTCGAGGGCTTTAAATGGAGGCCCCTCTAGAGAGACCAGTTTTTTGGTGAAGGTGGGCTCTACGGCTGCAGGCTTCTGAATCCACACGTGCATATATTTCTCTACAGCACACCTAAGTGTTACCCGTTTAGGAGTGAGGCCGATTTCAGCTCGTCGAGCAGCACTGGGAGTATGTCTGCCACTCCTGCCACCGTGGTTGCCACTGGAAACAAAAGGTCCTCATTTTCTCGCATCCGCAGTTGTCATGGGAGGGGCACAGCGAGTTGTTCAGCTCACAAGGCAGGAACCAGCCCACCTGTGTCACGTGATAAGGACCTTATGTCCATGCTGGGAAGGAATCCCGTCAGCCCCGTCAACAATCATGAAGGCTATGGAGCGTCATCGGCGAGTAGCAGCAAATCCGGCTCCTACAAAGGAAGCGAAACCAGCCCAACTTTGAGACGCACCGCCAGGTACAACTCTTGTGGCGACAACCACGGCATTAAACTACCCAACCCCGAGCAGTATTTGACACCCTTGCAGCAGAAAGAGGTGGCGATACGGCATCTGAAGACAAAACTGAAGGAGTCTGAGAGCAGGCTTCACGAAAGGGAGACTGAAATAGAAGATCTGAAATCCCAATTGGCTCGGATGAGAGAAGACTGGATTGAGGAAGAATGCCACAGAGTGGAAGCACAGCTTGCTTTAAAGGAAGCTAGGAAGGAGATCAAACAGCTTAAGCAGTTTATCGAAACGATGAAAAACAGCTTGGAAGAGAAGGATAAAGGCATTCAAAAGTATTTCATAGACATCAACATTCAGAACAAGAAGCTGGAGTCTTTGTTGCACAACATGGAGTTGGCCCAGAACAGGTCTGTGGGAGAGGAGCAAGGTCTTGAGTATTTATGTGAATCACCAGGCAAGTCAGTAACCGAAAGCACAATGTATGGGAAAATGGCTGATGAAGAAGGCCAAGCAGTAGAGGAAATGGCGGACAGCGGGCTCCTGCTCAATGATGATATGGCAAACAAAACTGATTTACTTGATGATGTTTTGATAGCACCATCAAGTGAGCTTGAGAAGTATACTGTACTCGATTCCAGTGCTGCGCATGCCAGATCAGCACGTAAGCCTCTTGTGAAGATTACCAATGAGCAAATGTCCTGTGTGGTGGCAGAGAACCCCATATTGATGGAACAAGCCATCCAAACAGATGTGGTACCATATAGCTAGGCTGTCCTGTTTTCAGTTTCTATTTTTGGTAAATTCTGGTGGTTTTTTTTCAGTGTTTTCAATATTTTAAAAAACAGTTGTTATCAGTTGTTACACATTTTCACGCCACTAAAAACAACAGAAAAAGTGTTTTTCCTGTGTTTATGAATCGTTTTGCTTTTATCATTGCTTGCTTTCTGCACTGAAAGAACATGGTATATAGACAGTGTACGTATAGTGTATATGAGGTCCAAAGAGATTTTTGCAAATTAATCTTATTGTAGTACACCATACAATACTTGTTCAGTGAGTCTTTGGTCATGTGCGCTCTCGCTTTCCTTCCCATGTAAACTTCTGTGAAATGGCCCTCTCAGCATTCATAGCCCCTTGGGCTGAGAATCGTCAGCTAAGGGACACAGTTGGGATGGCTCTTTCTTTGATGCCACATAAAGCACGAAATGATAAATATTTGCGTTTTTTGTTCCTGGGCATAAGAAAACAGTGCACCAGAATGGACTACAAAGTCAATAGCATCCCTCATTAACTCTGAAGATTATAAAGATGCTTTCAGGATACCATCTAACAAGTGGCAAGGATCTCCTACAGGGAATCACTTCAGCTCGGGTATCAATTTTGACAGGCCATCACACAAATGTTTTATATACGTAGCTGAATCACTACAAATACAAACAATACCACTCCAATCTTTGTTGAACTTGGAAAGAACCTTTTCTGCAGAGCATAACAAGTGACACTGCGTTCCATGTTTTCCAAAAGTCTGGTGTCACGTTTTCACCACTATCCCAGATGCTTGGTGATATATATACTTGTCACTATACCTTGCAATTAATGTTTAAAGCCTGAGATGTTGGCAATTCGCCTACTATCAATACTGACCCACTAGAAACTAAGGTCTGGTGTATTAAGGGCTTTTACCCATTCTCTGTGGGTAAATGTGATGACACATATTAGGAAAGATTTTTATGAAAATAGCCATTTTGCCTATCAGTTAAATGAATTAAATGCAGCCAAAATATCAAATGTGAGTTTGATATGCCCTGATTCTCTACAGTTTATAAAATAATTAAACTAATCCTAAAACGTGAAACTAAACCCTGCATCTTTAGACCAAAGGCCATAAAACTGAAAAAAGTAAAAGGAAGAAGAAACAATATTTTAGTGGCATCCCTAAAGAACAAAACTCAAGCAGAATAATGTTAGCCAGTCTTTCTTACTGCTAGCTTGTATAACAAAGTTACATTGTATTGACCCCTTCAGTAAGAACAAAATGACTCTTTCACTTTCTTTTTCCTTTCTTTGAATGGCATTTAGTTTGTGGTTGTGCAGGTGTTTTTTCAGTGATATATGTTTTCACCGGTGAGGGCTATTTTTCTTTCAGTGGGGTTTCATCAGTTATTATAGGGTTAAACCTAAACCCCCCCACAGCCTAATATAGCCTTGATGTGGAAAAGCTTGTTCTCAAAATCTTCAAATCTCATTATAACAACCCTATTAGTGCGTCATCTGCTCTGTGGGTATCCGGTGGCTTTCATGTTGAATGTGTCACTGAATCCACACCCGCATTAATGCTAGATTTAACTCCAAATGATCCAAACTCTGCCATTCTTTTATCCCCCATCGAGTCCCCTGCTAATAAAATGAGTTCAGTATATAATACCAACCGTGCTATGAAGGAACTTGACTTTGAGGTCCCCCCAGAAAGTGAAACTGAGAGCGAACTGAGTTCCCCATCGGGGAGTGTGATGAAAAAGTATTGGAGCGATAGTTTTTGGGTGGATGTGTTGGCCTTAGCTGTACCCATCATACCTACAGTAATGTGGGTTTACAGTACACAGAGAGGAGCAACTGATCCCCTCTATAATATGGGCACTTTGCTCCGTGGCTGCTGTCTGGTGGGTTTGCATTCCCTTCGGCGCACACCATTTAATCTTGGGATAAGAACCCCACATCTCCCTTAGTGGGTGGGACACCCTACTTTTTTCCAAATGTTCCTTTCATGACGGAGACTAAAGAGCACTTAGAGCTATTGTAAACAATCAAGTTAATTTTGTATTCTTTGCACCAAAATAGTTTATTTGCACTACAGGATGTTTTGTTGACCAGCACTCTGCACTCTAGAACCATAATCAGATATTACTAAGTAATAATATGAACTTGCATAAACCAAATGCACCCAATATAAAATATGTATAAACGCATGGTAGTCTGAATGGTGCATATTGGAATATCTGTTAAGCACACCTAGACTATTTGCAATGTTCAAATGTTCCTGAAGCGGCTAGCAGTATGTACAGCACGTTTAATGTGCAAATGCTTTGCTTATTGTGAGTTTCAATGTACAATTTCCCTTTCCCTTGGCAAGCCATGGCATAGTAACCAAGGATGCTTTATTGTAGTTTAGGCAGTGTTGTGTGTCTATGTAATATTTTTGATTAAGTTTGATTCTGGAATATTTTAAATAATGTGTACTTAAATACTGTTGTGCATAAAGTGATGTAGTTTTAAGGATTCAATGTTTTTGTTGCTGGACAGTAATTTATTGGACGAGGGAGGGGTCAGTGATGAACAATGGGTGTACATTCCATCGATGTCGCAGTGTATTTGTAAAAGTAATTTAAATGATTAATTTCCATTTATTAACTTATTTTATTTAAGTGTATAAACTTTGTTAAAGCATGTTGACACCCTGATTTGTCATGGCTTTTGGATTTGCCGAAGTGATTTTTAAAGCTTTACTACTTACATATCAAACTTTTTATATGCTGATGATGTGATTCTGTTAAGTCATACAAAGATTGGACTGCAACAACTGGAGCAGGTCAAAACAAACAGATACCTTGGAGTACTATTTGATGATAAGGGTTCCAGCAGCATAAGCTGGACCTGCAGTGGAAAAGCAATATTCTATTTCTAGAATTCCACACACCACAGATGTCACTAGGCGGCCCAAGCCTTCTCCCATTGTCAAAAGTAATAACCACAAAATGATAACCTCTTATGGAAGCGAGGCACTGCGTGGTAGAGGCTCAGTAACCTTAAATACAATCATTGTAAAAACATTTAAATCTCTTTTCCGTCTCTCCTGCAATGCCTTGCCAGCCCAGACAAGGCTAGACATTGGATTATTAAATCGAACAATCGCAAGGAAAGGAGCTAATGTTAAAGTTTGGAAAATAATAAAATCAAATACTTCAAACCATCTATGCCAACTTCTTTGGCAAGAAGTTCAAATAAATGTAAAGTCTCTATCCTGGCAGTATCTAGACTCGGCAATAGATGAGTTGTCAGCTCGCACTTTATGGGAAATGTCTCTACCCCCAGAGTCCTTTAAAAAAAAGTCATCAACGGATTAATGAAAAAAAACTCAAGGTTGAAAGATTAAAGAGTCCCTTGCATATAGATCACATTCTTGGATGATACTCAACGAATATAAAATTCTTAAATTACAGCCCTATCTAGAGAGTGGTTGGTCACCACAGCTAAAAAATATTTTATTAGAGCACGATTTGACCCACTCCCAGGCCTCGCTCATGCAATGACTATGCTGCAGGTAACAAAAACCACATGTTGCACACTGTGCAATATTGGAGAGGAAAACATAATTCACTTAACCTGCCTTTGCCCTGCACCACTGGAAGAGAAAAGGGGGCTATTAATGATAACTTTGAAAAAGAGGGGCATTCGTACGTGAATGCAAGCGGTGCTAGCATCCTTTAAAACATCTGATACATCGTTGAGCTGTATTTTTACAAAGTTCCTGAAGCTTGTGACTAGAAAATTGGACTTTCATGATGCCATTTTGGATTGAATTTGCTGCTAGTAATTGAATTTTTAATTAACATATAGTATAGGATTACAGATCCATGTTATTTTTATTGAACAGTCATGTCCTTAGGTAGCCTAATTGTAAGAACTGGAAGCTCACAAATTGCAGGAAGAGGTAAGTAACAGCACAAGCTTTATTCCGCAACAGAAGTTAACAAGTCCAGATCGAGAATGACCCAACTGTAACCACCCTCCGGATTGGTGTCACTACAACGCGGTTTATAACAACGCATTCCGTTACATCGGAATTTTTACAACGCAGGATCCATTACATCGGATGCCATTACAACGCATGGCATTACATAGCAGATGCTATTACAACGCATGGCATTACATCGTAAGTATAGGTAAGTATACCTTTTTTTAAAAAATGTAATTAAGTTAATTTAATTAATTTAATTTAATTAATTTAATTAAAATACATTTTAAAATAGTAATTATTTTTATTTAATAAATTTAAATCTATTTATTTAAATTAATTTTAATAAAAATTGTAATTAATTTTATTTAATTAATATAATTAAATTAATTTAATTTAAATATTTTTTTGATTGTAATTAAATTAAATTATTTAAAATAATGTATTTAATTTAATTATTTTAATTAAGAAATGTAATTAATATAATATAATTAATTTAATTTAACCTAAAAACACCCCTGTACCCCAAAACCCAAACCCTGCCCTGAAACCTAAAAACACCCCTGTACCCCAAAACCCAAACCCTACCCTGAAACCTAAAAACACCCCTGTACCCCAAAACCCAAACCCTACTCTGAAACCTAAAAACACCCCTGTACCCCAAAAACCAAACCCTACCCTGAAACCTAAAAACACCCCTGTACCCCAAAACCCAAACCCTACCCTGAAACCTAAAAACACCCCTGTATCCCAAAACCCAAACCCTACCCTGAAACCTAAAAACACCCCTGTACCCCAAAACCCAAACCCTACCCTGAAACCTAAAAACACCCCTGTACCCCAAAACCCAAACCCTACCCTGAAACCTAAAAACACCCCTGTACCCCAAAACCCAAACCCTACCCTGAAACCTAAAACACCCCTGTACCCCAAAACCCAAACCCTACCCTGAAACCTAAAAACACCCCTAAACACCCCTGTACCCCAAAACCCAAACCCTACCCTGAAACCTAAAACACCCCTGTACCCCAAAACCCAAACCCTACCCTGAAACCTAAAAACACCCCTGTACCCCAAAACCCAAACCCTACCCTGAAACCTAAAAACACCCTTGTACCCCAAAACCCAAACCCTACCCTGAAACCTAAAAACACCCCTGTACCCCAAAACCCAAACCCTACCCTGACACCTAAAAACACCCCTGTACCCCAAAACCCAAACCCTACCCTGAAACCTAAAAACACCCTTGTACCCCAAAACCCAAACCCTACCCTGAAACCTAAAAACACCCCTGTACCCCAAAACCCAAACCCTACCCTGAAACCTAAAAACACCCCTGTACCCCAAAACCCAAACCCTACCCTGAAACCTAAAAACACCCCTGTACCCCAAAACCCTAAAACCTAAAAACACCCCTGTACCCCAAAACCCAAACCCTGCCCTAAAACCTAAAAATACCCAAACACCCCAAAACATATACCTCAGTACCCCAAAACATATACTCCTATACTCATACTTATTTAAAAAATTACTTAAATTAATAAATTTAATTTATAATATTTAAAAACATAAATAAAAAATTATATACTTACCAATACTTACGATGTAATGGTATGCGTTGTAATACCATCTGCTATGTAATGCCATGCGTTGTAATGGCATCCGATGTAATGGATCCTGCGTTGTAATAGCTGCGTTGTAACAGCATTACGACGTAAAAGTTGCGTTGTAAGTGATACACACCCACCCTCCACATATATACATAGCCCCAGTGTTTTAAAAGATACCCACACACTCAGTCTCCCCCATCAACCCCAGAGCACCATATGTAATAGACACAAGAGTTTCCACAACTTGTCATGCTCGTGTCTACTTCAAGCAGTAACAATGATAGAAACATGCTCACAACGCATGAACGTGGGATAGCGCATGCCACGCTCGTGTGCTCAACACTAATCATGTGAGGTGCCGACATACGTACCAATTAGATGCTCACTTTACACTTATTGTTGGCTATTGAAGTCTTGCATATGAGGCGGCATTTAGCATACATATGGAAAGATTACTGTGTGCTTTTTGATAACCATTGATTCCTCGTTAGCTGCTTGCATTTTGCAAATTTTTTTAAATTAGTTTTAAACTACAACTCTGAAATCTTTTTACTCAATTGTATAAAGCGATGGCTGAATATTTTCATTGTACTTGATTGTATAACATGATTGTTTTAATGATCTTATATTGTAAAAATGTCCTTATTCAACAATAAATTTACTTACTTTACTCCCAGCTTTTCCTGTGCTCCACAACTTTACTCCCAGCTTTTCCTGTGCTCCACAGACAAAAAGACCCAGAGGTAAAATGTAAATGTAAATGTCGGAATTTGTAAAGCGCACAGCTACCTCCACCGGAGGTGTCCCGGCGCTGTCCGTATACCGCTTAGGAAGCCTTCCTGGCTTTCCTGGGAAATGTCCACTCCTGGGCACCCCCCAGGTGCAGCCAGGCATCCCAGCGCTTTTGGGGCCATTGTGGAGACTAAGCAAGCTATTGCCCAGAGTTGCAGCGTGGGACCCATGATCAGAACAGGCACTGAGGCGAGAATATCCAGTCAGGGCAAATAATGAGCCGGAGACCCGCCAAGGAGGGAATCGAACCCTGGTCCCTGGCCAGAGCTCTGCATCAAGGTCTGCCTGCTCTAACCATTGAGCCACACTTCTCCACGTTCCCACTCACCACTGGATTTCCAAATCTCCTGCTGACCACTGGGCATCACAGGCTCACTCTTAGGTTCCCAGTTTATGCCATGCTCAATGTAGGTCCTCAAGGCTTATGGTTGAACAATAGAACACGGCGTGGAGGTAGCATTTCGTTTCAGCGTACTCGCTGACAAGGATCTCAGACTGGATTCAGCGTAACTTTGCCCAGTCCACTTGTCAGGGAGAAGCACCGATCTACATTAATAGAGTCCCATTACGGAGCTGTTACACTTACCAGCAATCTTTTAATAAAGCCAACCAAACCAGCCCGGATGGAATTACAACCGGTGGAGAGGGCATTCATCAAGAGAGCCTTACAGCCCTGAAGAAGTCGAGGTGTCATCACCTCAATCGACGAAACACATATTGGCTGGGCGATTTCGATTAAAGACCAGAGAAAAACCAGAAACTACATACTCTCTTTTGTTGATTCTATTTTGATTACTTGTGACATTTTGTTTTTGATAAATGCATGTGCTGAGGATAAGTGTTACTTGGAATAGACCTCGGGGTTGATGTATTGGAGGGTCTAGGGTGTTTTCCTCGCCTTTCACACCGCTTAAATTGCATATTTGCACTTTTTCTTACTATGCTAAATTCTTTGGGAGCCAAGTGTATCCTTGTATTAATGACAACCAATTATCGCCTAAACCTATTAGGTCCTCAAGGCTCCAGCCTACGTTCAGGCCTCAAAGGCTTCAGCCTCATTCTTAGATCTCAGTGCCTCCTGCTAACCCTTAGTTCCGAAAGACTCCTGCTCACCCTGCTTGACCTCAAGTTCTGCAACACTCCTCCCTCTAAGGCTCCTGAAGCTTCTCTTCACCTTCAGTCCCAGAGGCTGCAGCTCAACTGCAGGACATTAAAGCTCCTCCTCTCTTTCCTTGAAGTTCCTGTGCACGCTGCAGATGACTGAACGTCCTGGTCACTTACATGTGCACAGTCTCCATGCTGACATGGTTTACTCTAAGACACTACTTGATCTCCAGGTTTACTTTTGATCACTTCCCAGGTGTTGACTGGAATATCACTCCACTGCATGAGATTAACTTGTGCTCATCCCCAGTGCAGCAGTGCTTCAGGAACTCAGGCTGTTTGCCCTCACTGAAGGGGCTGGGAGGTCTGCTAGCTTCTGTCATCTACCCCTTACAGTTGTCTGCCTGCAGTTGGAAGCTTCCCAAGACTTCTTTTCAGGTCAGTGGAGTCTATGAGAGTGGCCAAGCGCGAGACTGGTCATCGTCCCATTTGAAGCTCTGCAGCAAACTTCACAAAAACCTACTAAATGCAGTTAAATATACTAGAAAGTGCGACTCTCACCTATGAATAGAACAGCAGGGGCGGCCTTAGGCATGTGCAAGCTGTGCACCTGCACAGGGCCGCCAAACCCCAGGGGTCGCCACGCCAATACTGTAGTCTTGTGCTGACTCTGCTTAAGTGTGAGAAATTAAGACATCGCACGTTCATGCGTCCTCGCGCACACACCAATTATATTTCGGCTCCTCAACCGGCACCGGCGTTTTCTAAATCCTGAGCAATGGACGGCATTGTAAGGTAAGCGAGCTTGCTGCTCGATACGCCTCTTCTTCATTTGGCCTACGCTGCGCCAGACAAGGCACACACCCATAGCTCAACCGGCTTTTTACAGATTCTTTTTGCTGCACGATTCCTCTGCGTGTCCCGTCTGAGGATTAGACGATGGCCTACCGCCCCCACCTCTCTCATTTATCAGGAGGCGTTCGCCCCCCGCCTTTAAATAATACCGCAACAGCCTGTGCCCATTTTTGTAAACCTTTGCCAGGCGGGGTACTTTCTCTAACTCAGGAGGCCCCTTCCCCGCATACAATGACCATGTATGACTGTGTAACCATTGCCAGCATTTATGAAACGCGAGCATGCCCGCGTTTGGTTTAAATCATGTTGCCCCTACCTAGCCATTTTAACCTTTGCCAGTACCACTAATAATTGAGAGTAGGCGCACGTATTTTAGGCCACACTCAGCCTTTCACGTTGAGCCCCAACTAGCACTCCATGACCAGCCATTACAGAGAGTGGGCCTTTTGTCATTTCTAGTCATCACCACATGCATGAGGCCACTCACACTACAACTCTTGTGTCATGAGCACGAGGCGGCTATGCAGTGTCCGCAACGGATGTGGCCATCCACCATGTGTAAGACACCATATTCAATATGGTATCGATATTAAAGTTTCCGGGCAAAGAGTCCACTGATTCTTTCTCTGTGGGGGGGGCTGTGGGTCCGGGGCCCCTGTCATGGCCCTGGCACTGCAGCCGTCTGTGCAGTCTCTCACGTCATGTGTCACAATAACCTCCTCCTCCTAAATTTTATCGTTCTGAGACGATTTCGGAAGGGTAGGAGCAGCCGCAGGTACTTGTCATCTAACGCCTTTTCTGGACATTTTATTAAAACACCTTCCTGAGCTCCAGGGGGCTCCGCCCCGCCCGGACCCCCTCTTCCGGGGCCCCCTACCTACGCTCCCTGCCCAGGGCCGCCATGAGCCTAGAGCTGCCCCTGAGAACAGGTTTCCCAGGACAGAGGAACTACCCTAAATAGTTTCAGTGTCTTTTACAGACATTTCTGTGCAAATGTTGGGTCGCAATTTAGACTCTGGCAGGCCAAACTCATCCTTTCAAGGCTTCAAATTGCTACCACTGAAGAGAGTTCTGCCAGCAGATATATATGAGCCAATTAAAGATTGTAATTGCCGAGCACCTGCATGCCATGTGTGACTCCTCCAACTATACCCAAAAGTGAAACTGCATTGAACCACATGTCTTAGAATACAAAGCTTCAGTGGCGTAACTGAAAATGATATCCCCTCCCTACAGAACATGCTGAGGGTCCATAAAACTCCCATATCTCACATATATTTATAGACCTTGGGCTGAATAGTGGCCCTCTGTCCCCTCCTCCACTGTGCCACAGGAACTGCAGGCCCCTGCATTACAACCCTGCAGTGCTCTGTTAGTTTAAAAAAAGACTGACAGACTGACCAGCATGGCATGAGACACACAGTAGCTATGAAAGAGAGTGAAACTCAGTGTGCCCTCTTGTCATACCTCATTCTATACCTTCATCATCCTCATCAGTCTGTGTTTCTCATAAGGTTGTTTTCAGTTATCAAGATAAGTTGTCTCAAGAATGAGGCAGATAAGCCTGGTCTTGCTGGCTTATATAAGCTTTTCTAGCACACAGTGGCTTCAATCCCGATTGGTGTGGCTTTGTAAAAAAGTAACACACTGCAGGGCATAGCGCTGCCTTACATTAGTTTCTGCAAAGGACCTGGGCCGAGTCTCCCAGGATGACATGGGTGGTGCATAGGCGTTCCCATGCCACTCAATATAAACAAATATTTACAAAGACTAGTGGGCTAAAGTTATAAATGTGTTATAGAGCTAGGTGTGGGGTGTGTGTGTCTTTATTTAGCTGAGGCTGGTGACCTACCAAAGGTTCTCTTATGACACGCAAAGGGTCCTATTGAGAACTCTCAGCAGGACAGTCTGAGAAGTGGTTAGGGACTGGTTGTGTGTTCTGGGCTCTATAAACTTGTATCTTCTAAATACTGCTGTTCATCAATAAACCTAAAGTGGCTTGAATTTAGTGAGTGCACGTGTTGTCTTCTTTTCAAGAAGTAGTAAACATGGGTTTGTGCCAAAATTGTGTGCCTCGTTACTTCCTCTTTGCAAAGAGGAGATAGCCTTAACGGATAGGTTTCCCTTCCTGCACAAAAAACGTACTTGACCAAACTATTTTGACACTAGACAGTCACAAGTGTGTCAGTGCTAGAAGAGAGCAGAACTGCAGCATGTCTTTCAAAATGTGGTGCGGGTGTATTCTTTCCGTTTCATGCAACACAGTCAATAAATATCCCCATTAATAATTTGGCACAGGTGGCCAGACATGGATTTTGTGTAGGACTTTGTACAGTGCTTCACTGCCTTTTGGCTAGGGTCACACTACAGAAATAACATATACATACATACAGACACAACATCACAGTTGTTTTAAAAAAGAGTATTTTTCAAAGACATAGGGAGAAATCTCCCGCTTGGAGCATTTGTCTGGTAGATTATATTGCGGAATTAGAAGATTTTGGGATAAGTGCACACCAGTGTTGTTATGTTAGACATTTCAAATTGTGCTCTTCATTCTCCATTAACTGGAAATGTTGGAATAAACATTACACAGAAACACGGGTTACAATCAAATAAGTTCCCTACGTTCATAGGCTATGCCTTCCCACAACGGACACTGAAAGGTAGGAGGAGGGCCTGAGGGATTTTAAAGACCAAGACACATTCCCTAGCTACATGTACAAAAACAAAAGAGTGTCAGAGGGTCTAACTAGTCTATGTGTGGGTCATTAAGCTAACAAAACCGTGTCAAATCATCTAACCAAAACAAAAAGAAGAATTGCTGGATACCAGTGATCACTTACAGGTTATCCATCAGTCACCACACGGAACCGCCCTTCATCATTTGGCATTCCTGTTGTTCACAATCATTGGTACGTCACTGGCTCAGGCAAGCGGAGGTCAGTTGGTATAACCTCCTGAGAGCCAAGTGGCGGCCAAATAGTGGTAGAGTGTCACTAGCTACCCATCAATTTATTTGGTGGGTGACTGATTTGCAGTGCTGTGAAAAGGGGTGTGTGGATAGGGTGAGTAAAGGTGTATAAAATTGGGTGAGTGAGCAATAATAAGAAAACTTTATTAGATCATATGCTCGCTCCGCCAACATTAAAAAGCAGCATAGGTAGTTTTAACAAATATCTACCCTGATATTAAATTGGTCGACATGTTTCAGCAAACTTCTGGGGACTAACGAGTCCATTGCTTTCATCAGGACCGTAAAAACGTATGAAGGCTACTGCAAAACGTGGAGTGAAGTGGAAGAATGAAATTAAACGTGACTTTATACTTATATTTCTTACAACATGAAAAAAGATCACCTGATTTGTGAGGTGTATTCTTTAGTTTGTAGAAAGTATACTCGTCACATGATAGTAGGAGTAGAAGGCTCCACCCCGCCTGGCAACGGCTCAGGAGTCGAGGGAAGCACCGCACTCTCCGTCGGTACTCCGTTGCCTCCGTCTGAGCCAACTGGCGTTTAATTTCATTCTTCCACTTCACTCCACGTTTTGCAGTAGCCTTCATACGTTTTTACGGTCCTGATGAAAGCAATGGACTCGTTAGTCCCCAGAAGTTTGCTGAAACATGTCGACCAATTTAATATCAGGGTAGATATTTGTTAAAACTACCTATGCTGCTTTTTAATGTTGGCGGAGCGAGCATATGATCTAATAAAGTTTTCTTATTATTGCTCACTCACCCAATTGTATACACCTTTACTCACCCTATCCACACACCCCTTTTCACAGCACTGCAAATCAGTCACCCACCAAATAAATTGATGGGTAGCTAGTGACACTCTACCACTATTTGGCCGCCACTTGGCTCTCAGGAGGTTATACCAACTGACCTCCGCTTGCCTGAGCCTGTGACGTACCAATGATTGTGAACAACAGGAATGCCAAATGATGAAGGGCGGTTCCGTGTGGTGACTGATGGATAACCTGTAAGTGATCACTGGTATCCAGCAATTCTTCTTTTTGTTTTGGTTAGATGATTTGACACGGTTTTGTTAGCTTAATGACCCACACATAGACTAGTTAGACTCTATGCCTTCCCACAACCAAGTCCTGAAGTGCTTTTAGCTCAGGGCCTGGGGCACAACACAGGCTGCAGAAATGACAGATGCAACCCTGGCAGGGCTGGCTTTAGTGCTGGCGGCACCTGGTGCGACAAACTTTGTTGGCGCACCCTTCCACAAAGCAGTGGCATAACGCAAAATGATGTGAGCCCCTGCAGAATTAAACGAGGGACCCCGAGTTTCCCATATCAAGCAGATGTTCATTGGCCTTGGGCTGTATAGGGGCCCCCTGAAGCTTTGGGGTTCCCTTGAAGGGTTGGGATACCCGTTCACTGCACTGCAGTGGAAAAGAGAAGCGCGAGCTGGCCCCAACAGTGAGTGCTTTAAAACTCCTGGGGCTTCTTGCAGGGGAACAGCTCAGCTCGCAGCAGCCCCCCAAATTATGGACAAAAGGGGCCCGTAAAAAACGAATGAAGGCTGACACCGAACATCACACCCAACTAACCGACGGTCCGTGAAATGTATGGTCCCCCTACTCCAGAGGCAGAGGACATGACCTCTGCATCAGGCTGATGACCGCCTGCGGAGTTTACTGATCTCCAGCTGCCTGGCAGTGAGGTTTGCGCATGCGCAGCTCAACAGCGAAATGGGCCAAAGCTTTTAACCTTGTCAATGCCTGATGAACTGGAGAAGGCTGCTGCGCACTGCATTGCCACTTGCAGGGCAGTGTGCACATCATGCTTAAATGCAAGCAGAGCCAACCCCACCGCTTCCAAAAAAGAACAACAAACCTGTCAGCACAACACCTCTGCTCCTGGGGCTGAAATCAGCAATCAAAGCCAGGCCCTGCTAAATGCATTGATTTTCTAGTGGCAAGATGGATGTGCCCTTAATAAATATAATAATCATTTATTGTGAGTCAGTCACCTACTCATATGTTGCCAGCTTGAGTCAGGCAGTTCTAAAGGCCCAGGTAAATTAAACCCAGTTCCCCCCTTTGTGGGGGCCCTGCTGGGGCCCTGCCTATCAGAGCGTCACTGATTCACCACTTACTACCACTGAGGGTCGATTTCTCCCGCACCGTTTTTTCATAATTTATCCAGGTTTCTCACAAAAGCGTCCTGGTTGCACAGTTCACAACAAGAGACCATTAAGAAGCTGCAGTTCGTCAATATTTGCAGTTATTTTCTGTACATTTGTAGCATTGAGCTCTTCAATCGAATCCAGTCTCAGGATTGTTCATCGAGAGCGAAGTTTATTCAGCTGAATGACGCGCACTGGGCTCCAGGAATGTCTTCAACAAAAGCTCAGAGGACAGCCACGCATGCCCTGCCTCGGCAGATGGAAAGTTACCCAGCAGTTCGGTTCTCATGCAATGAACACAGAGTTGTGCATTCCTTAAACGTGTAACAACTCCTTCCTGGTACAACAGACGACGTTAGCAAAACAGGGCATTCTTCCCTCTCAGACACATCCTTGAGAACCCCTTCTGAAGGCTGAGACCAGAGCATCCTATCTCCCTCCCTTGCTTTCCCAGCGCGACACTGGCTGATCTTTCCAAAACACCATTAAAAGTGTTAGTCACCGAAGCCTATGCGTGTGTTAGTGCTACAGGAATGTGCTCGTGCGATTAATACAAGATTCGGCCATGTTGTTCTTACAGTTGATGAGGAGTGGATGCCGAGGTGCATTGTTAAATTCTTAAAATGCATTTTTCGGCACCGTCTAAATCTGTACAGGGGCATAAACCAAAATAAATCTACTGAATAAAACATGAACGATAAACTTTGTTAAACATCTCATATATCAGAAATGAATGGGTGTGAATATTCGTTAAACATAATGAAGTTATTAAATTCTATTATTGTTCTTAATAGTATTTTTTATAACTAAAATTCATTGTCAGTATTCGGTTTTTAAAAACTGTGTATAAAATGTAACTCCTGTTTTTAATGTAACTGCGTTTATGGTTTTTTGTTTGCCAGAAACCGAATAAAGACATACTTACTTACTTACTAATACAAGATGTAGTCGCTTCAGTTTCGTAATTTTGCCCTAAACACCCACAGCATCTCATGCAGCTGCAAGCGGTGCACTGGCCTCTATGACGGGCCAACAACTGGAAGCTGCCCACTCATTTTGATGGAAAACATCTGTAAATGGAACATAAAA